>NC_059428.1:143507460-143807460 GCF_021028975.2 Sphaerodactylus townsendi
AGGAAAAGATCCCTCCAGAGATACATGAACCCCATAAGGCAGGGTTTAGGGGAACAGCCATTTTTAAGAGAAATGCAGTACAGTTATCTGCTCCAGCTACAGACTGAATTACGTTCCCTCAAGTGTGCTAGGGAATACAATCTAATCACAGTGGTTCAATAAGGTACTGTGCCGGTAAATCTAGTTTATTTTCACTCCACCATTTCCATTCTTCATTGATTATTTTCATCATCTTAGCCATATAAATATGTTAGATCACCTAGAAAATACGATTACCCCCAGTTAAAATGATCAAATGGAACTGAGATAAGTACCCATGCCTCTATGGAGAGAGACAGGCGCAAGCATACTTCTTCATGGGAACACTTAATATTTAATTGACAAATTAGTTTAATCTTGTACAGCCTCCATACATCTTGCAGTTGGAACAGGATCCTGTTTGGTGTGTTAGATTCAAGTCCGGTAGCACCTTAGAGACGGACAACATTTTTGGGGAAATGAGTTTTCAACAGTCAAAGCTTACTTAGTTATTCTACAGCAGACCAACCCAGCTACTGTCTAAAACAGTTTGCAGTGAGCTTATCGGGGAGATAAAAGGAGCCCTATTTTAAAAGTCTGTGAAAAAAAATCATTTCAGGAAGCTTCCCATAAACTAGGAGAAGCTCTGGTTTGGTTTTTGCAATTGCCGGCTGGTTCTAGTTATTTGTTTATTGTCATGCAAATCCCCCCCTCCAACAAAGCTAGGACTCCAAGACGATGTAATGAAACTGATTGACAGCTCAGTCAAGATGGACAAAAGGAGGCACTAATGGATACAGTGGGTAATTAAATACCTGGAGACGGGCGTTGTGCCTTAGATGGCTTTATAAGTGGATTAAACCAATTCATGGAGAGAGGGCAGCATTCAGGTTTGATTAACATCTGGTTTAGCGGGATGAACGGCCGCAATAAATAAATGGAACTTTCCTGTCCAGACGCAGCACACGTCCAAGCATAAATGATGAAAAAAAAACCCAGACAATAGATAAAGGCCATCAGTTTCAAAAGCAGGGCATGAGGTTTCAAGAGTGATCCAGCCGCTCGCTAAATGCAGACAGGACGCTGTAGTACATGGACATCTGGTCTGATCCAAAGGCGGTCGTCTTTTCATGCCCAACAAAAGTAAATACTAGTATGTTAAAAATCGCTCTGAATGTACAATGCATCTTTCATTGAGAATCCCAAGGGTCCCTTGAATTTAACCATCTTCAGTCAGAGCTTGAAAAGTGACTTAAGTTGTCCAGCTTCTGATGAATTTGACTCCAAGCAAACTGTCAACAATAACTGGTTCTGGTGGGTTTTCCAGGCTGCGTGGATGTGGTTCGGTGGATCTTGTTCCTAATGTTTCACCTGCATCTGCGGCTGGCATCTTCAGAGGTATATCACAGAAGGAAGTCTGGGCACAGTGTGTAACAGACTTCCCTCTGTGATACACCTCTGAAGATGCCAGCCACAGATGCAGGCAAAACGTTAGGAACAAGATCTACCAGACCACGGCCACACAGCCTGGAAAACCCACAACAACCAGTTGAATACGGCCATGAAAGCCTTTGACAATACATTGTCAACAATAAATGTGACTTTTTTAATAGGGGGGGGGGGATTCCTACTATCTAGCTGCTATGTATTCTCATAATTTTATAAGCATCCCTTTTATCAGGGATCTTTGTAGTGTGTGTTTCTTTTTAATTTTCCAAATCTTGAGAGTTTCATATCTTTTGGCTGGATAATTTCCATACTGAATTATGGAAACCAATAACTTAAGGTCCCTGTGATACCCCAAACATTTCATCCACATCTGGTTTACCAACTTGTCCCATCAACCACCCAGAGGATAGTTTATCTTCCTTTGTCAAGAGATCCACCCACAGAAACTTAGGATGTCTTTGCACATGCTGAATAATGTACTTTCAGTTAACTTTCAATGCACTTTGTAGCCAGATTTTACTTTGTGAAATGGTAAAAAAGTACTTACAAACAACTGCTAAAGTGCATTGGAAGTAGATTGAAAGTGCATTATCCAGCATGGACTTTCATGGAATCTCTTCCACAATAGCCTGTGTTTAGTACATTGAACTGAACACTATATACTCCTCTAAACCTCTCCACAAACACAGTATATATAAGGACAGATGCAGAATTTTGATTTGGCTTCCTATTATCTCAATAGAGTCAAATCAGTTGATGATCTTTTTATACGGTGTATTGGGAAACACCGGGGGTACGGGGGTAGGTAAAAGCCTTTCTGGTATATATTTATTATATATTTAGTGTATATCTGCTAGGACAAAGAGGCTTAGAGACAGCTTCTACTCTAGCGCTGTGGCTATGCTAAACTCCGCGGCTTCGTGTTGATGTGTTTGGGGCTCTGTAGGGATTGGTGGAGGAAGGGGAAAGTGAGGATGGTGTATGAATCTGAAATTGTGTGCATCGAGGAATGCTGCTGCAAATTTCGTTGTGCGTGCACAATGACAATAAATGCTTATGCTTATATTTAGTATATATCTGGTATATATTTAATATATTATTACCATAATCTAAACTGCCTTTTTTATTTGTACTGGCAAACTTAGTTTTATTTGGTATTTTAAAGGATGGTTTTGCCCTTGCTGGTCTCACTGTTAACAAAAGTCTATTCTATTCTGTCTCGATAAGAGTCCATGATCCAGTTCGGAAGTAAGGTGATTGCTTACCCAAAAATTGCCTTTTGCTCAAAGTTCATGCTGAGGAACAGCCTTGGCTGGTGGGATGAAAACATTAGTTCCATCTGTGCACCTCAAAACTCACCACCATGAATCCCAGCTTGCCTGGTAGCCGTGAGCGAAGACTTTGAATCGCAACGCCCCAGGCTTAGCCCACCGAGGAAAAGAGGTGGATGCCTGGTCTAGATTGAGCATTCCCCTGTCTGCGGAGCCTGCAGCATCATCACACACTTCCAGCAAGCAGCATTAAGACATCACTCCAGGCAACCCACAATCAAATGGTTTCCTCCCGTGTTCTTCCCCATCCCGCATTCTGGAGATGTGAAAAGAAACACATGGCATGACTTTTGCTAAAGTCTGTAATTCTTGATAAGGGTGGGTCAATAGAACAGAGATCCCCCAAAGGACGTTTGGCCATGCACTGCTCTTTTAGCCTGATTTAAAATAAAATAGAAACATTTTAAAGAGTGGAATCAGAAAGTAGTGGTCGTCTCCGTGTTTCCTTTCTTGGTTGTATTGACATTTGATTGGCTTTAACAGCGATTTCGGCGCAAAAAAAAATTGATAGTTTTGTACTTTAATTGGATTTTGTTTTCACTGGGTTTTGTAAGCTTTGTGAAGTCTGTGTCTAAGTTGCTTCAAGTGCAGGAATAACAAGTATGGCCTGGATCAAAAATAAAAAAATACCCCATACCTGGTTCTGCACACCCGAAGGGAAGACTTTGTTCGTGCTTCTTAAAATAAAAGCACGCAATGCTTGATGCCATAATGAAAATGGAGGAGTTCTATAAAGGAAATCTGTGATACCAGCACAGGGACGGGAGGCATGGCTGGAGTTTAAAAGGGGGCTGTTAAAAGAATAATGTTCCCGTGTGCACAGGTATTCCTGAAGATGCTCTTTGTATTCTGGGCAACGTAAATAAGCAAATGTCAGAGGCAATCTAGTTAAACATAGGCCTGGTTATGCATGAAGTACAGTGGATGGTAGAAAGGACTTCATCGCTTCAGAATGCATGCAATAAAACTGGGTTGGATCCTGTGGAAGAGTCCGCAGAAAAATTCAACAGAGGAGATCGTTCCTCACTTTCCTGAGCACCCTGCTTTTGTCCTGGAACTGCTCTGAGGATTGAGAAAACCCCTCCTGCAAGTCGTGTTCTGAATTGGTGCACTTGAGCAAAGAAGAGAAATATGGCAAAATTGCCGAACAGCCCTGATGGTCAGGAAGTTCTTCCTGATGTGTAGGTGGAATCTCTTTTCGGGGGGGGGGGGGGGCTGCAGTGATAATTGAGAATTGGGTAAAATTCCCTCTCTGTCTTCCGTCTGAAGCCCCTTCCGCACATCTGGAATAAGGCACTTTCAATCCACTTTCACAATGGCTTGAAAGTGGATTTTGCCGTTCCGCACAGTCAAATCCAGCTGCAAAGTGCATTGAAAGTGGATTGAAAGTTCATTATTCTGCATGTGCGGAAGGGGCCTCAGACGGAAGACAGAGAGGGAATTTTACCCAATTCTCAATTATCACTGCACCCCCCCCCACCTCCCCTGAAAAGAGATTCCACCTACACATCAGGAAGAACTTCCTGACCATCAGGGCTGTTCGGCAGTGGAATTCACTGCCTCGGAGAGTGGTGGAGTCTCCTTCTTTGGAGGTTTTTAAACAAAGGCTGGATCAGCATATGTTGGGAGTGCTTTGATTGTGTGTTCTTGCATTGCAGGGGGTTGGACTTGATGGCCCTTGGGGTCTCTTCCAACTCTATGATTCTATTCTATGATCCTCCGGGAACAGTCTGGGGCAGCTTGGAAAGTAGCTGCTACCAACTTCTTCCCAGTATTTTTTAAGCTCAGTTTCCAAGTTTCAGTAACTGCACATACACTTGTTTTTCCATTATATGTGCATAATTTTCATGCTACATTCAATGCATGTCCAATTGAACATGCAATAGAAGCCCCACGCCATCCTTAGCTCTATGTCCTGTTCTTCTTGTTCTGTGTAATGTTCCTTTAAAAAAAACCCTAACATCTAATTAATTCACATTTTCCCTCCTTTCCCTTTATGTGCCCAAACTTGAGAAATTAAAGACTTCCATTGTGCCTCCACAGAAGTGTTGGCTGTGCTAGGAACTGAATAATCTACTGAAATGTTTATGCATTACTCATTTAAAATAATTAGCAAATGATACAATGGCCATATGTGGTCATTATGGATAATTACATTAAATGGCGACGTGGGTTTTTCCCCCCTCCCCCACCCAAAAATAGAACCACCGGCTAACAGCATGGCAGCAACCTAATTATCACGGACTTGAAAACACATGGAGTTGCCCCATTAATATTTTAAATTGGTTAAAAAATGGTTAATGGTTAAAAAAATGGTTAAAAAAATGGTTAATGGTTAAAAAAAATCAACAATATGTCACTTTCTTAAAAAAAGACAGAAAAATTGTTCTGGAAAATCTGAATGTACATCACTGATATGAATCCCAGGCAAATGTTCTGGCTTGCCACCCACTTGGGCCCAACCTGTTCCAGCTTACAGTGTGAGCCCACTCTCCTTTATTTTTTTAAAAAAACACAATGCCCATTTTTCTCTGCCTCTCTTCAGGGTGACCAGATGTGCGAGGAGGACAGGGGCCCTGCATCTTTTGGTAGGCACAGCTGGTCATGCAGGGAGAAGAGCCACCTTCATCTGCTAAAATGGCCTCTTCAACTATGAAATACAAGAGGCAAAGGATTTCCATCTTTCCCCTGCATCTGGGAACCATCTCTCTCCTTCTCCTGAGGAAAGGGGAAAGCATGGTGCTGCCAAGATGTGGAGTACCAGCAGAAAACCAGCGGTGTAAGGAAGCAAGCCAGGCCATGCAATCTGTAACATTTGCTATAACAAAGGCAGACAGAAAAACAGGGAGGAATGCATTTACTTTGGGTGGTCTCCTAGACCTCTGTATGCGAAAGGCTTCCGTGAAAATTTTCGCACTGGTGGAAAATGCAGTGGATGCAAGAAGTCAGAGGAGTAATTTTAGACTCTACCTCCTGCTCGCTCCACCTGCTGTTTTGGCGAGACATTATACCATGATGAATTCTCTCCCTACCTCAAACCAAACCTTCCTTGGGCTCCACCCCCAAGAATTTCCCAACCCAGAGTTGACAACTACTGCCACCATGTAACTCTTAAGAAATAGGATTAGGAGAAGTAGGAAAGAGGCACAGAATGATCAAGTAATCTCGAACATCACGTTGTTTTAAGAGATTCCAGTGCTGAAGGGATTGGAAGCGCTGTTCCCATATCTGAAAGTCATGCACTCCTATGCTGCGAAATTATACTTCTGTAGGGTCTAGATTTGTAAGGATAGAGACGCCATTAACTATCAGATGCTTAAAGTTACCTGTAACATTGTTGCTGATCGATAAAATCTTAGTGGTATGTAAAACAAGGAAGTGGAAGGCTGGGGAAATGAGAAATATCACGCACACTCGTAGAACATAAAACATGTTACTGTTTGTTCTTTAATAGCAGACAAGTTCCTAAATCATTCCTGCCTGTTCACCTGTATTTTTTAATACTAGTATACAGACATTTTCATGGAGCGAAATCTATCAGTGGTGTTGTTTTAATGAAACCTTGTTCATTTCTGCAGAGAGAGTATTTTTTTTTATTTCTTTTTTTCCAGCCAAGGTTTTTGCAATGTCTATTCAGACAAGGGGTCTCCGGCATTGTGACTGCAGATCCGACGGCACCCATCAATGTCTTTTCTGTGTTTTTAGAAAGTCAAAAGAGCCAGCAAGGCCCTTTTGCCCTGCAAGGCCTCTGATGAACCACTAAAAATGTGGAGTACCTTCCTTATGAGGAAAGGCTGCAGTTTGGAGAGGAGATGTCTGAGGGGGAGATATGATTGAAGTCTATAAAATTATGCATGGGGTAGGAAATGTCGACAGAGAGAAATTTTTCTCTCTTTCTCACAATACTAGAACCAGGGGGCATTCATTGAAAATGCTGGGGGGAAGAATTAGGACTAATAAAAGGAAACATTTCTTCACGCAACGCATGGTTGGTGTTTGGAATATGCTGCCACAGGAGGTGGTGATAGCCACTAACCTGGATAGATTTCAAAGGGGCTTGGACAGATTGATGGAGGAGAAGTTGATCTATGGCTGCCAATCTTGATCCTCCTTGATCTGAGATTGCAAATGCCTTAGCAGACCAGGTGCTCAGGAGCAGCAGCAGCAGAAGGCCATTTCTTTCACCTCCTGCGTGTGAGGTTAGATGGGCTCTGGCCTGATCCAGCAGGCTCTTTCTTATGTTCTTAATTTGATGTGCAGATTTTAAACAAATGATTATTCGGCAGCACCTGCCACCACAATGCAAGGGTTTTCATTGTGTGACTGTTTTGTGGTGACCATGGACCATGAGAAATGAGTGATGAATAATGGTTTAAGGATTACATTTTAAAAAGAGAGCATGCAAGAAAAGGGGATGTGACAAAGCTGGAAGGGACAATGAAGGCGGAAGTTGTATATAAAGGAAACTCAACCCCCAACGCTTATGTAGTCATCCTTCAACAAGCTACACACGTTCTGGGATCTTTTGGATTATTATTTTTTTTGGATCAGCAATACTGTTATATACCTGGAGGGAAATGGAGAAGAGAGAACATGGTTGCTCTCCTGAACTGCATAAAAGCCATGACGTCCGAGAACGGGACCCTGGGGAGAAATTCAGGTTTACTCTTCCGCTTTTTTTTGCCCATTACATATGGAAAAAAATATCTTGAGAAGTATCATGATCATCATCATAAATCACAGCTCTAAAAAGCAGGGAGAAGAGGAAAGTACGAACGCCATTATATTCTTAATGGAAAGTTGAGGAACGGGGCCAAATGGCTTGTGATGCAAATCAGTCTGTTTGGGAACAGGTCTTTTGTTTTTGGGGTGGGAGTGTGGGTGGTGACAGCGATGTTCTGGATTTGGATGAAAACAGCTAAAAGCGGCCATCTGCCTATTGAGGGACAATCTCGGGGAATGATGACTTCAGGAATATTGGTTCTAGAATGGCACAAAGACATATTTGTGGGTAGCCAAGCCAAGAAATGCTCTCTCTCTCTCTCTCTCTCTCTCTCTCTCTCTCTCCTTCCCTTTCTTGGAGTGTGGGCGGATGGGTGGGCTTATTTACCAGGATGACTCAGCAAAATGCAGGTTAAGGAGCTGCATTGTTTTAGCAAGGATAGGGTCGCCAACTTCCAGGAGAGGTCTGGACATCACTCAGAATTACACCTGATCTCCAGACAACAGTGATCATTTCACCTGAAGAAAAAGTCTGCTCTGGAGGGTGGCATTTATGGCATTCAGAGGCGTAGCTCCAAGGGGACAGGAGGGGTGTGTGATGCACCAGGCGCACATCCCTGTGGGGGTGTGGCAAGGGCAAGGCAGGCGGGGGCATGTCGGGGGCATTCCAGGGTGTGGTGGGGGCGGAGGATGCAGCGGTGCACTGGGCGCTTTCCCCCCTTGCTATGCCTCTGATGGCACTATACCCCACTAAGTTCCCTCCCCTCCTCAAACCCCGCCCTCTGCAGTCTTAACCCTTGAAATCTCTGAGAATTTCCCAACCCAGAGTTGCCAGTTGTAAATTAAACCCAAAACTCCTTGTGCCCAGGGCTCCAAGCCAGAGGTGCCGTTGCTGTAAGAAAGCTCTACTGTGTTTTGATAGGTAACCCTGATTGCCACCTTTTGAAGTAGGCTATGCTGAGAGAATGTGGCTGCCCTGAATTCACAAGAGTCCTTGTGAGATACTCTGCCTACCATACTATTTGTCACTGAATTGCAAAAAAAAAAGAGAAAGGAGGCATCTTGGGGCTAATCTGAAGGTGCTGATTTAGGAGGCACATCCAAGGGATATTGAAAGGAGGTTGGAAAAGGCTGGCAAAAATTTATGGGCAGGTGGAGAAGAAGAAGAGTTTGGATTTATATCTCACCTTTCTCTCCTGTAAGGAGACTCAAGGTGGCCTACAAACTCCTTTCCCTTCTTCTCCCCACAACAGACATTTTGTGAGGCAGGTGGGGCTCAGAGAGTTCAGAGAGAACTGTGACTAGCCCAAGGGTCACCCAGCAGGAATGCAGGAGTGCGGAAACACATAAGCCTCTGCCACTCTGGTGGAGGAGTGGGGAATCAAACCCAGTTCTCCAGATTAGAATCCACCTGCTCTTACCCACTATACCACGCTGGCTCTCCTCATGCTGGAGAGGAATACTTGCATCTCTCCAACCTGAGAGGTTCCCCTGCATGCACCGCAATGGAAGAGCATCTTGAATCCAAACAGAACAACACATACAGTGAATGCAGTCCACCTTGTATCACTGCCTGCAGCTGCCTTTTTTATTCTATTTATTGGCACCTTCATCAATCCATACAAACAGAGCCAGAGCCACCTGCAAAAGAATAAAGAAGCAGGCGTTCTCCAAAGATATGTGGATTAAATGAGGCAGGCTGGATAACATGAGAAAAACAATGTTTCCTTTCAGGACTTTATAGACAGCTCCATTCTACATAAGGGAAGAGAGAGATGCCCTATACTAGGAACCAGATGTGTTTCCAGCTTAGCCTCCTTTCCAACAGTTATAGTGTTCCCAGCCTTCCAGCCCGCCTCCCATTATGGGCCTCATGTTTTACTCCATAATCCACTGCCTGAAATTTTTAAACATTGCAGTGCAAAAAATCTGCAGTCACAGCCTTTTGCATTCTGGCAGAACTGGGCAAGCAGCAGCCCTCAAATACCAGCATGCAAGTATGAGTCAGGTCCAATAGCTCCTTAAAAATCAACAAGATTTTCAGGGTTTAAGCTCTTGAGAGTCAAAGATCCCTTAGTCAGAAACTAACTTTGACTCTTGAAAAGCTTCTACTCTGGAATCTTGTTGGTCTTCAAGATGCTCTTCAAAGGGCCTTCAAGTTGGTCTTCAAATTTTGCTCTTCTACTACGGACCAACACAGTTACCCACCTAAGTTTATATGTAAAGTTTTGTCATCCTCACCCATGTTATTCGTTATGCACAGTAGTCCAGTTCACATGGACCACTGACTTCTGTATGGTCTATACTGCTTTTATAGAGAGCTACTTGTTCCATTCCACCCACCCACCCACCCACCCACCCATCCATCCATCCATCCATCCATCCATCCATCCATCCATCCATCCATCCATCCATCCATCCATCCATCCATCCATCCATCCATCCATCCATCCATCCATCCATCCATCCATCCATCCATCCATCCATCCATCCATCCATCCATCCATCCATCCATCCATCCATCCATTGTCTGCCTTTCTCACTTGGGCTCAAGGTGGATTCCAAAGAGTGAATCCAAACAATCGACAGGATGGAGTATTGAAAAAACATGACAACATGAATTGAAATTGTAGAACCAATCAGAAATCTCAGAAAAAAACTGAAGCAAAGTATACTACCCGAATACTCTAATCATGACGCCTCACTTGCTGTTCTCTCTTTTGGATTCCACTTATCACTCATATTCTTCAGGCTTTGAAGTTTTAAATAGCCCATACTGTGTTAGGTCTTGAACTTTGAAGCAATAAACAGACTCTGTATTGTTGATCAGCACAGCTTACTGAGAGGCATCAAAGCATCCAGCTTGTCAAAGCCAGTTCTGGCGAACCTGGCTTTTGGTATCCCCTTTATTCCAATGTTAGTCCCCCTTCCCATTTTCCCAAAGAGTGTGAGAAAGAGTTAGTTTGGAACTAAGGTGCCCCAAGGTCAGCAATAGATTCAGATAGAGCCACCTGGCATCCTGCCCCCACAGGACAATGGAAACAATCCCATTTCCCATGAGACCAAAAGCGTCAGGGGTGAGCCTAATTATCTACTTGGCGTGTGAAGCCATAAAGCAAAGGAAAGAATGTCCCAGAACAGCAATGGTAACATACAGTAGGCTGGTTACATATAACTTGTAGCAATTACGTTGAGCTAGGAATGCATCTCAATCATCTAGATACAACCCCCTGACATACTGTGAGGTTAGCACAGTTTAATATGCTTTTAAGCCATTCTGAAGCTTATTGAAAAAAAACACAGCAGTTTTGACAGGAGAGGCATCTTCACCAAGGGTTAATGCTGCAAGCTGATGGCTCCACCAGCTATCACCCTTGGAAAAATGTGGGTGTATCATGAGGTTTGTAGCTGTCTGGTATTCAAGTCTGAGAGCCTGGAAGTCTTGTACTTTCATTTACCCTGCCCAGAGACCTGGTTGTGGCTCCTGAAATGATATATTTGCAGTGAACCACTGTCTATTCATGATCCCAGTTTACTATAGATAACCAGTCCCCAGTCGCAGCAAGAACATTTCCAGTGACAGGAAGTATTTTTTCACGGAGACAGGAAGCATTTTTTCATGGAGACAAAAGGTATTTACCAACAACAACAACAACAGACCTTTATTAGGCATAAATATCAAAATAAAATCATAAAACGACAATTATGACAGAACAGATTAGATTTCCCTTACAAGTAGAGCCTGCAGCAGATATTTGGGGCGCCTTAGTTCCAAACTAACTCTTTCTCACGCTCTTTGGGAAAATGGGAAGGGGGAGAAACATTGGAACAAAAGGGGATTCCAAAAGTTAGTAATCCCTAACATCCAAGGATTATTGCTATTAAGTAATTTAACAATATCAGCTTTAGGGGAGCAGTTATGTATGTACTGTGGCAGAAGGGATTCCCTAAGCAACTCATATTTGGGGCACTGGAACGGTATATGCTCCAGCGTTTCAAGACGAGCTGGACAATGTGGGCATACTCTGTCCGACAAGGGAGCAGTCCTATAACGACCTTGTGCCAGGGCCGGAGAATAGACATTGCATCTGGCTCTGGCTAGGATCAGTGATATGCACTAGGTATGTGGCCATTTTTCCAGCCATCAGACTGATACCCAAAAAGTATTCAACTGTGTTTAGTTGCCAAGATTCGCATTAAGGGATAAATGTCTCTTTTCACCTAGACTTGTCCACTCAAAGTCTTCTGAACGGGCTGTAACAAGAACTATTACATTTTTGCAACATCCCTCTGCACGCCCTCCCACAACTGCTAACTTCTGAACAAAGTATAGGCATTCCTGTCACTGACTGCAGTATTTCTATTCAGTTTAATAAAATGTATATTAACTGAGATTTATTTGTGTGTTAAAATGAATGAGGAGGAGGAAGAATATCATGATACCAACGCCAGACAGGACTGCGAGTTAAAAATAAAAACCAAGTCTCCGGCTTTCAAGCCTTCCATTAAAATTTAAATAAAATATTTATAACGCTACAAATTAAATAAATTAAATTAAATTGTGGCTCCGAACTGCCTATCTCAGTATTTTTTCTATTGCTTTATTACTTTAATAAAACTATGAGATTTCCCTTGCTAACCCATCCCCCCCCCCACAAAACTACGCATTGCATGAGCCTTTGATGTGTGTGCTATTTTACGTAAGTTGGAATGCCAACAAAACTTTACCACGCAGATTATGATTTCCCAACAAAATAATAAAATATATATTAATATTACTTTAAAAAAAACCTTCATTTTGCTTCCCAAGCCTTGATATTACATCCACAGCAGTGAAATTTCTGAAAACAATTTCCCTCCACTGTATGTGTGAACGTGGGGGGAATTCTCCCTCTATTCTTTAATGTAGAAGTCTGCATCCACAATCTGTTCTCACACGTCTTCCTCCAAGGAATACTTTAGTGCAAAAAGTTAAAATTAAACCTGAAAGCTGAAGTCCAAGGTGAGGGTTGGAACACTCCTTTTTGCGACTTATCATCTTCAACTTCCTTGTTAAAAATTTATCAAACCCACCAGTTATGAATATCAAGCGCTATCAAAATACATGAGATTAAAACATCAAGGTACACAAGCTTTAAGGAACTGTGAAGCAGTAAAATGGTGATTTTTTTTAAAAAAAAGACCACCACAAGATCCCCTAACCGCCATTATTCTTGTCTCTCTAAATACATAATTTTACAGGGATATCAAACATACTTTCAAGTTTCCAGTTCACTTGCCCCTACAAGATTTTGCATTACCTAAAAGACATAGAGAAGGCTTGCTAGCAAATATATTTGAGTTTATTTCCCTCGTGCTGTAGGAAGGCTGACCTTCACAAATGTCAAGTTGAAATATTACCAGTAGGGTTGAACCATGCCACACAGCCTGGACAACCCACAACACCTGGTTGTTGTGGGTTTTCCGGGCTGTGTGGCCGTGGTCTGGTAGATATTGTTCCTAATGTTTCGCCTGCATCTGTGGCTGGCATCTTCAGAGGCATATCACAGAGAGAAGTCTGTTACACATTGTGTCCAGACTTCCCTCTGTGATACACCTCTGAAGATGCCAGCCTCAGATGCAGGTGAAACATTAGGAACAAGATCTACCAGACCACAGCCACACAGCACGGAAAACCCACAACAACCAGTTTAATCCGGTCGTGAAAGCCTTCGACACCACAACACCCGGTTGATTCTGACCATGAAAGTCTTCAACAAGACGTATCAGATGCTACTGGAGAAAATACCGGTGCTTGGACATATTTTAAAATCGTCCATTTAGCCGTTCTTTAAGAGACACAGTTTTATTACTGGTCAGCAGTGGCCAAGGTATAAGGATTTTGTCCAGCACAGATGGCAAATTTCAGTATTCCCTGTGAGTACTCAATTTCCATGTTTCTTCCGAAGCTATTTCTTAGTTGGGTTGGGGTTTTTTTGCTCCCTTGTTTTAAAAAAAGTGCTCAAATTTCTTGTTTTCTTGCTTTTCCCTGGACAATTAGAGGCACATTCACCACTGCCTGGCTCAGCATACTCTAGTTTACAGTCTAATTCAATTAAGTTTCACATATTCTCTATACACTATTTAAAGAATGCGTGCCCAGGAGATTTCCAATTACTCAAAGACGCACACTATCTATGCAAATAGTAAGCTTCTTCTCTTGTGCATTAACAAAAGCCCCTAAATCCATTCTGCACTTTTTTTTCTTGGAAGCATGAATATTAAGGTGGGGGAGGGAGTCTCTTTTTTACAGCATTAAAAATGCAAGGGGCGGAGGCAGGGCGGGTGGGAAGGGAGGGAGGAGTGGTAGTAAAACATATCACCCTAGTATATCAAAACAACTGCTTGCACAATAGTTCACTTCAGCCTCAAGCAGCCATTTGTGTATTATGGAGAGAGGGAACCGAGATCCCACTGTCGTAGCCAACCTGTTGGCCACAGGTAGATGGCAGGTCAATGTCATATTTGTGTGGGGCCAACACATGTAGACCAAAAACTTACAAACTGTGTCCTCCAGTCCAGGGAGGTAGAAGAAAAGAAGAGTTTGGATTTATACCCCACCTTTCTCTCCTGTAAGAAGACTCAAGGTGGCCTACAAGCTCCTTCCCCTTCCTCTCCCCTGAACAAACACCCTGTGAGGTAGGTGGGGCTCAGAGAGTTCAGAGAGGACTGTGACTAACCCAAGGGTCACCCAGCAGGAATGCAGGAGTGCAGAAACACATCTGGTTCACCAGATAAGCCTCCACCACTCAAGTGGAGGAGTGGGGAATCAAACCCGGTTCTCCATATTAGAATCCACCTGCTCTTAACCACTACATCACTCTGGCTCTCGTAGAGGTAGAGGCCTGGAATCTAGGAAACTAGCAGTGTAGTCAGATTTCTGCCATACGTCCTGCCATTGTCTGGTCTCCTTGTTTGCCTTTGACATGATGCTATAGATCATAGATGTCAAACTTGTGGCCCTCCAGATGTTATGGACTACAGTTCCCATCATCCCCTGCCAGCATGACATCTGTGCTATAGATGGTGGCAAAACTGAATAGCCATTGCTCCTAAGTCCACTGGTAATTAAAAACAGAGAGTCCGGATGCTATGCCTAACTCTCCCCCCTCCTTCGCCTTCCCCAACCAAACTTAGAGTTGAACTAGAAAGGTAATGAAAAGACAGCTGCTCAGAGCTTTAAGCTAGCTGATGCCACATGGACAAATTTGGGGAAATTAAGACTGGGTGGAACCCATTTTAATGCTATGGGTCTGTGATGGATGGGTCAAGGCAGGCCAGGAAGTGAAGCAGAGGACTCAGTCTGGATCATGAGTTGCTCACACTGATGTTAAAGACCAGGAAGGGCCAGATGGAAAACTATTGTTCTGTGTGTATCTTAGGCCCCTTCCGCACATGCAGAATAATGCACATTCAATCCACTTTCACAATAGTTTGAAATTGGAGTTTGCTATTCCGCACAGTACAATCCAACTGCAAAGTGCATTGAAAGTGGACTGAAAGTGCATTGTTCTGCATGTGCAGAAGGGGCCTTAGTTTCATAGCGGCAATGCCAACCTTGCCCATGTGCAGTGGGGGCGCTGGTGTTCAGTTGACAACAGCTCCTTATCCCACCATCTTTCAAAGCAGACAGCAAGTCAAGGAGTCTGGGATTGGATACCAGGGTCCCAGGAATGAGACGATTGCTGGCTTAAAGGTCTGGTCTAGGGGATTGTAAGCAGCTGTGGTGTTTTGGGTGGGGGGCTATGCTTATTTGTTGAAGCTCTTGTTGCAAATACAATTTCTGAAGGATTTATTGGGGTTATGTCTTCTGGCCTAATGCCTTATCACCAAGTTTCATTGAGACAATGACATTTCTTGAGCTGAGGGAGTCTGTTCATTTGCAGCCCAATTAGGCTGACTCAGCAGAGTTGGGAAAAGAGTAAACATTTCCAACTTTTTACTTCTTTTTTTTTTTAAAAAAGAAGATTCAACTCCAGCAACTTTCAAAAACAAATGATTTTATTTATTTATTTGCTTACTTTCTTCCTCGGTAATAACTGTATCCTCTATGCGTGACCTTCCTGGGGGTGGAAATAAATAGCAAGTATTTACCATTTGCCTAAAGCACCAAAAAGGGTACACTTTTTAAAATGCCTATTTGTATGTACGAGGTTTGGGGGTTGAAAGCACGAGTCGGAAAATGCAGAGAGTGCAAACGAGGGCAGCGGAATATTAAACGTGGACGTCTAATATAACCTTCCACAAAGTACGGGAGGAGAGGCAGAGAAACAGCCTATGTATATGCCACGGTGATTAATTTCCTAGCTTCTATACTCTCTGTTTCATGCATACTCCCCAAAATGGGGAAATCGAGGATAGCATGGGCAACATTGGATAGCTTTCTGTTCTTTAGAGCGGGCATGCCTAACAACCCCATCCAAGGGGGCGGGAGTGCCCCAAGGGAAGCAAACCTGCTGGTGGATGGTCGTGGTGGCACTCCCTGGTGGTAGGAAACAGGGTGGGTATGCCACACCAGCATCCCTGCACCCCTGCTGGCATAGTCCAAGGGTTTGGTTGGGGGAGGAGCTGACATTAGTTGGCTTTCTCCTGGCCATTGAACTGGCCAGGGTCTTCAGACTTACACTTATGTAGCATCAAAATGGGTTCCGAAAGGTGGTGTAACTTCATTAAGCCCGATGGGGGTTCTTGGAGAGAAAGGGCTGCCTGTGGAATAGCATCTGTTTGCATGCAGGAATTCCCACATTAAATCTTGAAACTCTCAATTAGGAGAATAAAGTTGGTAGCTTGGAAGTCCTGAAGCTGGTTCCAGTCAGAGGAGTAATTGATGTGAAAGACCAGAGAGGCTGGAGACCCGCTGCCGGTCTGAGAAGTCTCTCCTGTAACGAGACTCAAGGGGGCTTACGAACTTCTTCCCTTCCTCATCCCACCCTTGTGAGGTATGTGGGGATGAGAGAGTCCCGAGAGAACTGTGGCCCAAGGTCATTCAGCAAGCATGTAGGAATGGGGAAACAAACACAGTTCACCAGATAAGAGTCCGCCGCTCATGTGGAGGAGTGAGGAATCAAACCCAGTTCTCCAGATTAGGGTCCAGCTCTTAACTATACCATGCTAAGAGACAGACTGAGCCAGACTGGTTTGCACTGAACAGAGATTTAAATCAGCGTCTCCCCAGTCCAAGTCACACCACACCACACCAGCTCCCCCATCCTGCTTACTCTGATATCACCGCCTCCCCATGCACCACAACACAAGCCATTATCCATGACAGACAGCATTTCAATCCGCCAAAGACCCAAAATCTCAAGAATGAGCAATTCACGCAATGTCACACTGGAGGAAGAGGGGGAGGGGGGGAAGAGTTAACTTATTTAACATACACAGCCTTATCCATAGCCTCAGCTTCCTAGGCCTCGCCTTTCAGATGTAAATTATGTATAACAATAAAATTGAGATAACTGCTGCTCTGTGTGGGTTAGAGGTATATTTTGGGTATAAAAATGAGGCAGAGCTGAGATGAATGGGGGGAGACGAAGGCCAAAGTGTGTAAAGAACTGCCTCCAAATGCCAAAGAATGTCTGGAAAATGGTGTTTTATGGCTACACATAAAGATGCATTGGAAATGAGCTTTATATATATAGGAATATATATATATATATTTGGTGGGTGTGGGGGAAGAGAACAAGAGCGTGCACACCCAGTATGGGGAAAGGTGCTGCCTTGGAGCAGAGTGGACCGCAATCATTAACATTTATCGTGCCGAGTGTGCTGATTTAAAATGCCGGGAAACCATCCACCAGAAATCCACACAGCTAATCCGCTTTGACCCGCGGAGCACTTGTATTTCCAAGAGCACTGGCTAAACAAATGTATATATCAGACACAAGTGTTGACTTCAGACTTAAAACTCTTGTTTTATTGCTGTTATATTTTACTTTATATCCTCCCTCACCGCCGTCCCCTCGGATCCCGTTTTCATGCATTACATTGTGTAATCTATTGCTATGCTGGTAAAGCCTTTCTTTTTCTTCTAGTAAGCAAAGGGGTCGCATAAGTATACGTGTCCTTTGTGTTTCCTGTTTGTGGCTTGCTTGCAATCTGAACCAGGATGAATCAAGGTTTTAAAGACGAGGGCCAGGGTATGCATGTGACCCTCCTACTTTTCCTCCCATCAGAAGAGTATCTAGGAAAAATGCTGCCCGGTGCAAAATCTGAGTTTTCTGCCCCCTTCCTGTATGGGCAGCCGCCCTCCCCCACCACAACCAAACAACATTTTTTTTGCACCAGGTCTTGAAGTCAGTGTATGGACCTGGGGGGCAGGAAGAGGGGCGTGGGGACAATTTTCTGCCCCCCACGTGACTAAATGGCCACAGCCCAGGGACATCTGAACCCATATGTCACCCTGGATGGTATGCCCCTGCCGCCCACAATTTGCTCTCACCAACTCTATTCATTGACTGGATGCCTGTCCCCTCCTAAAATTATTTGGCCTAGTGGGAGGAGTGTCTAAGCTTCCAGAATCTTATGGGTGTGTTCTAGACAAAACAAAACAAAACCTCCAGAGGCACATTAAAGACAACCAACATTTATTCCAATGACAGGTAGTCTTTAAAGGCTCATAAGATTGGCTAAAATAGACTGTTACCCCCACTAGAACAATCTGGACTAACAGCCAGAGATAGGGCAGTATAGACACTGCTCCAGGGCCAAGAAGAAGAAGAAGAAGAAGGAGAAGAAGGAGGAGGAGGAGGAGGAGGAGGAGGAGGAGGAGGAGGAGGAGGAGGAGGAGGAGGAGGAGAAGAAGAAGAAGAAGAAGAAGAAGAAGAAGAAGAAGAAGAAGAAGAAGAAGAAGAAGAAGAAGAAGAAGAAGAAGAAGAAGAAGAAGAGTCTGTTGTGGGGAGAGGAAGGGAAAGGAGGTTGTAAACCACCTTGAGTCTCCTTTTACAGGAGAGAAAGGTGGGATATAAATCCAAACTCCTCCTCCTCCTCCTCCTCTTCTTGGATGAGGGAGGATTGACATGCAAGCAAGACGACAAACCAGACCCAGGAGCATTCAGAAACTGATGTTGGATAGATATGACATCTGATTGCAGCTGAAAGCTTACAAATTTACTTCTGGTTTAATGGTGAGGACAGTCATTGATCTTTTGATCCACAGTTGGCATCGCAGGTAGGACAAGGTTAAAGTGAACCATGCAAGGAAGGGGGACGAAGTATACAGAGTCCCCTTCTGCCCTCCCAAATGTGGTTCTGAGACCAAGGTTGCCATCGGGCCTCACTTGGCAAACTCCTGAAGAACAAAGCTGTTACTTTAAAATATAACTATTTCCTGCAGGAAAGGGGGGAAAATAGACTTGGGCTCTGTCACTTGGAGGTAAAGAAGAATGGCTAATAAAAACCCCTTCCAAGGAAGAGTTATGAATAAGCTACCTGTGCTCTGATTCTAAATGGCTACCAACACCATTTTAATCTTAGGAATGGGTTTCCTCTTGTAACTGTGTTTTGAAGAATTACCCCGTGGCAGAAATTGTATGTTGCTCAAGTACATTTGGCTACATGAATTAAAAGCACATTTTATTTAGGTTGCAGAGTCATCAATAAAAGTGCAAGCTGGTAAAGCAAAGCCTTTTTCTTCAACAAATCCCCCCTCTTCCTTCTCTTCTCTTTTGAAGGATCCGATGAGTTACCACCAAAATGGCCCTATGCATTTATTCATGTGTTTTCCTAAGAGGTAGAGAGCATGCTCGAATAAATTCCGAGCCGAGAACGCTGCATTTGTTCCCCCACACAATCCACAGTTGCAGTGCATTAAATATGAAGCTGAAAGGTTTCTCTGATAAAGATTTGAATATCCTTGCATCGCAAAATGCAAACAACTGTCGCCGTAGAATTCCAGGCCTTACTTAGTTTTTAAAAATTCCCTTCAATATAAAACCTGAGCGTGTTACAATGGTTGGTTTCCCACTACCTCCCTCTACACCTGGTGTGGCGACTCCAACTGAGCCTGGGTTTTTCTTTTTAACGTTAGGCTCCAGATAATTCCCACAATGGACTTTGGATACAGAGTCGACGTTATTGGGAAGGAAAATATGTGCTCATTGCAATGCCCGCTCTCTTATTTGTAAATAAATATAATAGGTGCACAATAATGTTTATTTCCCCTTCCTTCTCTATATTGTGCTACCACCAGGAATTTAATTCCAAACCCCTTTATTCTTTCTCCTTAGGTAGTATATATGAGCTTTAAAGCAGTTTTGAAGGTGGTCTGAGGAAATTATTAATGTGGGATTCCAGGTTTACATTTAACAAAATTAAATTTTATTTATATATGTTATTTTGCTTAAAGGTTACAGAAATAACGTATGAATAAATAAAACAGAGGCAGCAACTTGACATCAGTCCATTCTCTCCTCTACATGGGATTTGACTCCTTTTTTGGTCACTCAAGGTTTTTACACACTCTGGCTACTTCCGCAGAATAACGCACTTTCAATCCACTTTCACAATTGTTTGCAACTGGATTGTGCTGTTCTGCACAGGAAAATCCAGCTGCAAAGTGGATTGAAAGTGCATTATTCTGCATGTGCAGAAGGGGTCTGAACTTTCTCAGTTCAGCACAGATTCTCCATAGTCACACTCCAGTTTCAAGCAAACACCTGGCTCTCTCAGCCCCCCTTCAGCCCCCTTCCTTCTACAACTTATCTCTCAATTTAAAGGCACAAACACACATGACAATTTAAAACCATTCGTCATATAGGAAGGCACAAATCTCCGAAGGAAAGGTTCCTTTTTCATTCGGCACCAGAGAATTGCTCGGCCCATAAAACTGAGCGTAGAACACTTAAGCAACCTTTAAAAAGGATTTAATTACAAACGATTGAGCCTAAACACCCATTTGAGAGCATGGAAAAAAGGTTTCTGGGTCAGAGAGTGTAACCTACAGATAGTTTCTCTCACTTTCAAGTTACAACCTATAGGCAATTCAGTCTGTAACAGCAAAGAAGTCTGAGCGTGTGTGTGGTTTCCTTCTCCTTTGGGACTCTGTTCCAAATCCCCCAACAATTTTGAGAAGTAATAAATCAAAACTTAATATCTTTACTCCGAGATGAAACGACTAACATTTTTCACAAGGTGCTGATTTTTTTTTAAAAAAAGTGATACCTAAAAGGGAGAAGCGTGCAGTCATCAGCCAAAAACAAATCTCCTTTGGAAAAATATTTCATGTTTCACATTTCAAGTGAAGCACTGACTTGGCAACCCCCCAGCCGCGGTTGCTACAATGGATTTGATGCTGTGCCATTTCACCATAATCTTTGACGGGAGACCAAAGTATCAGAATTATCATGTCAGATATCTTTGACCTTTTCAGTATTCTGCAGGGTTAAGATTGACAGCCTGGTCCACCTCTTCATTCCAGGTTACCGTAGGCCGAGCAGAAGGGAAGGCAGCAAGTGCAAATCTCCACCAAATCAAATTACAGAACATTAATAAGGTCAAAGGAGTATAGTTTATTATCATCTTTCATGGAATACATGAAGCATGAACAGTCCGATATTTTGTTCTCATGACAATAATTACGAAGAGACCCCCCCCCCCTCCTCCTATAACTCATTCTCGGCTGCCGTTTCAAACATCACTTCGGGAGACTTGTAGACAAGGCAAGTTCTTCTGAATTGGTACCCAATTAAAGAGACACAAAATATCATGATGAATATGAATCCCAAACTGGGGGAAGAGATACACATCTGCTCTCGCAATGAAGTCCACAAACAATTGAAGGTATTCTACTTGAAAATTGGGGGAGGAACATTCTCAGCGTTTACAATGCTTCCGGCAAGGATATTGAATACTGCTGCATCAGGCTGTTCTAATAGGCCAGGGATCTGCAACCTGTGGCTCTCCAGTTGTTCATGGACTACAATTCCCATCAGCCAATTGGCCATGCTGGCAGGGGCTGATGGGAATTGTATTCCATGAACATCTGGAGAGCCACAGGTTGCAAACCCCTGTAATAGGCCCACCTTAACATATGGAGCATGCTGGGCAGTTGCTCAGATGCCCCACAAGTATAGAGGCCAATGCTAATCTATGTATGTTGTGACTTGCTGTCAATAAATAAGCAGAGACGTAGCTCCAAGGGGAAGGGGGGGTGCACGATGCTTAGGGTGCACGCTCCTGTGGGGGTGCGGTGAGGGTGTTCCGGGGGCGGGACATGGTGGGACGGGGGGGCAGAGAACGCACCAGTGCACCGGGCGCTTTCCCCCCTTTGCTACGCCTCTGTAAATAAGTAAATACTATACTATACTAAACAATAAATATTTGTTATTGGAAAATGCATATTTGGCAGGTGTTTTACTAAAGATAATGAACAACATTAATGTTAGTTTTCAGGATACCGAGTGGGCATGGGCTCTGGTTTAATATCACGGTCTCCTCTGCAACCACATGCGCGTGTATGTATTTCACGCACTACGTAACGTAAAAACATGTATATTAATGTCACTTCAACTCACTTGACAGTTAATAGCAATTATACTGGTTATATTTATAGGCCATTGGTTATTAGAGACTGGATCTGAGATTTGATAGGAACACTTGTAGGGTAATCATTTAGTAGTTATTCGAGATCACAAATTTGATGGACCATTTACATTTTGTTCCAGTGAATGGCTGTTTAGGTAGGGGTCCTAGTGTGTCGCTTTGCCCGGGGGCCTATAATGCTGTTAAGATGGCCCTGTGTTCTCCTACCTCTTCCATTGTGGAGGAGGAGGAGGAGACAAAGAGTCGGATTTATATCCTCCCTTTCTCTCCTATAGGAGACTCAAGGTGGCTTACAAACTCCTTTCCCTTCCACTCCCCACAACA
Organism: Sphaerodactylus townsendi; assembly: GCF_021028975.2. Taxonomy (NCBI): domain Eukaryota; kingdom Metazoa; phylum Chordata; class Lepidosauria; order Squamata; family Sphaerodactylidae; genus Sphaerodactylus; species Sphaerodactylus townsendi. The sequence continues at coordinate 143,529,885 of NC_059428.1, forward strand.
GACACCTGTTGAGGTAGGTGGGGCTGAGAGAGTTCCGAAGAACTGTGACTAGCCCAAGGTCACCCAACAGGAATGTAGGAATGCGGAACACATCCGGTTCACCAGAGAAGTCTTTGCCACTTAACCACAGCTGGTAGAAGAACTGGCTAGCTTTATGTGCCTTTGTTTACATATGGTGTCTTGGGGCGAGGTAGGGCAGTCCACCCGGTTCCCTCTCTTTTGACCACTGGAGAGGAACATGATCCACAAGAGGGGTAACAAATTCCTACTTGGCCCCCTAAACACATGATCAGCTTGAGCTCCCTCTGAAATAAAGGAAGGGCAAATGGACGCATCTCTCGCTGCTGCTGGATTATGCCTCTCATGCATCTGCCAGCATTCGTCAGGTGGGCTGAGAGTGTCTTTTGCAAAATTCTGCTTGCAAGTTTAGCCTATTTTACTTTTTTTAAAATGGGGATAAAGCAGAGATTATTCTAGCTCTTAAAAAGGGGGTTCCTAAAAGCAAAATCTAACCAGTACCTATCCCAAATACAAGCAGAAAAGTCCAAACAACCAAAAGGAGATTGAAAAAAAACCTAGAATGAATGCTTACATAGAAGCTCCACCACCAAACGTGTGCTTGTTTGGTGGTGACCCTGTAAGGCACAGTCTTTACTGGGTACCACCAGCCACTAATATGCAAAGTAAAAAAATAAATGCTTCCTGCCTCCTCATTAAATGTGTGTCACTTTCAACAATGCAGAGATAAAAGGAACAACACAGGAAAAGTCTCAAATATCTTACATGACTTCATTCTCATGACACAGAAGCATGAAAATCACAGGGCGGCAACTCTATCGCATTAATATGAGCACATCAGAGGATGTTGATAATGAATTAGAGAAGCATCAGCACAAAGGTAACTGTGGGTCCCAGACACAATTTTGAGCCTTTTGAGGTTTCTCGGTATTTTGCAGGAATCAAAACACAGACCAGATGCAATGTGAAATGGCAGGTTTTTTATTTTGCTCCTTTGACTCCTATATCCCCTGATTTGGTGAAGCTTTCTCCCCTATTGCCTTTTCTGCTAAGCTACGAAGAAGAAGAAGAAGAAGAAGAAGAAGAAGAAGAAGAAGAAGAAGAAGAAGAAGAAGAAGAAGAAGAAGAAGAAGAAGAAGAAGAAGAAGAGTTGGATTTATATCCCCCCTTTCTCTCTTGTAAGGAGACTCAAAGGGGTTTACAAACTCCTTTCCTCTCTCCACAACAAACACCTGGTGAGGTAGGTGGGGCTGAGAGAGCTCCAAATAACTGATTAGCCGAAGGTCGCCCAGCTGGCATGTGTTGGAGTGCACAGGCTAATCTGAATTCTCCAGATGAGCCTCCACAGCTCAGGCGGCAGAGCGGGGAACCAAACCTGGTTCCTCCAGATCAGAGTACACCTGCTCTTAACCACTATGCCACTGCTGCTCCCAAGCTCTTTTATAGAGTATGCTTGGGATCACCTTCAATGGCACAGATTCAGGACAATCTTTATTGCTCCACCCTTGCTAGTCCAATCCATATATCTTCCTTCTGCCAATCAAATCTGTACTTATTTATTCTCATACAATTTTTTTCCTTCTCCGATTCCCTCCCATAAAGCAGATGTATGCCGCCCCCTTTTTCTCACCAGCTGAACTGGCAACTGTAATGCCATCTTCTACTTATCTGCAGTGGGAGTCTTAAAACTTACGCTCCCAAAAATCTTGCTGGTCTCCAAAATGCTACCAGTCTTGAACTGAAATATTAATAAGCAAGTAATAGCCGTTCGCTGGGGAAAGCTTTTTGCCCTGAGGAAAGCTTTTTGGCCATAAGCTCTGGCCAAAATATTGACACGAAACTGTATAGGTACAGAAGGAAGCTAGAAACAGCTTGGAAGTAGCAGATACATTCATCAGCATCCAAAGTTAAGTCAGGCTTTTCAGAAGAACACAACGAGGGCTTCAAAGCATACGGAGAATTGAATGGCGCAAGTTCCCACGGGCTGAGGCTTTCTCTATTTAACAGACTACACATTTTTATAAAGGAACATTCAATTTTTATTAGCAATACTCATCCCCAACCGACCGAGATTTCAAGCTACTTCCCCGGCAGCTATATATGTTAAATGCATTGGACGTTTTTTGGCTTTCTTTACATCTCAAATGGATATGCTGACACATCTTTTACAGTTTGATCAAAGTCCTTGTGATTAATATTTGTTAAAACATTGTCAGAGAGTGTTTGGCTGAAATTTAATAACAGCCCCGAGTAATCAATATATAATCTCATTGTGAATTTCAAAGCCATAAAGTTTAATGCGATCCACCACAGCAGAACATTAATTGAAGTGATGGTGCCGTAGAATCGCGCCATCAGCGGGGTGCTAACATTTTCCAAGGGTGTGTCTAATTCAACCCCTCAGTCTGGAGTAAAGGTCCTCTTAGGATAATGATCTGTGACAAGTGTAACGTTTTACCCCACCTTCCTGTTCAAGGAATTCAGGGTGGCATAGATACTTCTCAGCTCCTCCAGTTAATCCTTACAACCACCCTGAAGTTAGGTTAGACCTGGGGTCTGTATTCAGGTCTCTATTGGCCCAAATCTGAGACCACAAGTGCCAAACCACATTGGCTTGGCTCTAGGTCATTTTTGAGAACCATCTGTAAAAAGACAGTCCACAGACATGTAAAAAGACAATCCACAGACCTGTAAAAAGACAGTCCACAGACGTGTGGTCTTTGCAGTTTGAAAGATTATACCCCCCTCTTCCAGGACTGACACATCATTGAGAGAATGCTTTTTACCAAATGAACCAGTGCTTTTTACCAAATGTACATTTACAAAGCCATGGCATGTCAGAGCTGAAAAGACGGAGATTCAACCATTCAATATGGGATTTCTCAGGGACCCTAGAAGAGTCCCTGCAAGTATTCCGTAATGAGGAAGGGTGAAACCAAATGGAAGGCTGGGGTTTGGGGGAAAGGGACAAAGGGGTCAATGATCAAACTAGGGCTAATACCCACAATGCAATGAGACAAAGCAAGAAGAACGCTTGGAGCTTGGTCTGGCAGGAAGAGAAGCTCAGGATAAGGCCAAGGGTAGTCACATGGTGTCAGAAGACCACATTCATGGTCCAGACACTGCAATCTATCCCCAATGACACAAGTACAATGTGATAAACATAAGAAAAGCTTTAACTACCCCAACTTAAGGCTGCAATCTGGACTTCTAGACCCCACAATAAATTGGCTTCATGGTTTTTGGCTGCATGGGCAAAGGTGCAACCTGAAAGCTTCTGGGTTATTGAAAACTGACTTCTCAATAGAGACTGGAGAGTATGACTTGCCCAACAGGGTTTTTGTCGGCGGGTGGAAATAGGACAATCACACCTAAGCATATCATCCTGAATCCCTGGGGCGAAGGGTGGCATATAAACTTGAAGTACGTCACAGTTGTTGGAGGAGAGTGTTCAACAGCCAAGAACGTGGAACAGACCACAACAAACAAATAGCAGGTACATCCCCTTTCACAGCAATTTGAGAACTAGGGGGAAAGGAAAGCAATTATACTCTCAAGAATTTTCTGACACCACGGTTTTTCACGGAGTGCATATATTTCAAAGCATTTTTGCAAGGTCTGCAAAACCCACGGCCTGAATACGCTCGCAGTGTTAAACTCGGTGAAAGCCCAAGTTGAATTATGATAACAATTTATTTGGCCTCACATGCCAAGACTACAAACTTCAACTCTTTCTGCCTGGGAGGTGGCATTTCCTCACTTTAAAAGAAAATTATAAAGTAATTTCTGTAACCCAAGTTGTACCGACACGAACTAATACTGTCTCCCAAGTGCTTGTTATTGTGAGGTTTGCCAGACCTGACCTTTCACGAGCCATGGGGTATTTGTTTTTAAACCCCACAGTGTAAGAAAATTAGATACTATTAAAAATAACAAGTGCAGCGAACTGGCATTTCCTACTCTCTGTGCAGGGCTGAACAATTAGACTTTATTTGCTTAGAACGTAACTGTACAGCCTATAAAATATTTATTATTTGAACAATTTGTGTCCCACTCAGAGGCGGCTCACAGCATAAAATAGATGCAAATTTTTAAAAAGCCCCACCCAAACCCACGTCAAAATATCATAAAATCCAGCCCATAAAGATTGCTAAAAGCAACCCCCAAGTCTATATGTAAATATGTACAAAAAGAAGGCTGTCTACTGCCCTGCACAAATGGTTTCTTTTCTTCCCTTTTCATCTATATCTTGCGACCTCACGTGTTCATATTCGCCACTATGCAGACAGGTATCAATAATTTAGCTTTATGCAAAGGCCATTACTAAATGTGCTTAATTCCTTTCGCGCCATTGGCTTTCCTTCTTTCACCGTGATAGTTGAGACCTTAACTTTCTGTTCTTCTGAACATTCTCCAGACTCACGTGGTTGTGAAAGTGTGACCTGCACATTTTAGTCACTGCCACGCACCCCTGCAGCACACAAGTCATACAACAACCTGAGAGTTTCAGAGGGTCGCCATGTTGGCCTGCAATAGAACACACAGATTCCAGTCCAGTAGCACCATGGAGAGCAACAAGATTTTGGAGGGGTGTAAGCTTTTGAGAGTCAATGCTCTCTTAAGCAGCAGTGGCGTAGTGGTTAAAATCAGGTGTACTCTAACCTGGAGGAAACGGGTTTGATTCCCTGCTCTGCCGCTTGAGGCTTATCTGAGGAATTCAGATTAGCCTGTGCACTCCAAGACATACCAGCTGGGTGACCTTGGGCTAGTCACAGTTCTCCTAAGCTCTCTCAGCCCCACCTACCTCACAGGGTGTTTGTTGTGAGGGGGGAAGGAAAAGGAGTTTGTAAGCTGTCTTGAGTCTCCTTACAGGAGAGAAAGGTGGGGGATAAATCCAAAATAACAACTCCTCCTCCTCCTCCTCCTCCATCATCATCATCATCATCATCATCATCATCATCATCATCATCATCATCATCATCATCATCATCATCATCATCATCATCATCATCATCATCATCATCATCATCATCATCATTATCATATCTGACAAAGAAAGCATTAGGTCTTTAAGGCCCCTTCCGCACATGCAGAATAAGGGACTTTCAATCCACTTTCAGCGCACTTTGCAGCTGTGCGAAACAGCAAAATCCACTTGCAAGCAACTGTGAACGTGGATTGAAAGTGGATTATTCTGCATGAGCGGAAGAGGCCTAATGTTTGCACCCTGAAAATCCTGTTGGTTTCTAAAGGGCTACTGGATTTGAATCTAGCTAACACGATGGAAAATATTGCCATGTAGGGAAGAAGTGGTCAGTAGGACAACTTCTACCTTCCATGCAAATGGTCCCTTTCCAGGTAAAAGGATCAGATTATATAGGTGATAAGAAAGTGCAGAGAATGAAAAGCGTTCTGCCTATTGGAATAAGCAATACTGACGGACAACTGGGATGGGCTTGGCAGAAAGCAGCTGTGTGTGATCTCTTCCACTTCATATGACTGCAATAACGTCCCTAAGAAAATGTTAATGAGATTATGAAGTGGGGTCTGGGTCACTGGCCGGAATATAATCTAAACCAGGGGTCTGCAACCTGCGGCTCTCCAGATGTTCATGGGCTACAATTCCCATCAGCCCCTGCCAGCATGGCTGGTTGGAATATAATCTAAGCCAGGGGTCTGCAACCTGCGGCTCTCCAGATGTTCATGGGCTACAATTCTCAACAGCCCCTGCCAGCATGGCTGGTTGGAATATAATCTAAGCACTGGGTGGATACAGTTCAACCGTATCTTTGCACCCAAGATTCAGAGAAGAGGTTTACCGAGTGGTTAAACTGTAAATATTCCCACCGCCATCTGTGAGTCCAGCCTGTGTGGAGTTTAAATCTGAAAAAAAAAACCATGTGTATTTTCACCGGACCCTCCCCTTCCACTCCCCCCCGCCAAATCGCCTTATTCTGCGCTGGCATCTAAACAAAGGTTGATGCGATTGGAAAGAGGGAACACTTATTGGACTTTCGATTCCTGACCTCAGCTAACAATTTGAAACTGGCTGTAAATTGTCCCTTTCAGTCTTAACACATAGGATGTTTCTACTTGAAGGAGCGGGGGACTGGGGGGGGATGGGGGGGCAGGAGAGACAGAAACCTGCACAGGCAGCACTTTTCAGCAATACATTCTCAAAAAAGTCAATTTCACCTTTTGGCAGCCCTGAAGGAATCCAGATGACTTTAAGTGTAATAGCTCAGAATAAGGGAGATAGATTTTTTTTCCCTTCCCCTTTTTCTTTTTAAAAAAGAGGTGGGGGTGGTTTTTACCAATAAAGAAGGAAACTACTAGAAAAAATACTTAACAGTGGAGTTTCTTCCTAAAGACTTACTGCAAAACAAAAAGATTAGAAGCAGGAGAAAGTTTCCACTTGTGTTAAGGTTAATTTATAAGGGCGCACTGCAGAAGAGTGGGGGGGGGGGAACCCACTGAGGAAAGAGAATGCCTCACTGCGGATGTAGAGATAAATGAAACATCAAAATGGTAGTAAATATTTAAGGTAGCTCTGGAAAGCTAGCTTAGCATTAAAGAATTTTTTTGTCTACCTGTGTGTAATCCTCTTCTGTGTATAAGTACAACACAATACATACACACCTATTATACGCATTCTCTCTCCCCAAACAGGCAAAGCTGTTTGGTGGTGAAGTCAAAGAAAAAACAACAGGCAAGTCTGTGCCCACAGGGGCACATTTTACAGACCGCCAGAGAAGAGCATGTATGCGCATGCGCAAAGGAGGCATAGCAAAAAGGTTAATGCGCCAATAGATCCTCATCCCGAGCCTATAAAAAGAATGCATTAAAACACACACACAAAAAGATAGGCTAGTAGAAAGAACTGACATAAATACTTCCCAGCTTCCCGCGTCTTACTTCCCAGGTTGTCAGAGGTAGAGAGCACTTTCAAGATGAGCAGATAAGGAACACTTGCAAAAAATGTTTTTTTAAAAAACAAAAACAATGCATCTCATAATAATGTATATCAGGATGTGGCCTTCCATGCCGTTTCCCTGTTTGAAGTCCAGGGACGAATCTTTGAGCGAGTGAGTTGTCCCATACGAGTGAGTTGTCCCATATGAATATATCTTCAGAACAAATAATCTCCTTTTCCTCTCTTCTACCTAGCAACTGCCACGCCCTGACCTTCACATCTAGATTATATTTCAGGTGGATGTGGTGTTTGCTGAATCACTGCGCCCTCTTTTAGTTTCTCTATCGGTTTTCCTTCGAAGTACAACTCAACCACCGTCCATTAAGCTTCCACACCCACCTCTTCTCCCTTTGTGTATTTGTGTGGGTTGAAGCTTATGGAAGGAAACCACCTGCCATTGGATTCATGCAGAATCCAAAACCGAGTCAGTTCCTGAAAGTGGCTGTCTGTTCCACACTGGTGGCGCTTTGGGGGCTGGAGGGTTTTTCGGTTTGTTTTGTTTCGTTCCTGCCGAGCTGGTTTTTAATGGTTGGAAGGTTTTCGGTCGTTTGTCATAAAATCATTCCGACCGAGCTGTTGACTGGTCTGAATGCTTAATTTAACTGCAGCGGCAGAGAACAGCTTTGCCTTCTGACGGTCCGGCACGCTCACACAGGAATGTTAAGGAGTGGCTAAATACCTTGTGTGTGTTTGGCCCCTTGATGGATGCTGCCTCTATGCCTCTTCCACATCTGAATTACAATACAACAACCTTTATTAGGCATATTAAAATAGGCTCTAGAGCATTAGACATTTCTGAAGTACAAATCAAAAGTATATTCAAAACACAGACAGATAAACTGTATCTAGCATTGGACGTTACTTAGAAAATTCTGTCACTTGTAAAAGAAATTTTGCTACTTTTTCCAAGAGCATGGCCTCTGTCTTATTTAACAAAAGCTCCACAACAGAGTTGTCAGAGTTTCTTTCAGATTTTTCTAAGACCTGCCCAGGAGAGAAATTCCTAATACCCACATATCTCAGACAGTCAAGTATAATGTGAGCAAGAGTCTCCACTTGGTTTTTACAGTGTGGTCAGACCCGATCCTGGAGAGGGATAGATAGGTAGCAACCCTTTGTAATGGCCGATGGAACCCCAACAGAGATGGATTATTACAAGGGCCAGATGCAATAGTTTTCCATCGGCCACATCTGAATTATCTTGCCAAAGTCCTCAGTCATGGGGGAAAGGGTGGGGAGGCTCATTTCTGTGACAAAGCAGTGTGTTTTCACTGGGGGGGGGGGAGTTGAGTTTGTAAATCCTGGAGAGGACTTTCTTTTCCTTCCCTTGTTTAGTTGCATTGAATTTGTTTAGAGTACAGGGTCGGGGACTTTCTGAGCTGTTGCATTCTTGTTTGGACTAAGGCCCCTTCCGCACATGCAGAATAAGGCCCTTTCAATGCACTTTCAATGCACTTTGCAGATGGATTTTACAGTGCGGAATAGCAAAATCCACTTGCAAACCATTGCGAAAGTGGATTGAATGTGCATTATGCTGCCTGTGCGGAAGGGGCCTGAGTGCCATCATTATATGATTTAAAAGTTTCACAGCCCTATCCAAACTGGGAGGTGACGGGCCGCAACGTTGGTCAAACACTCTTCCACACAGACATTTGTCTAGGGTTACTGGCTTCTATTTGCCTTGATCAAGGAATTTCAGGGTCCACCCCCCCCTTGCAAAAAAAACCTATTGGAAAACTATTTAAATGGACTTATTAGGCGTGGCATCACATAGCTGAGTATTTCTCCTCTTAAAATGACTGTTTTATCAATTTCAGAGGATGCTGAATATTGATTGGGAGCCTTCATTTCTCATACTCATATTCTCTGTAGCTCACAGGAGTTTATAAAGATATCAAACCATCACACATATCAACCCATGCACAGACAGATGAGAGATCAAAAACAAAGCCACAAATTCTCAGCAAGCGTCTAAGGACGTCAGCATAATTTTTAACACTCAGGGCACTCAGCAATTCATGATACCGAGCCACCAATTTTGAATATCTAGCTATCTGGATGTGTTTTTTCTGTACAGTTCTCATATATGGTTGTGACATATTCATTAAAAGAAATTGAAATCACCAGGCTTCATCCAATAATGTCACAGTTGCCAGGGAGCTGGATGGCATCCAAATTTTATTTCAATGCATCACTTTAATGTTATAAATGATAAATCAATAGTTTTAATACTTTACCATTTTAACGTATTTCAGCAGTAAGAGCCTGCAAGCAAGGAGGAAGATTCTTTTAAAGCTCCCAGCTGTCAACATGTTGAAGTATGAAGTGGGATTTTTTTTTAAGAAATGGGACGCCAAGCTTAAGGGTCACTATAGTTGAGGGACACAGTAACACCAAGGCAAATGTGTGATGGGCAGGAGTGAAGAATAGGTAGCATTTGACCAATGATATCTATCCTTGCTGGCCTGTGGAGTGTAGACATCTGGCATTCCTGGGAGTTGGGTGAGAGGTACTGTCAGCCATCTTAATTCAACCCACTGAATGTCTCCTAGATGGACCTTGGGTGTCTCATTGGACCTTGGGTGTCTCATAGATGGACCTTGGGTGTCTCATAGAAGGACCTTGTGTGTCTTGTAGATGGACCTTGGGTGTCTCATAGATGGACCTTGGGTGTCTCGTAGATGGACCTTGGGCGTCTCATAGATGGACCTTGGGTGTCTCATAGATGGACCTTGGGAGTCTCATAGATGGACCTTGGGTGTCTCATAGATGGATCTAGGGTGTCTCATAGATAGACCTTGGGTGTCTCATAGAAGGACCTTGGCTGTCTCATAGATGGACCTTGGGTGTCTTATAGAAGGACCTTGGGTGTCTCGTAGATGGATCTTGGGTGTCTCATAGTAGGACCTTGGGTGCCTCATAGAAGGACCTTGGGTGTCTCATAGATGGACCTTTTGGATGAGTCTAGGTGCATGCTAGGTGGTGTGCATGAAAGGACCTTGGGTGTCTCATAGATGGATCTAAGGGTGTCTCAGGGTAGATGGACTTTGGGCCTCATACGGTGGTTGGGAATGGACCTACTTGGGTGTCTCATAGATGGATCTCATAGAAGGACCTCGGGTGTCTCATAGATGGACCTTGGGTGTCTCATAGATGGACCTTGGGAGTCTCATAGATGGACCTTGGGTGTCTCATAGATGGATCTAGGGTGTCTCATAGATGGACCTTGGGTGTCTCATAGAAGGACCTTGGCTGTCTCATAGATGGACCTTGGGTGTCTTATAGAAGGACCTTGGGTGTCTCGTAGATGGACCTTGGGTGTCTCATAGAAGGACCTTGGGTGTCTCATAGAAGGACCCCGGGTGTCTCATAGAAGGACCTTGGGTGTCTCGTAGATGGACCTTGGGTGTCTCATAGATGGACCTTGGGTATCTCATAGGACCTTGAGTGTCTTATGGATTGACCTTGGGTGTCTCATAGATGGACCCTGGTTGACTCATAGATGGACCCTGGTTGACTCATAGGACCTTGGGTGTCTTATAGAAGGACCTTGGGTGTCTCGTCTGGTTTGGAATTGGCCCATCTGATGCCTCAATTTGTGAAGCCCAGGGGCAAATGCCTCCCCACCACTGCTTAAAAGGTGCCAGCCCCTCTCTCAGTTCTGCCCTCGACCCCCCCAGTAAAAGAACAATAAATCTGGTCCAGCTTAGAAGGCTGTTATAAGGGGGGTGACAAAGCATCATATAGAAAGCCTCGAACATTTTACAGCATGGCAGAAATGCTAAGCTATAGCTGTGCATCAACGACACAGCTCTGAAAATAGTCGCTGTCTACACCTTGTCCTGTGAAAGAGAAAGTGGGGGGGGGGGGTTCTTTAAAAAGAAGAAAGGCAAAAGGCCAAGAAAAGCAGAGCGGGATAAAGCATTGATTTGCTCGGGGGGGGGGGGGTTACAAGCCATTTTTTATTCCCTTCTAAGTCCCTCCTGATCTCTAATCTCAATAAGTGTATTATGCTTCTAAGCATCAGCTCAGGAAAATCTTTGGTATTCAAAGATTAAATATAAGCAGTGTTTAAGTGCAGGCTTGAGTGAAGAAGAGACTGAAGCCCATGCAGCTAAGTGCTTTCTCTGAAGTGGAAGATGCACCTGGGGAGTCTGGTCTACTTTTTTCCCTATTCCAGTATTTGCTGCCAACTTTTATAGAGGTTGGCATTAAAAAATGCATATTTTTTTTCAAAACTCCAGTAAAATATATATTAAAAAATGTAAGATAGGGAAGCAGAGAAAGATTCTGTGTTATTTTCAAGGTGATGTCAAATGAAGATAAATTATCTCCTTTTTGAAATTAATTACCTTGCATTTCAGAGATCTCCAGTACATTGTGCACAGAGAAGGAAAAGTCACCCGTGCCAAAAAATTAATTAATTAAACGTAAGTAAACTAATCGCAGTTCTAGATTTCAAGCTTGCTTATCGTGATGTGGGCTGAAGGCAAGGTTTGAATTGCCTCCAACTAGTTTAAATATATATTCAGGGGAAAATAGCTTTAACACATTTTCAAATCTTCATATTCATTTTCAGAAAGAACCCTGTAATGCATAGGTGTCAAACTCACAGCCCTCCAGGTGTTATGGACTACAGTTCCCATCAGCCCCTGCCAGCATGATGCTGGCAGGGGCTGATGGAAACTGTAGTCCATAACATCTGGAGGGCCATGAGTTTGTTTTCAAACCCAGTGTGTTCCCAGAGTCTGCCCCTAGATCTCCAGGGATTTCTTGACTCAGATGGCAGCCCTAAGGCTGGCTCAGTTCCAGGGCTGGGGCTGAGCTGGAATGAAAAATCACGCAAAGCTATCATGAGCAGCCTGCCTTTCTCACTGAGACTCAAGCCGGACTTCAGATAGGACACCTTAGTCTATCAGCAAGCAAAACGCTAAGCTGAGATCAGGCAGGGCACAGGGTTCAGTCCTAGTTCCTGTGTCCTGTGACACCTGTGCTACAAGGGAACTCTGTATGTCACCAGTACAGTACAGAGGTTAGAAGAAGAAGAAGAAGAAGAAGAAGAAGAAGAAGAAGAAGAAGAAGAAGAAGAAGAAGAAGAAGAAGAAGAAGAAGAAGAAGAAGAGGATTTATATCCCCCCTTTCTCGCCTGTAGGAGACTCAAAGGGGTTTACAATCTCCTTGCCCTTCCCCCCTCACAACAAATACCCTGTGAGGTAGGTGGGGCTGAGAGAGCTCCGAGAAGCTGTGACTAGCCCAAGGTCACCCAGCTGGCGTGTGTGGGAGTGCACAGGCTAATCTGAATTCCCCAGATAAGCCTCCACAGCTCAGGTGGCAGAGCTGGGAATCAAACCCGGTTCCTCCAGATTAGATACACGAGCTCTTAACCTCCTACTCCACTGCTGCTCCCAGTTTCTGACCCGACTCTCTCAAGCAGCCGCTTTTAACCCACATTAAAATCCCCATTTCACATTTAATCTGAGCAGATGACCATGGACCAAACACTACCTCACAAGCTTGTAGTGAGAAAAAAATTAGGTGTTGGAAAATGTGTTGACCTACACAGGGATAAAAAATGCAGCGAAACAAAAAAAAAGTCAAAGAAATAATTTCATTCAATTTTATTTTTCTGTAAATGGTGGATGAAGAAAGGAACTGTTGAAGGCAGGAAATAAGTGATTTATCACAGAGGATACACAGCCTAATTCTAGCCGTTCGCTGGTGATGGCTGCCATATAAGTATGAACACAACTGCAAACCCTACAGACTTCAAAGATGTGGTATGATTGGAAATGTCACACTTAGTTTCTAAAAGATGCCACCGGCAACACCACAAGAATGTTTTTATGGTTCGAAAAGCCATGACTTAGCCATGCAATAAAGTCCACTACTACTTCAGCCCATGCATCCACGCTGTGTATTTAAAATTCAAGCATCGAGAAGTCTCCCGCGCCATACCGATCTCATGTCCAACTACCCAAATATAAACCAGAGACCAACAGCATATTCACAAATGAAACTGCACAAAACCCAGTGAGATTTCCTTCCAAGTTATTGTGTGTTTCAGGCTGCACTTCAGCCCCACTGATTTCAATGGGATCTGAACAGTACAACAAAATGCACATTTTGCACTTAAAGGGAGTCAGATAGCCCCCACTGTGAAATTGTTATGGGCGTACGGACCAAGAGATACTTGTTCAATTGAGATGTGTCCATTGATTATGGTCTGCCAGGAAAGTGGATCTCAGCGAAGGCCTAAGAAAAGGCAAAGGCTCTGGAGAGGTGGTTCCTGTCAGTCCTGGGGCTAGATAGACCAAAGGCTATTTCATATGTTGAATGTTAAGTGCTTCAGGGCACAGGTGAGACAGTGAGGACTCCTCTCCAGCAGCCTATTGGGGCCGATCTGCCAGGATCTTCCTCCACTCCTGTAACTAACTCTTGCTTTAGCAACATCACTCCAAATCACTCTGGAAAAACCCACTATGCCTTGAAATGTCTTGTTTCCACCTTCCCTTCTTATCCTTCTACATTCCCTTTTTTAAAAATCATGCCTTTGATTCCTTCAGAGTTGGATCTCCGTTGTAATGGTTTATGTAATATTGTTATTGTGAACCAGTGTTATGATGAAGTGTTGTATTTAAATTATGTGTATAAGCTGCCCTGAGACCAGCTTGTGCTGGGAAAGGGTGGGATAATAAAAGTAACAATAATAATAACAATAACTGATCTCTGAACTCTGCATGTCAATTGTAATTCTGGGAGATCAAGGCTCAGTTTCGAGGCTGGCAGTTCTATTTCTAGGCCATAATAGAAAATTGTAAACAGCTTGAATGGCATGGTAAAGAAGTGGCATATAAATGCTAGCCGGCAGAGAAGTGGCATATAAAAAGCAAAAAATCAATAACATCTGTAACCAAAACCCCATTTGGAATGTCCTTTTTTTAAAAAAAGGCAACATGTTTTAATGCCCACAGTTTCAATGGCATATAAATTAGATTAACTTTCATGATTATTTAAAAAAAAATTTTTTTTGGTTTAATGGCCCGCAATTACTTTAATGGCTTTGAAATTCAGAAGCTGAGAAATCACAGTGTTTCTTTAAATGAACATTAAATATAAAATGTCTCTGATTGACTGTCATGAAAACCCAGTTTTATGGTCATTTAAATTATTCAGAATCAATACTAGGCATTAGCTGGAACAGAGAAAGAAGAATCGAAAAACGGAATTTTCTTCCTAGAATGAATAATTGTGGATAGTTTTGAACATGATGGCTTACTTGTCTGAGTAGCATTCTAGAAGAAAACAGAATCCAACTTTTCACTCCACGATAAATATATCCCCTCCTGACACACTTGTGACTTCTTCACTGGGTGGAAGGGAATTCCAGAAACTGATGTGAAAGGGTTTGTTTCTATGTAAAGCAGCAGCAGCAGACTCAATTGGCGTGAGTTTTCCACAGCTGCCAGTGGTAGGAATTCCCCATATGTCTTAATCCAGACTTCTAATCATTCTGGAGTTGCTAACTCCAGACTGAAAAATTCGGGGGTGAAGCTTTTGAAAGATGGAGTTGGGAGTGGGCAGGACTTATGAACACTACAGCGCTAGTAAGCCCACCCTCTAAAAGAAGCCATGTTTCGCCAGGGGAACTCATCTCTGCAGTCTGGAGGTAAGCTGTAATTTCCAGTCACGTCGCCAACGCTGATGTGCTCATGCATGTTTACAAAGGTTATAAAATCACATTGATTATTCTTAAATAGTTGTATCGAGACAGAATACTGGGGGGGGACCCTATCTATGTTTATCCACATAATTAGAAGAGAAATGTGTAATGAGGCCTGCTGCAGCAGCTTGCCTGAGGTGCTGGATTTTGGGGGTGGCGATCTCCTGTACCATCTACCAGCCAGCTTCCCACTCGCCAACTGCACGCCAGGTGGGGAGAGAGCCCTATTTATCTTCTCACTCCCACGGGATTCTAAAAACAGCACAATACGCCACACATGCCAGTTATCCCAAGTCTTATGGGGTTCCTCCTGATCACCAAGTGTTAGGTCTCGATCCTTGAGTCAATAAGGCCAGTGACAGACAGAGATAAAGCTACCTGACCTCCTACCCCCACAGAGCACGGAAACATCCTGCTTCCCTTGGGAGCAGAAAGCGTCAGGGACAAGCCCAGTTATCTACCAAGCGTGTGAAACCATGAAAGTAAGATCTAGGAAAGAATGTTCCATTAACACAGTGGCTACATTGAACAGGCAGAGAACTATATCTAAAGGCAGTTACATTGACAGGAAGGCATCTCAATCACCTAGATACAATTGTTGTCTATATTTTATATAGTCTATATTTTATATAGGAATGCCCCTCAATCAACTGGGTGCCATCTTTGATACCAGGTCTAGACAACTCTTTTTTGGGTTGCTTCCTTGCAGCAAGAGGATTTCTGACATCTCTCTAACAGGAGCCCCTAACACCTTTCTTGGTGCCCACCAAGTGTTCTCAGAATGTGGGTGCCACCAGGCGGAGCTCCTGCCCAGCAGGGCTTTCTGATTGGCTTTGGGTGATCTGATTAGTTGGGCAAACTAAAATAACATTGTTTTGATGGTGTGAAGAAGAAGAAGAAGAAGAACGAAGAAGAAGAAGAACGAAGAAGAGGAGGAGGAGGAGGAGGAGGAGGAGGAGGAGGTGGAGGAGGAGTTTGGATTTATATCCCCCCTTTCTCTCCTGCAGGAGACTCAAAGGGGCTTACAATCTCCTTGCCCTTCCCCCCTCACAACAATTAGATACACGAGCTTTTAACCTCCTACGCCACTGCTGCTCCTGCGATTAGACACACAAGCTCTTAACCGCCTAGGCCCAGTTCCTCCTAGTGTTCCTCTACTACCACAGCGTTAGTTTTAATCTCTCGTTTTACTTTCCAATTGCTAGTTTGAGAATCTGCACACAGGACTGCCCCAGTATACATAGGTTAACGATCCCTGTGACCCCCTCTTGCTCTCTGTTTTCAGTCAATTCCCCAAATTAAAATGGAAACTGTCTACTTAGGCATAACAGTGGATGGACAACAATGGTTTAAATGAAAATAAATGTTTCTTTTTACATCCCACACCATTTCCTGCATCCTTCATTTAGATCACAGCACACAGGCCCTTTTACCGCCAAAGTTTACAGAACCACCCAAAAGCAGATGATAACGCATAAGCAACTTTGCCATAAATCAAATCCGGCTGGTTTCTTTTTTTCCCCTCTAGAACACGCCACACCGTAATAATAATAGTACTACTACTTCTAATAATAATAATAGCAGCAGTAATAAAAGCAGTAAATAACAGTACTCAAACAAACATTGCACATTTTGCAAAAAGCAATTTGTACTCAAGATGAGCTAAGCCATTATCCGGCATGGTACACAGTGGATCACGAACCAGCGACTGAACACATTTTAAATGGAGATATTACAAGGCTTTAAAGAAAAAGAAAAGTTGTCTTGGGAAACATTTGGGAAACGCTCCTCCAACAACTAAAGACAATATATTCTGGCAGGGCATTTACGGCGCCAGTTCCGTAGGACGGCTCTTCCCCAAGGCTCCCTTGCAAACTTCCTTACGCAGCTCCCCCGTTGGTCTGTGCTCAGCATGTTTGTCTGAGAGCCAGAAGGGATCGAAGGAAGGAAATGGAGGCAACCTTCCTGGGCACACAAAATGGCCCATTTGCCCAGTTCCTCCTAGTGTCCCTCATCTAATGAAAGAATAAAGAGAATTAGGCACTGGTCTCATAGCAGCCTTATGTTACTGGTTGAGTAAAGGCACGGGTGGGGAGACATTGCAGGGGTTGGGAGATTAAGAGAAAGAACTTATCAGCATCTTTACTTTGTCCTCTCTCCAAGGTTTCAACTGAGATATTTTTATGTGGGGAAAGTGTTTTATTACTCAGAACTTCAGTTGTGATTTCAAGTCTCACATGAAGAAACAAAAATGCACCAGGATGCTCACAAATACAGGGCGCCCTGCCAGCCATCTCATAAGCAACTAATGAAGGAATGAGATTGTCCTTGTAACCTACCAATCTCACACTTTTTAACTTTACTTTATTTCAGATTTACACCCTGCCCTACCCTGTTGGACGGGCTCAGGGTGGTGAACCACAATGTCATAGATTAATATACATATAACCAATAAAACCATCTGAGCAATACATTTCAGTTTAAAACCTCCATCATTTGAACATCAAAAAGCTTGGTGATATAAAACTTCAGGCTTCCCAGTAATATGAATACCAAAGACGGTGGAACACCCCTCTACCCAAGGACCTCCTCTCAGTTCACACGCAGAACTCCAAACTCTTCTGGCCTGCTCACTATTAAACCATCCAGATAAGCCAGCATTCCTGTTGGTTTCACTGCACACAGTCCTCCAATTAAATGATGAAAACAATATGTGGGGAAGCAAGCTTTTGCATATTTCTACTTAGACTTAAGCATGCAGCCAGCATGGTTTAGTGGTTAAGAGCAGGTGGATTCTAATCAGAACCAGGTTTGATTCCCCGCTCCTCCATCTGAGTGGCAGAGGCTTATCTGGTGAACCAGATGGGTTTCCACACTCCTACATTCCTGCTGGGTGACCTTGGGCTAATCACAGATCTCTCTGGACTCTCTCAGCCCCGCTGACCTCACAGGGTGTCTGTTGTGGAGAGAGGAAGGGAAAGGAGCTTGTAAGCCACTTTGAGTCTCCTTACAGGGGAGAAAGGTGGGATATAAATCCAAAACTACTACTATTCTTCTTCTCCTTCTTCTCCTTCTTCTCCTTCTTCTGCTTCTTCTCCTTCTCCTTCTTCTCCTTCTTCTTCTTCTGGAACTTTCAGGCTCAATTCTACAATTCAACCACTGAAGGCTTCATGCATGCAGACCCATTTTTTTAAAAAAGCTAAATATGAGGTTACTAAGTTTTGTGACTCTTTTGAGACGAACAAGATTTTGAGGCTATGAGCTTTTCAGAGTCAAAACTCCCTTCATCAGGTATCCCTATGTCAGAGGTCTTGTGTCTGATGAAATTTTATACCCCATAAAATCACAGAATCATAGAGTTGGAAGAGACCCCAAGGGCCATCAAGTCCATGCAAGAACACACAATCAAAGCACTCCTGACAGATGGCCATCCAGCCTCTCTCAAAAACCTCCAAAGAAGGAGACTCCACCACCCTCCGAGGCAGCACATTCCACTGTCGAACAGGTTGGCCTCTAAGGTGCTACTGGACTCAACTCTAGCTCTTCTATTGCAGGCCAACACAGCTTAACCTCTGAAACCAATCAGAAAGGCACTGGGTATAGGATCTAGTCTCCTTTCTCCCCCCGTCACCCTGCTAAATGGATGATAGCAGGGATTGCATAAAACTCAAGGATACATTCTGCTGGATCAGAGCCTTTAAAAATATATACATATTGAAAATATATATATTGAAAAGGGGATTGGAATTCAGTTGGGCTTAGTATTATAATATCTTTCACACAAAATCACCACAGCATTTTAAAGTCCAGATGATGACCGTCAATTTTGTTTCACGTAACCCTCCCCCCCATCCCACTGCAACATGTAAAAGCAGCAACCGTACATTTTAAAATGGCCGAGGCAATAAAGCTAAGACGTCCTCCATATCGCAAGTCTTCCCCCGTGTGAAAAACAGTCGATTGCGAAGACAGCAAAAAGGGCAAAGACTTCTCGGTGGATAATTTCGGTTTTGGTTTTTTTACATAACCATGAAAAGAAATTTACTGCCCCCTCCTGGCTTGGTTAAAAATATAGCATTTGTGTATGTGTGTATGTGTGTGTGTGTGTGTTGCGCGTGTGTGGTTTTTCACCAAACCACAAAATTCTATGTAGGCTACATATAGCGAGGAATCCGTAAACAATCTCACACCACAGCTATTTTATTTCTGCAGTCCCTGCTCTTGACGGATATGAAACTGTGTGAACAGTTGTAAAGTGTGTGATTTTAAAAGCAATTACCAATGTCTTTCGTTGGTCTCTGCTCTAAGTATTATAGGGCAAAGGCATTTAAATGGACCCTTTGAACAGCCAAAGCACAATCTCATGCTGAAAAAGAAAACGCAAATACATACCGTACTCTATAATAAACCAACATATTTATTTAGGCAAACCTAACAGGTAATATTCTTTCCTACCAAAGGGTTGAAGACAGCATAAGAAAGAGACCTCTGTTCTGTAACATGCACATACAATATTATTTCCATTTCACAGTTCACATTTCTAGCTTATGCTGCTGTGCTTCAATGAGTATCCGTCTTGTACTAGTGTGTTTGGGGCATCCTCGTGTTTACAAAGAAAGAAAGAAAGAAAGAAAGAAAGAAAGAAAGAAAGAAAGAAAGAAAGAAAGAAAGAAAGAAAGAAAGAAAGAAAGAAAGAAAGAAAGAAAGAAAGAAAGAAAGAAAGAAAGAAAGAAAGAAAGAAAGAAAGAAAGAAAGAAGGTCTCCGTTTTGGTCCCTATTTTTGTGCTCTTCTTGGATATCCCAAAGAAGTACAGTGGAACCTTGGTTTTTGTTGGTAATCCATCTGAAAAGAATAGATGAAAACCAAAACAGATGAAAACCAAGGCAAACTTTTCCATAGGAATCAATGTAAATTGAATTAATCCATTCTAGGAACTCCAAAAAACATACCAAAAACACATTTTTTGGTGAATAAACATAGTGTTTAATGCTGAAAACAGTAACAAACAATAACACTAGGACCAGCTTCAGAGCTAGTGGACCACTATAGCATCAGAAAGCTGTCCAAAGAGGTCTGTTTCTGACGCCTCTTTAAGATTTGTCTGAAATGGGGCAAGACATTATCATTAAACAAGTTGCAGACACAGCCTGCAACAGCTTTGTCCGGGGGATTTTTCTCCACAAACCCCTGCACCTTACTGCAAATCGATGAAAACCGAGGCAAATCGATGAAAACCGAGGCAATTTTTTCACTGAAAAAATCAATGAAAACCGAAACCGATGGAAACCGAAGACAATGAAAACCGAGGTTCCACTGTAATGTCAATTCTTTATTAAACCTGGTCGCAGGCGAAATACTGCAACTTATGTAGTGGTTCATAGACCAGTCTTTGGGGGTCTGGTGGAAGAAGAAGAAGAGAAGAGTTTGGATTCATATCCCCCCTTTCTCTCCTGCGGGAGACTCAAAGGGGCTTACAATCTCCTTGCCCTTCCCCCCTCACAACAAACACCCTGTGAGGTGGGTGGGGCTGGGAGAGCTCCGAGAAGCTGTGACTAGCCCAAGGTCACCCAGCTGGCGTGTGTGGGAGTGTACAGGCTAATCTGAATTCCCCAGATAAACCTCCACAGCTCAGGTGGCAGAGCTGGGAATCAAACCCGGTTCCTTCAGATTAGATACACAAGCTCTTAACCTCCTACGCCACTGCTGCTCACTGGAGGTGAGGAAAGGATTGAAGGAGTGGTTAATTGCTAAATGTGGGTTATCCCTAGCATTGCCAACCTCCAGGTATGGCCTGGAGATCTAAAAAAAATCACAAAAGATGACCTAAAATTACAAATCATGACCCAACAAGAGGGACCAGGTCTTGACTTTTGAAGGCTCCATCCACTCTGCCTGGGTGGCAGTGGTTAGGCGCAGACATGGAAAAGAAGAAATGAGAAATATGTACATATGTGAACAGGAATCTATGTGGTCATATATGTTTATTCAGTCAATTGAACATCTCCATATAAATGGTCAAGTTGTGCGTGTATTTTTTTTAAAGTTAGCAGCTTATGCTGTTAAAATTCGATGCATAACAATCTGATGCATCCCCACCTAGTGGGAAAATGCTGAAAACACAATTCTAAAGTTACTCATTTAGGGGAAGGTAGCAAGCATGCTCCAAAGAAAAACGGAGTCTGGGAAAGACGTCCTGGTTGTGAATCTGGCCAGCTTTAGATCCTCTGATTGCAAGAAGGTGCAGGAGATAGGAAAGGGAACTAGGCCTATTTTTTAGGTCAGTGTGTGTGTGCGTGGGGGCGGGGGTGTTGCTTTGTTAAATGAAGTACTGCAATCAAGCAATATTCACAGAGTTCTTGTGCAGCTCAAACCTTGGCCTGATGATGCTGTACTTTTTGGATATCTTGCTGACGGATGCTACAGCCAACACATCTATCAATTTCCAGTGGATGTGGGGGGGGGGGGGATTAAAACAGGAGATCAACACGTGGTTGAAGAAGCAGTGGCCACATCAATCCACGCAGCTACCCTCCTGATGGCTCACACAAACCACCTAATTGTGGATTATCCAAGTTACAGTAACTTTTTAAAAAAATGGTGGGGGGGTGTGTATGAGAGAGGCATTAACAGCATCTGTTAGTCTCGGAAATGATTGCTCTAAACGTAACCTGCTGCCTGATTTAGAAGGCAAAGTGCCCTGTATTTATCCTGCTTTTACATGATGCTTACTATCTAATTAAAATGATCAACAGTTGAAGAAAGCACTTCATAGGATCTGCAAAAGGGAATGCTTACCAATACCACAGAGTAGAAAAGTAAGGATCCAAAGACGTCTGTCTCTTTCTCTCTCCCTGCACCCCTGTATAAAATTATGAAAGTGAGACCCTTTTCATTATGAAAGCGAGACCCTTTTCATTAATGCTCTTAATGCTTTGGGGCCCCTTCCGCACATGCAGAATAATCCACTTTCAATCCACTTTCAATGCACTTTGCAGCTGTGCAGAATAGCAAAATCCACATGCAAACAATTGTGAAACAATTCTGAGCCCTTCGGGGATACGGCGATCTACTAAATCGAATAAATAACAACAACAACAACAACAACAGCAACAACAATAATAAATAAAAGTGGATTGAAAGTGCTTTATTTTGCATGTGCGGAAGAGACCTGGATTATGTGGCTTTGCCATTTCTCCTTGGACACCAGGATTGCTCTGTTGGGTCACAAAAGGCTCCATCCAGCAATCTGCTCTTGGTAGCCCCCTGACACACTGTCGGGAAAATGGCATCAGTGGGGAACGCTTTACCCCATACCTAAGATTTTGTGGGGTAGTTCAGAAGGGACAACTTTTTTTTACAAAAAGTCCTAAACAAACAGAAATAACAAGAGAGAAAGAGGAAACAATGCAGGCTGTTTCCCAGTTTGAATCCCCGCTCTGTCACAGAAACCTTTTTTGGATTATGTTGATCCAATCACTCACTTTTGATGTGCCTACCTTGCAGGGTTGCTGTGAGGCTAGCACACAGGATGGAAGAATGATGCTGCGAGGTGTTTTGGGTCCCCTTGTAGGAGAAATGCAGGAGATAAACATCTAAATCAGCGATTCCCAACTAGGGTTCCGTGGTACCCTGGGGTGCTGTGATTATGTCCCAGGGGTACCGCGGCAATGCTACCAGCCCCCCCCCATTTTTGTGGTGTCTCCTACTGGCAAGGATATGGAGCTCGCCCAGGGGCAGGGCCTGCCGCAAGGTCAGCAGCCACTTCCCCCCCACCCCCCAACTTCCCTTTACCCTGAGAGGGGAAGGTGGGGGGTGGCAAGCAGGGGAACTGGGAGGGGAAGGTGGGGGGAGGATGGCAGGGGTACCGTGAGATATGAAGAGTGAGGTCAAGGGTACCGTGACATCGAAAAGGTTGGAAAACACTGATCTAAATGGATAAATAACTTGATATTGTTTCCCTCAAGTGACAAACATCCTTTAGATGTTACCCCATGGATCCGTTTCTGATACTTTGCTGTTTGGGGTAGAAGAAATGCCCAATATAAGTAGGGAATCTTCCAAGATCTTTTTCATTCAGAGTTCTGTTAGGGTACACCGTCATTCCAAGGATCCGAACCTGCTCAAATGTACTAGTTCTTATTCTTAAACCTCTTACAACATCATTCCATTGAAACAATTTACCAGCTTTCAATAAAGCCTCTTTAAGATACTTTCTGCTACATTTATAGGACACGAGCTATATTATTTTAATAATCTGCATTTGAGATATATGGTGATGAGGGAATTATTGCACACCTAGGGAGATGGTGTAATTAGAAAAGTGGCACAGTAGGAGAATAAAAATGATTTAAAAAGCGTGAGAAATTAACCAGTCACAGTTGTACTGATGTTTGGTTCAAGTTGCTGCAGGAAAATCGGGAAGGGAAGACGGGACGGAGGAGGGAAAATGCGAGTAAACTTGTGGCAGTATAAATAATTAAACGTTTCTGCCCCGTTGTTTCTCGAGGCTCGTGAGAAACAAGGGCGCTCATCCACCTAGGTCAGACAAATGAATCCATCCACCCTGGCGGAGCCGCAACCTGTTCAAGCGTAGCTAATGTGTTTGTGGGGGTGTCGGGGCCCAGGAAAAAAAAATCAGCACAGGTGTAATTATACTAATGATTTATTGAATGTTTGATTAATTGGAAATTAAGTGAATGCACAGTGGCAGAATTGTCATAGCAAATCGCTCAGCTGTTTGGTTAAAAGGCGCTCTTCTTTACCTTCAGTAAAGCAATTAAAGGCATCTTAAATCATGGGAAAGAATTATCTATGGAAGATCATCTGATATAGTTGACACTTTCATACTCAGGGGAGGAAACACTGCAGAAAAACTTGCTCTCCCAAAAAAAAAAATTAATAAGTTTGGGAACAATTGCTTGCTAAGAAGTGGGCCAAATTTGCCATAAAATCATCACAAGCCATTTTGAGTGGATGAATTATTTCCATTTGTTCCAGGGACCGATTGACACACACACAAAAGGCTACTTACTTTATCTGCTGTTCCTTTAAAAAAGAAGTTTTATTTTTATCTCACGACTTCTGTGCATGGAGCAGTTCTCAGAAATAAAAGCTGTGCTGCCACAACCTCAAACAAAGATTTCTGCTAAAAAGCCAATATGGAATTTGCCAATTAAACTAAAAACAAGATGCTTCTCTTGTGTCTGTGTTCCCTCCATCCAGTGCAGAGGAACCAAGCATGTGTGAATCTTTCAGAAAGACAAGTTTTAAGACTATGAACTGCTGAATTAGTACATTGAGACATAAATATAGACTCTTGGTATGTTTGCTAGGAGAGTTCCTTCCAGGGGAAGAACCTTCCTGCCCACCCAACCCAAATATCAGAGACTCCTAGGCTGTATCAAGAAATGCCATGAGAACATAAAAACATAAGAACTAGCCTGCTGGATCAGATCAGAGTGCATCTAGTCCAGCACTCTGCTACTCGCAGTGGCCCACCAGGTGCCTTTGGGAGCTCACATGCAGGATGTGAAAGCCTTCTGCTGCTGCTGCGGCTGTTGCTCCCGATCACCTGGTCTGCTAAGGCATTTGCAATCTCAGATCAAGGAGGATCAAGATTGGTAGCCGTAGATCGACTTCTCCTCCATCAATCTGTCCAAGCCCCTTTGAAAGCTAACCAGGTTAGTGGCCATCACCACCTCCTGTGGCAGCATATTCCAAACACCAATCACACGTTGCATGAAGAAATGTTTCCTTTCATTAGTTCTAATTCTTCCCCGCAAGAACAGAGCTGAGGCCAAATGTTAACTTGTTTCAGGATGGAAGGGGACATTTTGTTTATAGTCCTGAACATGGAAATGAGGCAGAAAAATTCTAACCCCACCCCACAACATCCAAATCTTCACAGTTTTGTAGAGTTTTGTGGAAGAATTCCACCTTAGCCTGCAAATTCACGATTCGCTTTCTAAGTCTTACCAAATCCTGCAAGTAAAGAAAAGAGACGATTGAACAAACCTCTTTCTTCGTATTTGGGGCATTGCTATTGTTACGAGGAAAGGTTATTTAAACTCTGGGAGCAGAATCAATTGCCCCGTGCGACGAGGCAATATCTGCCGCCCTACTGCCGCTTTGACCTGGAAGACCCACTATCTGCAGGAGAGGCAAGTTCACAAACTGTTATCAAATTAACTTAATGGTTTCTCTCCCCTTTCCCCCAAAGATGTCTAATTATGCAGCATTCTCCACTGCATAATGTTCTTCCACAAGCCAAGTTTCCGACTCCCCTAAGCCATTTGTTTGCAACAGCCGACCGCTACAGGCCAAGCCGACGCATTATAGCTCTCCTTGGGGATGGGGGGGGATGTCTACAAAGACAGCAGCGCAAGAACATGAGTGCACGTCTAGGCCTAGAGAGAAAGGGAGAGAGAGACTGAAAGCACTCGCTACGTAGACCATCCAGCCCCGTCACAAAGAAATGACTCCACTTCAACACACTCCAACATCAATGGCAAAGTGGATTGTCAAATCTCTTCAAAAATCAAGCTGTTGGCGTTCGCCTGTCACTTGCAAATCTAAGTGATTTCCTCTCAATCTGGCTAAGAGGCAGCAGATGTCCATTCTTAAGCCTCTAAATATTGTTTGTTTAATGTGAAAGGAACAACTCTGGTTTCCCTTTTGTCCAGCATTGACTGGTGAGCAGGGAAAGGGCAGCACGGAATACGCTGCCTAGGTTCAGGCCCCTTCCGCACATGCGGAATAACGCACTTTCAATCCACTTTGCAACTGTGCAGAATAGCAAAATCCCCTTGCAAACAAAATCCTGCTCCAATCCTCTAACCACTTTGCTTCTCTAAAGGCACCTAAAACTTAGCCCAGGCTTGGCAGGATTCAGAAGTTAACACTTCTCTTCTGCTAGAATCTACACCCAAAAATGGACGCTCTTATCTCACATGGCCCATTTCGCGTCCACCCCTCCTGCGCCATCCAATCGCTAAAGACTTTTCCGCCCCTGGCACTGAGCGCGCTGCCTTGTGACAAAGAGAGAGTGCCCATTTCCCAAGCTGAGAAAAGTTTTCAGAAAGTCTGTTGCTGGAAGACAAACCAGCCACACTTCCCCTCCAGTGGTAAATGCTTTAATAATTCAACCACAGTGGGACAGAAGAGTTTGGCTCCGGCGTTGCACTGTGGAGCACTTCATCTGACAATTAATCCAGTTCTGGCCAAAATGAAGAAGAGCAAATGCTAGAGAATTATCCACTTTGGAGTATCCCTCCTCCATGACAGCCAGCCCATCACCCTTGGGGGGCTCGTGGCTGGAATCCCGAAAGATACCCCTCCCGCCTTTTTTTGCTTTCCCCTTTGAACAGGTCTCATTTATTTCAAATGGACTTTTGCAGGCATGCTTCCTTGGACCAGTTGGCGGCTCCCCCATTCTGCCATTTTTAATGGCACTTAAAATGACCCCTCTCAAGCCCACTGCCCGACACCACGCCAGCAGGACAGTCCCCAGTTTTGCAGAAAATGGTGAATGTGGCACAAACTTTCATGAAGTTGCAGAGCAGGGCTGGAAGCAAGAGGTAGGCAAATGAAACTGTGTTATAAACAGCGTCACTTCCTTTTGTTTCTCTCTCTCTCTCTTTCTCTCTGCCAGGTACTCAGGAGACTTTAAGTAAATTAGAGTTCTGTGAAAGAGTGCATTACACAACCTTTGAGATATTACCCCTCAGAGCATCCGGTGCGGATCGCCACAGAGGCAAGGGTCCTGCTGCCATTTGCCACTGGGCACAAAGTTTTCATTATCCAGCCTCTGAGATTTATTTTTTTAATGCTGTTTCTGACATTTGCACAAAGAATGTTCATTACCTCGAGGTGGGAGTGGGGCGAGGAAATGTGTGTGTGTGTGTGTGTGGGGGGGTGGAATAAAGAAGCTTTTAAAAACATTCTCCAGACCATTATTTTAAAAGAATGAGTTAGCTTCCCCCCTCCCCCCGCCCCGGCACCCCCGTGGACAAGGTAGTAATTTCATTTCTTATTTAGGACAGAACAACTTGTGAACAATAGGGTCTTTGTTGCTTTCTTCAGGGGGACCCTCTGGTTTATTTTGGGAAATGCTATAAACAAGTCGCGACGTTTCTTTTTGCATCTATTGTACACTTCAAAAAATAAGGCCAGGAGAAAAAAGTATCCACTCTAGCTACAATCTATGTTTGGCAAACAGCTGTTATAGAAAGCTCTGTGTTTTAGTCTAAGTGTGATATTAACACACACACACACACACACACACACACACACACACACACACACACACACACACACACACACAATAAGGATTCAGAACAGAAGGCAGAACTTTTGAAGAATCAAACGTAAGAGGATTAGCTGTACTAGGGCCCCTTCCGCACATGCAGAATAATGCACTTTCAATTCACTTTCAATGCCCTTTGCAGCTGGATTTGACTGTGTGGAATAGCAAAGTCCACTTGCAAACAATTGTGAAAGTGGATTGAAAGTGCATGATTCTGCACGTGCGGAAGAGGCCTATGATAAAGTATACTACAGGTACTATTCAACCCAAAACTAAGATGGGCTTTTACCAGAGCCAGGTGCAATTCCTTCCCATTAGCCCTTCTTCAAGGGAACTTTTAAAGGATTCCGATACAAGACAGGGTGTGTTCTTGCTGTATCAATACCCCCGAAACGATGTTGCATATTTTATTTGATTGTCCTAAATATCTTGATTTTAGACCTGATTTCCAATGTATCATTCCCCCTTCATTAAGGAATTCTATGCCTAACACGTGGGCTTGTTTTTTTTGTTAAATAACAGTTCAACTGAGATCTTGGAGCTGGTTGCTGAATTCCTGGGAAGGGTTTTGGATTGTTGATCATTTTTGGATTTCAGACGTTTTATACTTCTTTTGGATTTCATATATCATATTTATTGATGCCTATTAAAGGTTTATGAAATGATAAAGTATACAAGTCTGAATGGGACTTCTCTCCAAAGAATCCTGAAACGTCTTGCTATACCGGTACTGCAGCTATCTTGCAAAAGAGGTGCAGATATTGATTGTCCTGGGTGTTCACAGCAAAGCCATGTAGTATATATCAAAACGGAAAAACACTGATACCGGAGTGGAACATAGAGGTGAAATTTTACACCTGGAACCAGTCAGGGGTGTAATTAACCTGTTTGTTGTTGGTGCATCTTTCAATGCAAGCATTGTTGTGGTCTGTGGCATCCCAGGGTTGCTCTGCAGAGGCAGACGACGACAAACCGCCTCTGAAGTTTCTTGCCTTGGAAACCCTATGGGGTAGCCAGAAGCCAGCTGCAACTTTTTGGCCCTTTCCCACACCATTGCTATGTCTTGTATGCAACTGGCTTTGAAAAATGTATTGATTTGGCAGTAAGGACTCAGAAACTGGCGGGAAAATTAAGGCTTAGTGATTTGATTTAGATATTTGAAGGGATGTCATGTGGGTGAGGGAGCAAGCTTGTTTTCCGCTGCTCCAGAGACTAGATTCAGATATAGAGACCTTGATTAGGCCTATACAGCACGGGGACAAAAGGAAAAGGTAAATGCAATAGAGGACAGGGGAAATAGTGTGAACAGAAGCTAAAGCAGCCATTCTCAACCAGGGTTCTGTGGTACCCTGGGGTGCCGTGAGCATGTCCCAGGGGTACCCCGGCAACACAACCGCCCCCCCTCATTTTTGTGGTGTCTCCCACCGGTGCCAGCAAGGACATGGAGCTGGCCCATGGGGCAGGGCCTGCCACAAGGTCAGCAGCCACCACCACCCCCAGTGCTTCCCTTCACCGTGGGAGGGGAAGGTGGGGGTGTGGCAAGCAGGGGCAATGGGAGGGGAAGGTGGAGGGTGGCGGCAGGGATACCATGAGATATGAAGAGTGAGGTCAAGGGTACCCTGACCTCGAAAAGGTTGGGAAACACTGAGCTAAAGGAACCTAACTCAAAGTGTGCAGCAAAAATTTGGCTATGATTTCTGTTATTTCAGCCTTAGGATTGTTGAGCAGAAGAATCATCTTGGCAGAGAGATCAGTGAACCCAGCTGGAGTTAAGGCGGAGAAATCGGGCCTAAAGCTGGTATACTTTGGGCAGGAGAGCAAGATGTGTTCGAGAAAGTCAATATAGGAAAGGCAGAGAGAGCAATGTTGACCTTGAGGGCTCTTCCACAGTGGAATGCACCACCTCGGAGTGGGGTGGAGTCTCCTCCTTTTAAAGAGAGGCTGGATGGCCATCTGTCAGGAGTGCTTTGATTGTGTGTTCCTGCATGGCAGGGGGTTGGACTGGATGGCCCTTGAGGTCTCTTCCCACTCTATGATTCTACAATTTGCACAAGGTTAAATTGACACGGCGAGTTTTGCATCTAGGTCGAGCAACGCAGTGGTGCATTGTAACCTGAAAACATCTTTCCATCTAGAATCACAAAAGAAAGTGATGGGTAAAACAATTATGCCCCCCCCCCTCTTTTTAGCCTTATTATATTTGGATTCTGGACTTGACAAAATCCAAAAATATTAACAGAGGCGTGCAGATTTTATCTACAAACACCAATAGATTACAGCAAATTGTATTGGCGAGGCTCATTTGCTTTCTACTCTGCTCGGCCTTGCAGTCAAGTTCTCCTCCATTGTGGGAGTTGGGTTAAGCCCCGACATTTGAAAAAGGGATACTAGAATCAATACTAATCCTGCATGCGACTAACTGAGAGGACAGTAAGCTAAGTGCGACATCTCTCCTGACTGTCACGGGATTCTGATGAAGACAACTGATGAAATCTGTGCAATTAATCCCCGTCAGATAAAGTGACAATTCTCGGCTCTCCAAAAGTGGTCGTGACGAGCCGGAGCCGAAAATGGATCCCTCCCTGCCCCCAAATTCTTGGTTTGCCGCTTAACATCAACCCAAACTCCGGTTATCACCCAAAGTCGGAAAAGGGATCCTTTTTCTCAGGATGAATAGGCTACCCTTTGCATTAGCATTAAATGAAACAAACAACCCCCCTACACACACAGCAGATGTCTCAAAGCATGGAGCAATTAGGGATGCTTTCATTACAAATTTGGTAGGAAGGAAAAGAGTTTGAATCACAGGGACCAGACTTTGCATATCTGACTGCTGCAAAATCTTGCTGTAATATTATTCTTTTTGAAATGGCTCCCTGGTACTGTTTTAAAAAAATTCTTTTCAACACTCCTTGGCTATTTTTCACAACTTTATGAAAGATGCTACCCTCCTCCGACCCGAACAAATTATTCTTCTTCCTACAGAAAACGAATGTTCAAAGTTTGGACTCTCTTTGGGCCAATTTATAGAGGGCCTAGAATGAAAAGTTTTTCACCTCCTTAGCCTGTATATAATCCATAATCAACCTGTGGATATTGGGGGGGGGGGGCATGTCCTGGCCAAGATGCCCACCTGTGCCTGCCAAAGTCATTTCCTTGTCGATACACGCACACATCCTTCCAGAGGAGAGAGAGAAGTGTAACTTGGGACAATGGCTCAGTGGTATGGCATCTGATATGAATGTAGGCCCCCAATCAGTGGTGGGATCCAAACATTTTAGTAACAGGTTCCTATGGTGGTGGGATTCAAACTGTGGCGTAGCGCCAATGGGGCTGGGCGGGGCACGATGGGGGCATGGCCAGGCATTCCTGGGCAGGGCTGTGGCAAGGACGCAGCCACTGTGCTGGTCCTTGGGTGGGGAAGCGAATGCACGCAGGCGCCCGAGCACCTGCGCCGCCCGGTGCACCTCCTGCTAGACTGCTTCAAGTTCTGCGTGCTACTGCTGAGAGGAGGGGCGTAACTAAGGCAAAAATCACGTGGCAAAATCACCAATTAGTAACCCCCTCTCAACACACACAAATAATTAGTAACCTACTCTCGGGAACCTGTGAGAACCTGCTGGATCCCACCTCTGCCCCCAATTCAACCTCTGGAATCTCCATTTCATCTCCCCCAAGTCTTCCTGAGATCCACGCAGTGCAGACAATACTGATCTTGGTAAACCAATAGTCTGTTTGCTACAAAGAAGCCTGTATGTTCATATAACCAAAACACGCTTTACCAACACCGCAACAGCTGTGCACAGACGCTGCCCAATACACAAAACAACTCCGCCGATCAGAAAGAGGGAGAGAAAACAAGAGCAGAAGTTTTAAACAGAGGCAGAGGAGAAGAAGATACAGGAAAGGACAGGTGCTTACCCAAGGGCAGCACAAATTAGTTCGTGCAGGGGATTACGGTGGCTTTCAACTCCATGCTTTGTTACACACACTTATAGATGGGGGAAGGGAATGGCCACTCACTCTTTCAAGCTGGAGGAGAAAATCTAACCAGCAAGGGTCACAGAGAATGCTGGTGGGGAGATGAAATACATCTGCATTCAAAGGACAACTTAGCCTATGTTAGGTACCACAATCCAACAGGGGCCATTTCTGTCAATCTGTTTATCATCCGCACACTCTCCATTATTTCACAGTGGAAGCTGGAAGTGCAGCAACAAGACCGGTAGATACTTAGCCAGATTTTGGACACACAGTTCCTGAACAGAGGGGCCCATTGCTCCTAAGTCTGTTTCCCTAAGGCCCCTTCCGCACATGCAGAATAATGCACTTTCAGTCTACTTTGACTTTCACAATGTTTTGCAAGTGGATTTTGCTATTAAGCACAGCAGCAGTGGTATAGTGGTTAAGAGCAGGTGTACTCTAATCTGGAGGAACTGGGTTTGATTTCCCACTCTGCTGCCTGAGCTGTGGAGGCTTATCTGGGGAATTCAGATTAGCCTGTACACTCTAACACTTACCAGCTGGGTGACCTCGGGCTAGTCACAGTTCTTCGGAGCTCTCTCCTGTACCTCACAGGGTGTTTGTTGTGAGCGGGGAAGGGAAAGGAGTTTGTAAGGCCCTTTGAGTCTCCTACAGGAGAGAAAGGGGGGATATAAATCCAAACTCTCCTTCTCCTTCTCCTTCTCCTTCTTCAAATCCAGCTGCAAACTGCATTGAAAGTGGATTGAAAGTGCCTTATTCTGCATGTGCCCCTTGCTCCTGTTTCCCCGTCTCCAAATGCCTTTCCTCTCCCTGGTTCCACAAGCAATCAAAGAAATGGAAAAACAAACCCACACATTACATTCTGATGTGGCGAAGAAGTATTTTTACCTAGTTGACTTGGATTCACCGCCCTTGCGTTCAGCTGTGTGGTTTGCAAACACTGTTATGGGGAAATTGTGAAGTTCCTCAGACACATGTCACAAAGAAAAACCCCTACTCCCACTTTCAATCTAAAAACAGCAGCAGTCACATCCTTGAGCAAAGATTAAAGTTCTGAGTTTTTTTAAAAAAAAATTGTTTCAAAGTTTGGCAAAATGGGGAAGAACCATGAAGCTGCATTTCAAATTCAGGTTTCTAAGAGTTTTCTTTTTTAATCAGACAGACCAACAGCTTTGTGAAAGCTTTGCAAGGGTAACATCGTTCTGAATTAATTGTTCATAGGGGTGTGTGGAATGTTCTTGCAATATATTACGCAGGCGGGAGAGTGCAGGCACGTCTGTGGGCACATTTTTCTCTGCCTTGTAAAGCACTTCAAAATGTCTGGTTATATAATACCGTGGGCTTTCAGTCGCCATTAATATTTCAGAGGAGGTAAAGTGGGTCTAAACAGTCCATCTCTCACAAAAGGAATACCAAAATAAATAATAAAAAAGACAAGCAGGAACATTAATCTCTAAGAATGCCCTGCACAGAAATGGCACGCTGGAAGCATGGGGTCACGAACGACACACTGGCGTGCACAAAGCTAACTGAAATATTCTGGGGTTTTGCAATCTCATTCTATAGATCTTTACTTGGAGAGCAAGGCATTCAGAAATCTGTTGGGCCCAACTAAAAATAAATTTGCATTCGGAAAGGGGGGAGGGAAGTACGAATTAACATATATTCAGCAAGGAGTGGCGTGACAGCCCTTGTGACCACTCATGTCATGGCAGCTTATTGGGTAACCTTGGGTCAGTCTAACCAACCTTACAGGGTTATTGTGAGGATAAAATGGAAGAGAATAATCTAAGCCACTTTGGGTCTGCACGGAGGAGCAAGGCAGGGTAAGAAAGAATATCTATCTATCTATCTATCTATCTATCTATCTATCTATCTATCTATCTATCTATCTATCTATCTATCTATCTATCTATCTATCTATCTATCTATCTATCTATCTATCTATCTATCTATATAACTAACTAACTAACTAACTAACTAACTAACTAGATAGATGCTACTAGAACACGACCGTGCAGCCTGGAAACCATACAACACCCTAGTGATTCCGGCCGTGAAAGCCTTCGAAGATAGATAGATAGATAGATAGATAGATAGATAGATAGATAGATAGATAGATAGATAGATAGATAGATAGATAGATAGGTAGGTAGGTAGGTAGGTAGGTAGGTAGGTAGGTAGGTAGGTAGGTAGGTAGGTAGGTAGGTAGGTAGGTAGGTAGGTAGGTAGGTAGGTAGGTAGGTAGATAGATAGATAGATAGATAGATAGATAGATAGATAGATAGATAGATAGATAGATAGATAGATAGATAGATAGATAGATAGATAGATAGATAGATGGGTGGGTGGGTGGGTGGGTGGGTGGGTGGGTAGGTGGGTAGGTAGGTAGGTAGGTAGGTATTCTATGCAAATTTAATCTAAGCACACCTGCCCACACATAACCCCACACATGTTTCAGTAATGGGTACATTTTTCTCTCCTTCCATTTCAATCAAAATGCTTCAAGATTATTAGGAAGGTACATCACAAGATAATGACAGAATACTATTTTGTGATACATGTGGCTTGAAAGAGGGGTATTATTAGGTCCTGGGTGAACAAGAGAAAGAAAGAATCATCCAGCCCCTAAGCTTAGTCTAGCAGTTGAGGCGATATTAGAATACCTGGATTTATAATTCAGGATCCCTTATTACTTCTGTTAATTAACTCTCCCACGGAGCAGAGGTAATCGGTCCTGTACTGCCATCTCCTGGATATTTAAGCACAAGGCAACGACCACAGAATGATATTAATTTCTAAATGGGAACTTTGGCAAAACTAAAGGCTGACGGTAGTTCTGAAGGCCTTCCTTTTTTAAAAAGGTCACACAAATTTAACATGGGTTATGAAATCCTCAATGAAATTCTAAAGTAGAAATGGAAGATATTTGGAAAAAAATAGAACTTTAAAAAGAGAGACTGTGTCAAATCCAAAGAAATCTGAAGATTGATCCATCTACCTCCCTGTCTGTATCTCTAGGACCCCTTCCGCACAAGCAGAATAATGCACGTTCAATCCACTTTGCAGCTGTGTGGAGTAGCAAAATCCACTTGCAAACAATTGTGAAAGTGGATTGAAAGTGCATTATTCTGCATGTGCAGAAGGGGCCTAAGACAGCTCATGCAGCAATAAAATCATGTTGATCTTTAAGGTGTGAGCCCTCCTTATCAACGAATGGCACTGTAATCCATCAGTCTATGGACATTTTATTCTGCTGTTTCTCCAAGGGGCATAAGGCAGGTTTTGTGCTCTGACATTCTCTACAACCTTGCAAAGTTAGACTGAGAAAGAGTGACTGACCCAAACTTAGGTTCATATCTGGGAGGCGGGGGATTTGAATCCAAGTCTCTGCATTCCTAGTCTAAAACGATACCTATTGTACTTTACTAAAACTGGAACACAAACACATCCTTGTGTTTGAATGATTCCAACAATGACGCATGTGTATATTATCAGCATGATATATGAACGCAGACATCTAGGCTTGGCTGCGTTTCCCGGATTTCACTAACCAGAATTAAAATAAAGCATGGTTTTTGTTTTTGTTTACTTTTTGATCTATTTCACTTAAAGGCAATAGTGCATCACCAAAGACCATTTTGTCCCACCTAAGGAGGTTTGAAAAGAAGAAGTAGAGTTGTAACGTATAAAAGTTCAGAAACATTAATATGGTGTTTTAGCCACTTACTAGGGGCAAAATTGGTCTGTTTTAGGATTCGAATGACACACATGGAATATAAAGTATATTAGCCAAGGGAACAAAAGGAAGCCTCCATATCCAGAGACAATCAACCTCTGAACACAAATCTGCTTCACATTTGATAATTTATTGAAGTACTATGTACATGATTACATATTAACACTTCCTTATGTTGATATCAAAATTTGGGAATGGGAGGGGTCATGCTGATACCCAACATCCCAGCTGTTCATAGGTAGCTGATGCTATAAATAGGTAGGTCCAGATTTCAGAGCCCTTCACGAGGCGCTCCATCAGCTATTCCAAGAACTCTACTCCCTCTGGCTACGGAACCACTTTCCCCAGTCTTTTGATGTTTTATTTCTCTCCCTACCCACCCCTCAAATTGCAGTCTTTGGCTCTGAGATCTTTTATGGTCTACGGAAGTCTTAGTTCACCAAAGTGTGCCTCCCCACCCCGATAAAGCAAAGAATTAAATTAAATTAAACAGTTCAGTTTGATTTCTAGGCATGTTGGACAGCTTGAGGAGGGGGGAGAATAAACCTGTAGCGAAGCAGTTTTTGAAAGGGCAAACTCCCCTCATTATTGGAAAAGAGAGTACAGTTAATTATTTTCCTACACTAAAGAATTGGGAGGGGGGAATTAAGGCATATGAATCTCTTCAATTTAGCATGAAAACTCTTGTGAATCTTAGGAATTCTCTCTTTAAAAAAATACACATAAAACACACACGCATCTTGGCCCATTTTCTTCCCACCTCGCAAATTTACACAACTTATTATTGGTTTTGAAACAAATGTATAACTCAGACTCACGCTTTGCAGGCGGGCAAAACCACCTCCTGATTCAAATAACTAAGAACAAAGTAATGCAACTTTTATGTGGTTGAAACTCACTCCCTAATCAAAAGACACACTTTTAATGAGTTCGTGTCTTTGATAGAAACTAAGGCCGTAATGAACAGATGGGTCGTTATGCCGCTTTCAGGCACGTTATTTAATTTTTAATTTCAGTGCTCTGATATTTTTAAATTATACATACCGTATACACACAACATTTTATAGTGCCCGCGCGTGTGTGTAAATACACACACAATGATTTTGATTAAACACTAGTGCTATTTCAACATTTTACACATTTTCATAATGTAGGTAAAGTTTAAATCATGACTCTCCGTTCTCTGTGATAAGAAAACTTTGCACAACTGTTGCTGAAGATTTATAAGGTCAAATTTCCAATCGTTTTCTCTCACACACACACATACACAGATGGACACATGTTAAATGTAATTGTCGTCTGCTCAATTTACCACAGCACAGGGACTACAATTGCAAATAAGATCCTGGTAGAGTTGCCAACTTTGGGGAATTCCTAGACATTTGGAGATCAGCTGTAAATCCATTGTTTGTCCCATTAGGATTGTCAGGTATCCCCTTGCCACTGAAGAGGGGGCTGGGGGCCAATAACCTGGTGAAGCCACTTCCAGTGCATACCGGAAGTGATGTCAGCACCTCCTGTGTAACACTGGGGATGTTTTGGTGGTTTTACCATAGGGTTTTACAGACACAACAGGATCCCTGGCATGCCCTACTGTCTGCTGATGTCACTTCCAGGTGCACGGGGTGATGTCACAGTGTCAGGACTCATTTGCAAGGCAAAAAAAAGAAAGAAATGAAAACAAACCACCACAGATACTGCACTGCTGCAAAGCTGTTCAGCAGCAACTTGAGGTGGACAGGAACGAAGTCCAATAGGCCCAGTGTCCAGCTTGCGAGCGATCACAGCGGTTCAATATGACAGGACCGCCTTATGGAAGGGAAGTTTGTTGTGAAGTTTATGGCATCATTAATTTGAGTTAAGCCACATGATTTTACCAGAGGGTACCAACCCAGTTTTCACTAGAGTGAAGACGTGAACTGAGTGCTCAAAATCAGGTGACAATCAACGTTCGACAGCAACAAACAGGCCCTTAGAGATACACTAGTGGGTGCTGGTGGACAGTTAAGACCCCTTCTGCACGTGCAGAATAATGCACTTTCAATCCATTTCTACAATTGTTTGAAAGTGAATTTTGCTATTCTGCACAGTTAAAATCCAGCTGCAAAGTGCATTGAAAGTGGATTGAAAGTGCATTCTTCTGCATGTACGGAAGGGGCGTAAAAGAGGCCATCAATGTGTTGGCAACTGTAGGCACACACCAATGATTTCTGAAATTCCCCAGATTCATCTGGGGCCTTCTACATTCATACAGAAAATCCCAGCCTTCACCAGATTCCCTCCCTGCCATTGCAATAATGGCTGCGCCAGAGTATTCCACCGTCCTTGCTTTGCATATAGACACAAACGCTGCCGTGCGCTCTATCTTTCCTCGCGATATTGCCTTGTCTCCTAAAGGATTATGTCGGTATTCAAGCAGCTGAGATAAATAGCGCAATCCCAGGGATTTCTGACCTTGATCACTGAGAAGAAAATTTCAGCTGAACTGTGCAAAAAACTGCTGAGGAGACATAAATCATGTCTGGACAGCAGGTGCTTTATATATAAAGCATGAAGACTTCCTCTCACCCATCAATCTGGAGGACAATAAAATGGACCAACTTTTTTAAAAGTGGGGGGAGGGAGAAAAGAAGAAAGAAGTTTTAACCCTTTGTTTTCTCACATGTACAAGCATGGTGTGCTTATGCGTACAGAACTTATCACTTAAGGTCCGGTAGAACCTTAGAGACCAATAAAGCAGCAACGCCGTAGTGGTTAAGAGCTGGTGTACTCTAATCTGGAGGAACCGGGTTTGATTCCCCGCTCTGCCACTTGAGCTGTGGAGGCTTATCTGGGGAATTCAGATTAGCCTGTGTACTCCAACACATGCCAGCTGGGTGCCCTTGGGCTAGTCACAGTTCTTCGGAACTCTCTCAGCCTCACCTTCCTCACAGGTGTTTGTTGTGGTGGGGGAAGGGAGATTGTAAGCCCCTTTGAGTCTCCTTGCAGGAGAGAAAGGGGGGGATATAAATCCAACTCTTCTTCATCATCATCATCATCTTCATCATCATCAATAAGATTTTGGCAATTGAGAGCCAGAGTTCCTTTCATCAAATATACCTTCATCAGATACAGACAGATCTGTTACAGATTTTGTAGAGTAGACAGAGAGTCAACAGGACCATTTATGCATCCAGCTCAACTCGAACTCTGGATAGACTCGGAGAAATCTTACTTAGATCATGCAAGTGGGTTACTAAAAATAAGATTCCCAGCTTGCTTCTTCTAGGCTGTGCTCCTTCTACATCTTTCAGATCCGGTGGGGAAGAAAAATATCTACTGACTACTGACTCAAAAGCAGTTTCTTTTTACTGTCACAACATTGCAAAATTGCTGGGAAGCTGCCATAAAACATGTGGCTGGGAAATAGGCCTCGGAGTTCTGAACCAAAACTCCATGCCATTTCTTGTGAGAAGAGCCAAGGGGCAGGAAGGACTTTCCAACGTTTGAACTGCAAGGTACAGCAAATGCTGAAATGCTGCTTCTAAACTCTGCGGTTGAAACTGACCAAATGCAACCTAGTAGCAAGTTGAGGCGGAGGGGGTAGAACGTTAGTGCTGGAAGCCCCCTTCAAAGCAATGTGATCCCGTTACCGTCATCCTGTTTCATTACTTAGTGCGGTTTACTTCGTGTCAAGTCTTTGTTATGTGGGTGAAGAGCTCCCGCCTAGATGTCTTGCACAGTCACTCTGCAGGAAAGCGGCGTGTTCCCATGCGTTGGCACTTCCATGGGAGGTTGTGAGAACTGCGTTGGCGCCTCTGCTGTCAATTTATCAAGTGACGGATGCTCAGTGCTGCTGGATTCAAAGCAGAGAGGCACAGGCGTGCTCTCAAGACGATGTGTCATCTTTCCCATTACGGGGTTCCATAATTGCCCGTCACACTGACGGGAAGAACACACAACCTGTAAGGAGACTGGCAATACGTTCAGATTGTGGAGAAGCACCCCATTAGGAACTTCATCAGCAAACAGCTTGCATAGCTAACCTGTTAACTATCGCCAGAAACATTGCCTTCCCTAGCTAAAGACAGGCAGGATACGACGGGAACTCCCTTTAGATACCTTTCGGTAAACTGCTCAATATCGTCAGCAAACTGGAACGCCAATTTGTAATGGCATACATTTCACTGGAAGACTTGTAAAGGAGAGCAGTGGTGTAGTGGCTAAGAGCAGGTGTACTCTAATCCGGAGGAACCGGGTTTGATTCCCCACTCTGCCGCCTGAGCTGTGGAGGCTTATCTGAGAGATTCAAATTAGCCTGTGCAACACATGCCAGCTGGGTGACCCTGGGCTAGTCACAGTTCTTCTGAGCTCTCTCAGCCCCACCTACCTCACAAGGTGTTTGTTGTGAGGGGGGAAGGGAAAGGAGATTGTCAGCCCCTTTACAGAGAGAAAGGAGACATATGAATCCAACTCTCCTCCTCCTCCTCCTCCTCCTCCTCCTCCTCCTCCTCCTCCTCCTCCTCCTCCTCCTCCTCCTCCTCTTCTTCTTCTTCTTCTTCTTCTTCTTCTTCTTCTTCTTCTTCTTCTTCTTCTTCTTCTTCTTCTTCTTCTTCTTCTTCTTCTTCTTCTTCTTCATTCTCTTCCAGTGGGCATTTTTCTCCCCAGGAATAATAATGTAACTGGTGCTTGTTCTTGGGGCTTAGTGTACCATGTTATTCTGTTTCACCTATCTTGCAGCAAGAGCAGTGCAAACCTCATACACCTGTGGGCTGCACAGGAGTAGACAGCTTTATCAACCTTATTACATATAGCACAATGTTGTTGTTTTGCATTGAATCCTGCATGTTTCCCGTTGGGTTCAGAAATTGACTATCAAATCTACCTCCTGTTTCCTCACCGTTGGTGCTGTAAAAAATCCTGCTGCGAGTAATTGTGTTGTGGATGTCGTTTAGCAGCCTGGTCAAGATAAGGTTTATTATTATATTCACCTCCAGAGGTACTAGTGGAGAACTGCACAGAATCTATATCAGAAGAACTGACCTTTTGGTCTTTCGACATGATTAGTTTCCTAAACTTTGAGGCCGGTTTCATGGTTACTGTTCAGTTTGAAACAAAACCCTGAGATTTTCTCTTTATAAGTGGATGGCAGCCGCCAAACCAGTCGCTAAGTTTAAGAAATGAGTTATGTGGAAAGACTATTCACTGAAAGAACTCATAGAGTATACAAATCCAGTGTTGGGTCACCTTCACTAGTTACTGAATTAGTTTCTGGACCAATTCAAGCACTGGCTTTTGAGCTTTTAAAGTCCTCCGTGGTCAGGGACCACACTATTAGTCCTGTTCTGCACCCAAGATCCTTGTCATCAGTGGGTTTAGAAGGCAGTGAAGACACACAGGAGTCTTGAACGTCATCCCTTTCTTTGTGCCGTGGTCTCTGGGGAACTGGGTTTGATTCCCCACTCCTCCGCCTGAGTGGCAGAGGCTTATCTGGGGAACCAGATGTTTTTCCTGCTGGGTGACCTTGGGCTAGTCACAGTTCTCTCAGGACTCTCTCTGCCCCTCCTGCCACACAAGGTGTCTGTTGTGGGGAGAAGAAGGGAAAGCCACCTTGAGTCTCCTTACAGGAGAGAAAGGTGGGGTAGAAATCTTCTTCTTCTCCTCCTTCTTTACTGTTGCTTTCTTATACTTCTGGGCATCCAGAATTCACCACACAAACGTTGTCAAAACAAATCACATATCAACTTGATCTTGTGTGTGTGGTGTTTTATCAAGCAACAGGAGGACATCAAGTCATGCCAAGGGAACAAAAATGAAGATGCCTAGTTTTATACTACTTATAATAGCCCTGCACAGGGGGTCATTACTGCTACCAAGGTGGCTCGCCAAGGAGCAGCAGCAGCATAGTGGTTTAGAGCAGGTGCATTCTAATCTGGAGGAACTGGGTTTGATTCCCTGCTCTGCCGCCTGATATATGGAGGCTGATCTGGGGAATTCAGATTAGCCTATACACTCCCAACATACGCCAGCTGGGTGACCTTGGGCTAGTACCAGTTCTTGGAGCTCTCTCAGTTCCACCTACCTCATAGGGTGTTTGTTGTGAGGGGGGAAGGGCAAGGAGATTGTCAGCCCCTTTGAGTCTCCTTACAGGGGAGAAAGGGGGGATATAAATCCAACTCTTCTTCTTCGTCTTCATTCTCAGAAACCCTGCCACATTCCCACCGACAATTCCACCAGTGGGTTTGCCGATGGGTCATTTTCATCTGAGCTGCGCAGCCGGACGTTTATGAAATGAGCAGCCGGTCACCACAGTGGTGTCTGTTCCCGTGCTTTTTGCCTGTCACTGACATATTGCATGACCTTGGCCCATTCGTCCTCTCGGTGCTTTACTTTGCCCATCTGCACCTTGGCTATTATGAATATGGCATTTGCTTCCCTTGCAGGTGCTTTTAATTAATCTCTGGGAAGTGCGGCGAGACCTTTTGACAGACGGCGCTATAAAAATCCATATCCGTAGGCGAAGAAGCCACAAGTTTTAACTGTGTGCACCGTATCCCCAGGAAGATCGGGCAGAGTTATTAAACGTTACGGCGCAAAAGGGAAATCTGCTCTCTTGCCTGACCTATCACGTTGCCGGCTGCTGCTCCCCGGGCCAGCGTGAAGCCCTTTTATCTTGCACCCCCTCGGTGGCTCCGGCATGCATGCAAAAAAAGAAGTGACCCCCCCCCCCCTTCTATCAAGATACACCTCAAAAAAGGTTCTCTCCACAAACCATTTCACCTCACAGGAGAACAGGGAAAAGGAAGTGCAGCATTTCAGGATGACCTTGAACTAAAAGCTAATGTTATCGGGCTTGCTCGTTAGCGGTCAGGATTATGACGCCTCTGGGGAAGGCTGGGGAGAATGTCAGTGCCGATGCCAGCGAGGTGAACTCTCGAAAAAGAGCAGAGGGCTTAATCAAACAAACGGCAAGGCAATCAGGAGAGCAAACTTTCGGCAAAGATCATCATGTGCCCAGTGCCTGCTTGTTTCGCGAGGAGTCTCAGTTTCTCACAAGAAGCAAGTGTTTTAGCTTCCGTCGTGAAAAGTGCAATCTGCGCATGGCAAAGTCCTGGTGTTTGCAAGGGAGCGATACGAAGAATCGAAGCACACGTGAGGGAAGTTTTGTGCCTCCCAGGGGCTGATTGTAAAACTTGCGCGCAGTCACGTAATTAGCTTGTTTCTGCCTTCAGAGCCCATTGTTGACATGGAAAGGAAAGGGGAAGATAAAACAGGTGAAGGATGAAAGTCACACTTTAAGCAGACTGAACAGCCACTGTGAAAACATGCTTTTTTCCCTGAATAGGGCTGTGAGGTGGGGAAATCAGCCTCATTTCTTCATCCGCAACTTCCAGTGTGTCCTGGAAACAGGATCCAAAGGCCTTATCTTTTTAGAGGACAGGGGGGAAAATACTTCTTATTCCTCAAAGCAAAAGAACTTGTCCTAGCTTTTCTACATCTCAATGGAGCTTCAGAAGAACACAACAGGCATCACTTGAGTGTCTACCAGGAACCGCTGGAAACATCTGCCTCCATCGTAGCGGGATACTTGGTTTGGCATCTCCTGGCATTTTGTGACTGACACCCCATGGCAGCCATTTTGTGTTGGAAAATTTCCAGAAGGCGCAACAAGATGGGAGACACCCCCCTCCCCCCGCGTGCTAAC
This sequence comes from Sphaerodactylus townsendi, assembly GCF_021028975.2. Classification (NCBI taxonomy): domain Eukaryota; kingdom Metazoa; phylum Chordata; class Lepidosauria; order Squamata; family Sphaerodactylidae; genus Sphaerodactylus; species Sphaerodactylus townsendi. The sequence continues at coordinate 143,572,308 of NC_059428.1, forward strand.
CAATTTAACATGGAGTCCCTTCTAAGCAGAGTGGGTTGAAACAAAATTGTGCATGGAAACTGCTTCAAATATTCAAAGTGTTGTGTAAATGGTAAAGTCCTGCGATTGCGGCACTGACCTGGATGGCCCACACATGCCCATTCTCAGCTGACCTTGCAAAGCTAAAGCGGTCAGCCCTGGTTAGTACTGGATGTGAATTGCTACTCTTTGCCCACCTCTTGTTTAAAAACCCCATAACACCATGAATTGGCTGTAGATTGACAGTACTTTCCACCATCAACACTATTATCATGAGTTAAGAAAACGATTATGGAAATTATGGAAATCAACCTAGCAACAAGTTATGAGCCAGGAAACAGGAAGATCCATTTCAATCAGAAGTTTAATCCGTATCAACTAATAATATAAACAAGACCTAATTTCTATTCTCAACAGTTGTGGACTCCAGCTAAACCAAGTCGGCCATTTCCAGATGCTCGCTTGAAATGAGAACATGAACATGTGGCTTAAATCTCTTGTACTGAAATCGAGGAGTAACGCGGTTAACTTTGGCCGGTTTGTGCCAAAGTATTATTCCCTTTTTCTATGTGAACTCTGGGGCACCTTTGCTCACATAAAGCATTACAAAATATAATAAAAATTTTGAATGAGGTTACAACGAGAAGTATCAAAAGCAATTTCAGAAGCAATTTGGAAAGCAGTCAATGAAATACTTTGGTGCATTTCGAACCCTCAGACAGTGAACTGAACTCGGTGATTGCGCTGTAATGTAAGACGGGTTATATAACTCACTGGTATTAGAATTCTGATTCAATCCCACACTTGTGCCATTTTAAGTGGATATATCCTCCTGTCTCACAGGTGCCGATGCGTGTTTATCACACCATGATATGAAGCCGGGCTTCAAAATGTCAGGCACCAGTTTTACATGGAACAAGTTGTACATATCAAATTCATCTCAGAAAGCCATTTTGACACCGCTTATTTAGGAAAGCAATTCCCTCTAATGGCTTGGTTTTCCTGCATTTTGTTCACGTTTCCAGCAAAACAAATGAGTTGTAATATGTGCCGCAGATCTTTGTTAATTATCTCATACAGAAAATAAAGTTTCTGCAGCGGCGCTTTAGAAAACGTATAGCCTTTGCTGACTCAATTAAGAGGCAAAAAATAGGTTTTGGATTACACCAGGAAGGCTTTGCGGCAGTGGTGGGATCCAAAAATTTTAGTAACAGGTTCCCATGGTGGTGGGATTCAAACAGTGGCGTAGCGCCATTGGGAATGGGCGGGGCACGACGGGGGCGGGCGCGGGCATCCCGGGGGCGGGGCATTAATAATTTCTCTGTTACTGTAAAAAACTCTTACTGTAAAAAAAAAGTTCCTAATTTCCAGCTGGTATTTTTCTGTCCATAATTTAAACTCATTATAGCAAGTCCTATCGTCTACTGCCAACAGAAACAACTACTTCTCCTCTAATTGACTGCCTGTCAAATACTTAATACTTTCAAATACTTAATTTTGTTTCTAGAAATCAAAAGAAGGATACTTTCCTTAAACAAGGAACTTTACCATATTTCTAAAACATATTTTTAAAACAGCCCAACAGGGAGAATTATCCTGTTTTCTACCTTCGCTAACCAGCCACATAGGAAACAACAGGACTTTATGATTTTTGGACCTAATGGAATTTCTAACAGAAAAGCAGACCCAATTAGTAACCCCCTCTCGGCACACACAAATAATTAGTAACCCACTCTCGGGAACTCGTGAGAACCTGCTGGATCCCACCTCTGCTTTGCGGCCCAAAGGTAAGAGGAAGGATCCTGCCTTTCAAAAAGAAAAATTTAAGGACAGAAGAGCTGGAAAGTGTTTGTGTTTGTAAAATGGTATCAATGAATGTATAATCTGCTGTCGTCTGGGGAAAGGGGGGATTTTTCAGAGGTTGGTGGTGACCCAAAACCCTGTAAAACATATTTGGCCAGAAACAGCAGAAAAGCAAAAGGAAAGTATTAGGTGCAATTACACAATATCACCACATCACACTTATTTTTTCCCTGTCACCAACAACACTTAATCATTGGTATTCTTGAGCTGAACAAACAGGTGAGAATTAGCTTGAAGGACCTACTGGAAGCAACATTCAAATATGCGCCCATTGCAGTGAAGAAAATATTAAGCCATTTATAGATTTGTAACTACTCATTTTGGACAACAAGAATATGAACAGTTTGTAAATTGGTCCCATTTTTTTTTAATGTCATCAGTGGGATTTGAATAATGACAGCAAAACATTGCTAAAACAAGAAATGGCATCTTAATCACCTTTTCCTGGGTTGGAGTTTGAATCCTTAAACATCTGGTACAAACAGCACAGGGAAGACCTATTTGAAAAATGCCAAGTGGATCTCTAATGTGAATAATATTTGTTGAGCACCTACAGGATTTTGTGCTGCGGTTCACAGGAAGAAATACCATCGGCCCCTTTCAAGACTGCTAATGCATTGAGTGCAAAGAAAGAAAAATATAAAGCAAAGTTCACACTGTGAAAATCGCAGCTTATTCAAATAAGTTAGATCATAGCAACGTTTTTCCTCCTCCAAATCATGAATTAGCAATACTACAATTGACTTGAGATATTGCTAGAACTAAAGTAATATGTTCGAAGTGACTGTTTTAGTTTGTTTTCACTGTAACACATGGTTTTGTTCCTGCACTGTGTACCCAAATTCTAACTGATATGTAAAAGATGTGAAGCAAATAGTGGAGACTCATGTCCTACCTTGTTATGTATCCCTTCCACTCCACTTTTCACAACAAACCATGAACCATTCCACAAGTTTAACTTTTTAACTATGGTTAGCTCCAAACCACGGTTTACATGAATCGTTACGGAAGCATCCGCAAATTGTGGTTTGCAACTAACCGCGGTTAATATAGATATTGCTGCATGCAAGGCTAAAATAAGAGAGAGAAGAATCTAAATGCAAGACAGGAAAAGGGTAGAATGCTATTAAAACAAACAAACAAACCATGATTTGGGCATGTCACAGCTGCAATAGGCCTTATAATGTTCACAGCATTATTCAAGAAACATGGCACTGGACACAAGCGATTTGCAAAATGTGATGTAAATTAAACCCAGGTAACAAAAAGATGTCCATGTTAGGAGGAAAAGGTTCATTCTTTATCCTTTCCTTTTCATAAAAAAATGTCCTCACCGAACTTTTTTAAAAAACCCACCCAGCTAGCAAGTGTTCATAAATTTTTTAAAAAGCAACCTGGATGGGAAAGAAGCAGCATTTATTGTAAAGACTTTTCAGTGACCTCTATCTAGGAACGAAAATGAAGGACTTACTTTTCTGTCTTCTGCTTCTACACACGAGCTGCACTCCACTTTAGTATCCTGTAAAATGAACAGAACAACTGGTCTGAGACAAATCTGCTCTCTCACTGAGAAACCTAATGGGAAAACCTGAACACGGAATGGTAAATAAGCCTGCAGAACAGGATACCTCTTTTAAAAGACTCGCTGTATTTTATTGCATTCATACTAATATGTATCTGATATCTTGGTAAGAAAGAAGCAGGTAGACAGAGCCTTTAAATGAAGGTCTCATGATCGGAACTTATTATAGACATTAGAGATAAATATGTCGGATTGGGTTGCCAACCACCAGGTGGTACCTGGAGATCTTTTACTATTACAACTTAACTGTAGGCAATAAAGATCAGTTCACCTGGAGAAAATGTCCTCTTTGGAAGGTGGACTCTGTGGAATTATACCCAATTGAAGCCCCTCCCCTCCCCAAACCCCGCCCTCCTTAGGCTCCACCGACAAAATCTCCAGGTATTCCCCTATCCAGAGCTGACAATCCTAAGGATAATACAGTTCCTTTCCACTATCTAACAAATTTTGCTCTGAAGCAAGACTCCACCTGCCAGTGAAATAATCCAAACACACTGAATAGAAGATTCAGGATTCATTCTTCAAACCAACATGGAGTTTATTTTTGGCTTCCCAATTTCTGCAGGGTGGTGGGAGAGACAACATTTACCTTTGGGGTCTCCAAACAATCACATGTGTAAGATTTGTGATCCAACAGCACGTGTGTTTCTCATTTTTGTTACCCAGATGTAGAGGTCGCATCTTATAATTGTTGAATTGCATCTAGTTAACATCTGCCCACTTTTCAGCATATTCAGATCTTGTTGAATTCTATCTGCACCTTCTGGGGTGCACTCTACTCCTCCTAATTTGGTGTCATCTGCAAATATAATTTCTGCTCCCCCCCCCCCCAATACAGATAATTTATTTTAAAAAAAATATTGAAAAGTGCTAGGCCCAGAACTGAACTCTGTGGAACCACACTGGGCACTTCCCTTCCAATCAGATGCAATGTCACTGACAACTATTGTTTGAGTGTAGATTTCGAATCAGTTCCCCAATCACCTGACGTTCCCAGAGTCCAGCCCCACGCCCTTCAAGTTCACGCATCAGAGCATCAAGGGGAACCCTGTCAAAAGCTCTACTAAAGTCCAGTTAAGCAACATTGAAAATATCCCCTCAATTCAGTATGCCCGTTGCTCTGTCACTGAAGGAAACAAGGTTTGGGGACAAATAAGTGCTGATACTGGTTTCACTTCCTGTGTCAGCCACTTTGGGGTGGTACTTAACCCCCCTTAAAATACCAAAGATATGCCTGGCTTCCAAACATTTGGGGACCCTTGTCCCAACACTGCCTGATCTACCAAGGTGATTTTCATTGCACATTCAACTAAATAAGTTCTATTCTGCCTTCACAGCAAGATGTTGTGGAACTGTGAGGCTGAGATCCTATAACTAAATATCCTGCCAACTTTGTCAGGGGAGCTGAAAAAACCAGGGGGGGGGGGGGTCAACTCTTTGACTCAAACCTATAGGCCACTATCATTACTAAGAATTTCTAGCTAAAACTTGGCTTTGTGTCTGTGTGACAGAGAGAGAAATTCACAGATGCAGTATCAAGAATGGCCGGCAGATGGAAGCAAAGTACTGTGCAAACATGGCTTATTTTTCCAATAGGAGACTGGACAGTCAAATACCAGGGCTTTCAGGTAGCAAACGGTCGCAGGTATTTAGACTATTGAACTGTTTGGAATGCCAAAATGTCAGCCTTCTTTTTAAAGTTTGTTTTATTTTATTAAAAACACTCGTTCTCCACTGCATATCAAAATGTCACCCGTTGTCCATACAACCGCCAGAAATAAAACTCTCTTGTGGCACTCTTGTGACCAAAAGATTTTTGAAGCATAATGCTTTTGCGGGCTGTGCTCCACTTCATCAGACTGATGCTGCCACCCTGGTGTAAGGTAGACTTCCACCAGACAAATCGCCTCTTAACTAAATAAATCAGAGTTATATTACAGTTATTGATGAATAAGGTTGCGTGCCCAAACATTGGTATAGAGGTGTGCGGGAAAATATTTATGGCTATGAATGATAATCACCACAAACTCGGTTATGGTATATATTTGTCATGCTCATAACTCAGCTTTCCTTTGAGACGTCAAAATTTGTTTCTAAAAAATGCAGCGCTTCCAATTGCTTAAGGTGATTTAATAAGGGCAAGACTAAAAACAATATAAGCAACATTCATTTAAACGAAATCCCCCTGCAGCAGTATCAGCATCAGCAGCAGAGAATAAAATAGGAATTCAGAGTGAGAACAGATGAAAGCCTGATAGCTGAAATAATAAAAACAGTGTCTTGAGTTAAGTATAGTAGATGTTAAATTATACACACAGGCGTATTTCCTCTGTATGTTTTCCATGCAAATTCATTTTAATGAGGAGGGAGTGCAATAAACATGCTTAGAGAGGGACAAACCCAGACTTTCCCTGAAGTGTATCCTTCAGCATGACTTCAGCAAGAACATTTGAGGAAGAAAACTGGAGTGTCATTCAATCAAAGTTGACACTAAAATAACAGGCTAGTTTTCGAGGTAACCAACAAGACTTCCTTTATTTTTTGAAACTTGACTTTCCGCATGGGCGAATACCCAGTCCATCCCAAGGGATGCACTAAAAAACAATACGATCCCTGGGGAGGGTTAACACTGCTGCACCACTGCCTTGCTGCATAGCAGCGGTGGCGGCCTTGCAACCCCCAAGGGGTGTGAAGCCGCTGTTTCTGAAACAGTGGCTTCCAAGCGCTGCCGTGCGAACAGCAGCGGTTGGAAGGCGCCATTTCCCCCCTTTCCCGAATGCCTTACCGTCCCTCTGACCTTCCAGCGAATCGCCCAGGCCAGGGGACACGCCCCCCTTTCCTGCGACTCCAGAGCTGTTGTGAAGGGCAGGGGGTGGCGTGTCCCCTGGCCTGGGCGTCAGCACATGGAAAAGATCAGAGAGATGGTCTCAAAACGGACTAAACTGGCGACAGCTTGCCAAGCCTCTGTGCAGGCTGCGCTGTCTTCCCCGCCCCTCCAGGGACCGTTTGTGCGAACGAGCATGGCCGTGCGGAAACGGCCTTTGTTCTGAGAGACTAACAAGGTCATTCTCGTGGAGTATTCCCTCAACATTTATAAAATTGCAGGGACCTTTTGAATCCTAACACAGTGTGGTAGGCACAGCCTCAAAATGGCAGCCACAGGAGGTGGAGCCAGCCACAAAATGGCGGCAATAGGAGGTGGAGCCAGCCACAAAATGGAACACAAGAACAAGGGAGCCAATCCCCCCCCCAAAAAAATTACTTGCCAAATTTGCAAGGAAGCACACAATGTGATATTAAATTAGTGTTATATTAGTAATTAGCCAGAGTAATACAATACTATATACATAAACAACCATAAATTCTGTCATATAAAATGCGTACTTTGCATCAGATTCATTCATAAGTACCCGGAACCTTTCATGAATGATTTCAGTTAAACGTCACAGACGGCTAAGGAAACACAGTTTGTCGGGGACAAGATATAAATGACAGCTTATGTCCTCCGGTGTGTTGAAATTTCTTAAGTGAACCGACACATCACATCCAGGTCATCAAGCAAATTGTTCATTAGCTGCTACTTGAATGAATGAATCTGATGCAAAGTGCACTTTATTTATACTTGGACAGAATTTGTAGTTTGTTTTAACCGCTACTATAGTATTGTATTACTCTGGCTAATTACTAATATAACACTAATTTAATATCACATTGTGTGCTTCCTTGCAAATTTGGCAAGTAATTTTGGGGGGGGGGGGATTGGCTCCCTTGTTCTTGTGTTCCAGATTGTATCCTTTACTTGCCTTTCATTGGTATCTGCCAGCCACAAAATGGCAGCCATCGTTGACCTTCATTCACTCAGTGAAGATCCTTGAGCTATGGTTGCAGCTGCTGCTAAATCAAGTGGTTTTTTTAAAATCTGCATAGCCAATCAAATCTACAAAGTCTTGTTGAGCAAAAGTCACACCTGTCCCCACCCATTTTCTAAAAAGAACTTGGTAACACTAAGAAAGGTATTGGCAGGTGTTATTATACCCTCCCAAAGGGAAACCACACTGAGAATCGCTGCATTATATCAATTCCACAGCCAAGTTTCTTCAGAGTACTCAGCTAAATCTGTAGAGTTAAGGACCTTTGGTCCAAAGTCAAGAGAACTAACACTTCTTGGGTCCCTTACTGGAGCTTCAGCCCCAAAGGCAGAAACTCTAATTTCCTACCGCAGCTCATTCTTATTAGCTTAGATAGTTTGCTAGCTAGAATATTATCAAGTATGTGAAGCTAGACTCTATAAGCTCCTTTCTTTCATTGACTGCAAATTTTATTTATTTATTTAATCGAATTTATATACCACCCTCCCCTGAATGTGTTTTTAAAGTTGTTTTTATATGTTAAAATAAAAATGGGCATTTTGATTTCAGAGGATTCCACCCACTTGATCTCCCCTCCCCATTAACATCTGTGTTGCTTTGGGCACAATACCACGTGGGTAAATAGTAACCCACTGCTGGAGCAGCGCGGATACAGATTCAAAAGGGTCAACTGGAATCCAGTTAGAGTGGTAAAGGTTGGTTAACTTTGTGGCCAAACCAGACCCAGTTTGGGCTTCCTGAATTTTGGCTGGACCCTGACAACCCATTAGGTTTTACCAAACTGTCTGCAGTACTTTATAAAAGTTCAACAGCATTTTGAAAAGTGTGCAGAAGTGTTCAAGTCAACCTGGTGAATGACTATTGATTGATGACAAATCCAATAACATTTTATGGGGGGCTTTAAATTGAAAAGTACAGTTCAAATCTGACAGCCCCCCTCCCCGCACTTTCATGTACATTCTGACGATAAACAACATTGCTGCATGGAAGAAAATCCTGTGTACTTGGATTTCTTTGACCTTTCAGAAGTTTGCATTAAACTGGGTGGCACGATAGATAACCCTACAGTGAGAGAGTACATCTGAGGGCAAGAAATCCAAACTTTATTGACTCACACAGGAATAAGCTATCAGAGCCGCTTCTTATCTTGGAGAACTTCTGCAACACACTCAGCTAAAGAGTGCGAAGACACCTGTCAAACTCTGAGCTAGAGAACTTACAAAGACACAACTCAAAACCATCTAGAGAATTATTGGAAAGGGGGAAAGGAGGGGGGGAACACAACTGCAGTCACAGATCAGAATATATATATATATATTCTAAATATTCAGTAAGCATAGAGATCTCTTTTTAAATCCATCCACTGAGGACTCCCCCCCACCCATGGGGCCAAACTATGTGTTATTGGGCATGTTATATTGTTGCCCATTTTCAAAAATTAGCCTCCAGTGCCTCTGCTCATCTAAGCTTGTCTGGGACTTAAAGTTATCCAGCAACACACTTGGAACTTACACCATCCAAGGCAGGGTGAGGCTGAAAAGGACTTGCAAGAGATTGTTACCAAACTGAATCTGAGAGGGCGAGGGGAGTCTTGGTGGCTTCTGAAGAAGCTGATTGCCCTAGCAAGCAAAGGCTCCCCCACCCCCCGACAGTGGGTACACAGAGAGGGGTGGGTTTAAAAACCCATCCCAGGCAGCCGAGGGAAAGGCCTTTAAAAAGTAGTTCTGGCTATGAGAGAACTTCATCTGTTCTTTCCTTTACAGTTTTTTGGGGAAATAATTGATTGTTTAATTACCCAAAGTTTCTGCAAGCTATACCTGATTCCGTGGTTAGTTTGAATCTGCCACTGACCACATGCAGCTATTTACATTATTTGCGTTGTGTTTCGTTGCTTCTTTTTTGACTGATAAGTCATAAATCAACAGGTATGGTCCTTTGAGACAACAGGAGTGGTCTACTAACTTCAGAACTGAATTCACCATAAAGACTTCCAACCCATTACCAGCACAATGCCTCTCAAGAGCTATTTCACCATGTGTCAAAGCAGTAAACTTGAAAGAAAATGAAAAGTAGGAAGCGAGTGAGAATCGAGGCAAGGTTCAGGTCTTCCTCAAGAGCAACAAGCACCTGGCCTCGATTCTGTATGCCAAGAAATAACAATCTTTCCCTCTGAAAAAGAGCAAATGCCAGCTCTTTGTCAGTGGGAAGAAGAATTAGCTTCTGTGGGCAGAAAAATTAACTCCTACTGAATCCCACATGCAAACACTTCAAAATGCTCCCGATGAAGGAAACTGGCCTTGAGTTAATCCAATCACTAACAAGACAGAAGACCTTTTCAGACTCACCTTTGTCATGAGAACTCATATGATTGAAGTCTATAAAATTACGCATGGGGTAGAAAATGTTGATAGAGAGAAATTTTTCTCTCTCTTCCTCACAATACTAGAACCAGGGCACTTACATTGAAAATGCTGGGGGGAAGAATTAGGACTAATAAAAGGAAACATTTCTTCACGCAACACATGATTGGGGGTTGGAATATGCTGCCACAGGAGGGGGTGATGGCCACTAACCTGGATAGCTTTCAAAGGGGCAGATTGATGGAGGAGAAGTCGATCTATGGCTCCCAATCTTGATCCTTTTTGATCTGAGATTGCAAAGGCCTTAGCAGACCAGGTGGTCGGGAGCAGGAGCAGGAGCGGAAGGCCATTGCTTTCACATCCTGCCTGTGAGCTCCCAAAGGCACCTGGTGGGCCACTGAGAGTAGCAGAGTGCTGGACTAGATGGACTCTGGTCTGATCCAGCAGGCTCTTTCTTACATTCTTAACTTGCCACTTGGTATCAATGGCCTCCTTCCCATACACAAGGAGAAAGTCACTAATGAATAGAGCTGTACCACTTTTTTATTTATTCCCAAATTTTACCCCTTTTTACCCATATTTGTACCCCTTTGAGAGGGTAGGGTGTGTGAGAGAGCCACGCTGATGCCATACTGAAGCACTTTCTGGAATGGGGTCCTTGAACAAGTTTACAAGAAAGAAATTTGCGGCACTCAAATTGCCTTGACAGAGAATTGGTTTCTCTCTTGTTTATGGATTGCGGCTCAGTTCCAAGCAAACTGTCACAACACCTGCGCGGTCGTAAACCTATGCATACCTCTTGGCCTTTAAACCCATAGTCAAATATGAGTAGTTCAGCTAGAGGAGTAAATTTAAAACCTCACATGCATACACACAACCCAAAAGCTTGACTTGGGCCTTTGTTTACCAAATTAATTTGAAGTGGCGCCACAGTCCTTGCAAAATAAATCTCTTCTGCACACATACATATGCACGCCTTTTGCTCATCGCAACAATGGATGTTTTGCTAGAAAAATGCCATGGAAGGTTCTTTTCATTACATCGCTGCTAATATGGCAAATGGAGACCAAACATGTATGTTGGCCTCTAAAATAGAAAGGATGCTGCAGTGGCTGACGGATAATCCTCAAGCATGAACAAAGGAGTCATCCTTCAATTCCTTCTTAGATGCAGAGACAACTTCCGCCACTCATTTCCTTCTCAAGCCGACCTCTCCTTTTCTAGTTCTTTTCAGTTTTCAATTGTCAATTTTTAGCTTTTAAGCTTTGTTTGCTTAAGTTGCTGCTTGTTCGGTGCTCTTGTTTTTCTCCGGTTTAGATTGGTTATTGATTAGTGACCATTTTGGAAGTGATGATGTTGTCCCAACCCTTGCTGAAATGTGTTCAGATGGCTGCCATTGTCGAATTTTTTTATACATTGTTTTAATTGTATATTTATGGTTGTTCACCACTCTTGAGTTGCTTTACAGCAAGAATGGTATGTAAACCAATTAAATAAGTATAAATAAATAAAATAAATGGAAGCACACTGCCATTTTTATATTATACTAACGGGGCCTGGCCATGCGTTGCTGTTGCTTATTGTGGTGAAATGGGAAAGGAACAGTAGCAGCAAATCAATTGCAGAGGCCAGCAGTACGTGCTCATGGAAAAGCACAGGCTGATACTGTGCGATGTCATTGATGTGTGTGACCACATCCCTTGGGGGGGGGAATGGAAAGGCACCCCTCTCACACATCTAGGATGGCTGGTCACGATCCTTTACCTGGGAGTAAGTTGGGGTGGTGGCAATGGGTGTCGCTTCTGAGTAAACCCTCTGAGGGGCACGACTCAGCCATTCAAAGTATGTCACGGTTGCTTTACTGAGCTTACTCCTGAGTAATGCGTGCCTCGGAGGCAGCCTGGTTTTCTGAACTGTAACCTCAGTATTCAAGGAATCTAGGCTGGCTGGGCCCCCTCCCTCCCCTCCCTTCCATGCCACCCCTCACTCTCTCCCCTCCCTCCCCTTTCCCTTTGCTAGAGTGGGTGGGTCATATCCAGATGCTGGGCCCCCTCCCCCCGCCCTTGCATGCCACCCCTCACTCTCTCCCCTCCCTAAATTCTCTTCCCTGGCATGCCTCCCTCTCTGTCCCTTCCCTCTCCCACCCTCTCTTCCCTTGCATGCCACCTCTCACTCTCTGTCCCCTCCCTCACTTCTCTTCCCTTGCATGCCTCCCCCTCCATCCCTTCCCTCTCCCTCCGCTGAATGTGTATGAGAGTAGGTGTGTTGTGCGGCAGTAGTGGGTGAGGAACAGAGAGTGAAAGGGACCTGCATGGGAGGGGGGGAACCTCACCTGACGTCTCACAAGGCAACGTGTGTATGTGTTTCAAGTCCACTAGAGTTATTGCCTATGTACTGTTTTCACTGCTCATATCTGGCCATCTGAGCGAAGATTCTAAGGGCATGAACAGTCTAAGGGTGACAATTACACACATGGCCTAGTGCGCCAGGAAAAAGATGTTTTACCTGGCTCAGGTGTGTTGTCTGACAGCGGGAGGTATGTAAGAACACAGTCGGGGGAACGAGTAAGTGTCTGTGAAATTTGCAGTGCATTTGGGGCAGCAGGTGTGGGGTTATTCTCGAAGCAACAAACTCATGGTTCCATTTATATGTATATAGATATGCAAAGCAGAACAAGGAAAACCACTTTCCTAATTTATGTGTGCCCTCCCCAGTTGTGGGTACACCTATCCAAAAGAGGCTATTTGTGTTCTCAGCCGTTTTCATAGCAAAATTAACCCTTGCAAGCCCTTCCCCTTGCACATAACTTTAATTCATTAATTCACACGATAAAAGTCAATGATAGAAAGCAAATAAAAGCAATTATTGATAAGGGACAAGATATTAGGCATCTGAAGGTCAAACTTCTTTTTAATTTCTAAAATGTCAATCATGAACAGGCTTCCAAGGTATTCTGGGAAATACGGAAGGAAATTATCCTCATCAAATTTCCTGCCATGTAGAGTGGACACACTTTCAACAAGCTTTAAGTTTTGCCTTAGATAATTAGGAAAGGGCTTGTCTCAATAATACAGATATTCCCTGTCTTCATCATCATTCACTGTGTCAAGTAGCAGAGTTACTTACCACTGAGTATACGAACAAATAAGTTTTTTTTAAATGGCAAGTTCGTTTTTATCTCACACACGAGCAACCCTGAGTTTCCCACAGGAACACGCTTACGTGGAAAAACAAGGTCTCAGCTATTCCAAATGCCAGTGAACAGCGGACTGAAGCCTTCAGGTGACTATAGCAGCCATGTCTTCTTGAAGGCTGTTACTGGCATTATGAAAACACTCCTTCCAGCTCTCTTTTAGCATCACCACTTTCTGCCTGTTTGCAGTAGTGGCGTAGTGGTTAAGAGCAGGTGTACTCTAATCTGGAGGAACCAGGATTGATTCCCAGCTCTGCTGCTTGAGGCGTGGAGGCTTATCTGGGGAATTCAGATTAGCCTGTGCACTCCTACACATGCCAGTTGGGTGACCTTGGACTAGTCATGGTTCTTCTGAGCTATCTTGGGCTCATTCCACACATGCAGAATAATGCACTTTCAAACTGCTTTCAGTGCTCTTTGAAGCTATGCGAAATAGCAAAATCCACTTGCAAACAGTTGTGAAAGTGGTTTGAAAACACATTATTTTGTGTGTGCGGAAGGGGCCTCAGCCTCACCCACCTCACAGGGTGTTTGTTGTGATGGGGGAAGGGAAAGGAGTTTGTTAGCTCCTTTGAGTCTCCTTGCAGGAGAGAAGGGGGGGGGGATATAAATCCAACTCTTCTTCTGCTTCAACTTCCTTGTTCCTCTTTGGTGATCAGAGTTTGAGAAGCTGCCAAGAATTGCTGAAGGGAGGATGAGAGATGAGAGGTGCTGGGATTTGCAAAATCCTCTCATGGTGTATAGAGAGTACCATGGGGTTTCACTGAATCTTGGCCAAGGCAAGCTATTCTTAGCGTAAAAACGTACACCGATATTGGCCATTGATCTTAAAATCTCATTTCTATTTCTATGCAATTCTTTTTCTTCAGATTGTATACTGAGGATAAATAAAAATCAAAGATAAATAAAAATAAATAAAAATCATACAATCAAAGGGTAGAAAATGTTGACAGAGAGAAATTTTTTCTCTCTTTCTCACAATACTAGAACCAGGGGGCATACACTGAAAATGCTGGGGGGAAGAATTAGGACTGAAAAGGAAACATTTCTTCATGCAACACGTGATCGGTATTTGGAATATGCTGCCAGAGGAGGTGGTGATAGCCTCTAACCTGGATAGCTTTCAAAGGGGCTTGGACAGATTGGTGGAGGAGAAGTCCATCTATGGCTACCAATCTCGATCCTCCTTGATCTGAGATTGCAAATGCCTTAGCAGACCAGGTGCTTGGGAGCAGCAGCAGCAGAAGGCCATTGCTTTCACATCCTGCTTGTGAGCTCCCAAAGGCACCTGGTGGGCCACTGCGAGTAGCAGAGTGCTGGACTAGATGGACTCTGGTCTGATCCAGCAGGCTCTTTCTTATCACCTTATGTTCTTAAAAACAATATTAGGGCTCCTCACCTTGCTGATTTAAAATGCATAATACAGCTGGTGTCTCCCTCTTGCATAAACTGCAATTCACTGCAATCAACCGCTTCTCATAATTTCTATGGAACATGTTCGGGGGCCATGAGGTGAGAAGTAGTTGATCAAGATCTCCAAGTTTTTATTCTTGTTTTCTTAAAACCAACTGTAAAGTTGGGGAGAGATCAGACCAGGAGTGTGGCGTGCCAGGCTGTGCACCTTCCTTGCATGTCTTTTTCTTAGTCTTAATTTCCTTGATACAGCTTATCCGCCGACCTAGATCCAAGTCACAGTAGCATCAAGACTAGACTACTTGGGAACAAATACAATTAGAAATTTTTGATATAATGTCAAGAAATCAAATATGGCAAGAAAAGCAAAAGGATATGTTGTGGATCTGGACTGAATTCAAAGATTGGTTAAATGAAATTGGAATCACAGAAGAAAACTGGAAAAGAAGACTAGAAAGAATGAACCTGCTGCTGCACATTTAAAGAAGAGAAGAAGAAGGGGGTGGGGGAAAAGGGGGAAAAGGATATGGAGGATGGAATATTATGATGTGTAGCATAAGCATGTAATGATCCAAAATATCAATTAAAATTTATATTAAAAAAAGACTAGACTACTACAATGCAGTGTATATTAGTCTTCCCTCAAAATCGTCAGAAACTCCAGGATGCTGTGAAATGGCCATTATCAGAAGATAGACGGAACATGCATATTACTCCTAGAATCATAGAGTTGGGAGAGACCCCAAGGGCCATCAAGTCCATCCCCCTGCACTGCAGGAACACACAATCAAAGCAATCCTGCCAGATGGCCATCCAGACTCTCTTTAAAAACCTCCAAAGAATGAGACTCCACCACTCTCCAAGGCAGTTAATTCCACTGTTGAACAGCCTGGAAAGCCAGGAAGTTTTTCCTAATGCTTAGGTGGAATCTGTTTTCCTGCACCTTGAGCCCATTACTCCATGTCCTAGTCTCCTAGGCAGCAGAAAACAAGCTTGCTCCCTCTTCGACATGGCATCCCTTCAAATATTTAAACACAGCTAGCATGCCCCCACCCCCAAACCTCCGCTTCTCCCATCCTGCAGTAATTCCATCGCTGGCCATCCATTTGAATTCCAACAAGATGCCCAACATGCTACAGTCTACTGCTTCAAAAATGGAGTGTTACAGCATTTGCCCCCACCAGATTGTCAGAGGTGCCCACAAGCATTTCAGTGGATGCAAGGGCTTCAGGAAGTGAGACATAAACACCAGCTGGGACACAGACATCAGTTGGGACCCAAGCCAGACACTGGTCAAAAGGAGATTCCCCTCTCCGCCCAGTGGAAAACAGAACATTTGTTTGCAAGCCATACAGAAGTAGAAGCAGCCGTCAATGCAAAAAGCAGCCACCATTCACATAACCATCTGAATGTGCCATTCCATTTCTTAATTCAATCAATTGTGGACCGCTTTGAAGAAAGCATACAATGTCTGCAAAGAGCCAGAGATACAACGATGGCGATAGCAGTTTGATTAGATATGCAAAAATGCTACATCTCAACCAGTTGTCAGTGTTTCTTCAGATAAAGGATACTTTACACAGGAATTGAGATGATTTTCTGTGTAGTTCGTTTGGCGGGCAGGGGTTGGTGGGGAAAGAGAGTTATACAGCAACAATAGCAGACATATTGTTAAATGGCCGCATAGAGAAACATAATTAAATTAACCGATAATCATCTTATTTCTGTCCAGAACTCTAAGTTAATGTTCTTGCAAATGTAATGAAGTTCAGTAAAATGGAAGGGAAGGGCGGGGGAAATACTGGCGAAATAACAGAAACAAGATTAAATTAATTGCAAAACACACTGATAAGAAAGCTTGTTTCGAAACGCTGTGTCTCTAGAAATCGCTTTAAAAAAAATAACTGCAGACCAGGCAACTTGGTGACAAACAATATCCTCTAAAAAGCGGCTTTGTTTTGGTTGTGTTCAACCATACATGAATACAAAAGCTGAACCCAATGGGAAACATGCAGGATTCAATGCAAAACAGCAACACTGTGCTATATGTAATAAGGTTGACAAAGCTTTCTACTCCTGTGCAGCCCTCAGAGGCATTATGAGGGTTTCACACTGCTCTTGCCTGCACAAAGATAGGTTGAAACAAGAATAACATGGTACACTTCATTACCAAGAACAAAGCACCGAGTTACATTATTATTCCTGGGGAGAAGAAAATGCCCACTGGAAGGAAAGAAGAAGAAGAAGAAGAAGAAGAAGAAGAAGAAGAAGAAGAAGAAGAAGAAGAAGAAGAAGAAGAAGAAGAAGAAGAAGAAGAAGAAGAAGAAGGAAGAAGAAGAAGAAGAAGAAGAAGAAGAAGAAGAAGAAGAAGAAGAAGAAGAAGAAGAAGAAGAAGAAGAAGAAGAAGAAGAGAAGAGAAGAAAGAAAGAGAAGAAGAGAGAAAAGAAAGAAAGAGAAGAGAAGAGAGAAGAGAAGAAGAGAGAGAAAGAGAGAGAGGAGGAGGGAGGGAGGGAGGGAGGAGGGAGGGAGGGAGGGAGGGAGGGAGGGAGGGAGGGGGGGAGGGAGGGAGAAAGAGGAGTTGGATTAATATCTCCCCTTTCTCCTCCCCCCCCCCCCAACAACAAGCAAACACGCTGTGGGGGTGGATGGGCTGAGAGAGCTCCGAAGAACTGGTACTAGCTAAAGGTCATCCAGCTGGCATGTGTTGAAGTGCACAAGCTAATCTGAATTCCCCAGATATGCCTCTACAGCTCAGGCGGAAAAGCAGGGAATCAAACCTGGTTCCTCCAGAGTAGAGTGCACCTGCTCTTAACCACTAGACCACCGCTGCTGTCTCATTCTAAGCAGCTAGAATGCCGGTCACTCTTCCACACATGCCTGTGGGCTGAACATGAGTAGAGAGTATATGTAAACCTTATTACATATAGCATAGTGCTATTGTTTTACATTAAATTCTGCACATTGATATTTCCTGTTGGGTTCAGTTTTTGTATCTGTTTATAGTTGATGTTTTCTTCCTGAACCCGAGTTCTGTATGTTTGCTTGTGTGTTTAAACAGACTCAGAATACATTGGCCCATTATGCATAGGACACTTACCTTGGGGCTCTTCTCTGCACAGTGGGCTTGCAGTTGTTTTGTTCTTTCTCTGTTCCTCATTCAGCACATCTTTATCTTGTCCTTTTTCAAAGAACCTCATGGGGTCTTCCCAGACCAAATCCAGGTGGATAATTTCCCATTGCCAAGCAGCACATACTCAATACTTCATAGGAGACGGTCTACCATAAAATAGCCCCCACCAACCATTTTTCCTGCAGCACAGGTACTTATATTTTTCTATGCAAACTTCTTTCAATGAAACAGCAATGTCTCATGTGAGGATCAAACCCCCAGACAACTTGGGTGAGCCGTGAGTTACCTTTCCTTCAATGCCTCCTGTCACCACCAGGACAACAGAATTAAGGAAAGGCAGGGTGGAATCTCAAAAACACACTGGTCTCCGATCCACTATGCTATAACCTTCCGTTCAGAAGGCCCACTATACACTTTGAGAACCAAGAAGCATCCAGCATATATTTTGATGCTTGAAAGTCATATTAACAAAGAACATGTCCTTGGAAGGAGAAAGCGAGAGACAGAGGAAGAGTTCTGTACCATATCTCCTTGACTGACTGAGCAATTCTGCCACCTAAGTACTCGAGCACTCCCCAGTAACTCATTGGTCATGGATTTTATTCTGCAACAGCCCCGTGTAGCAACCTTATCTTCTCATTTTCATTCCGTGCACTTTCTCCTATTATGTGTTCAATATTTCACCGGAGTCTCATATTCCCATCTCGCGGCAATAGCCTACCAACTTGGAACATAGTTCAGTCTTTATCTAAAACATAATGGGAAAGTAAAATAACAAAAGGACAGAGCTAATGGCCGGGGCCATTTTGTTGGGTCCTTGCCTACAAGCGTTCCTCTCTGGCACCATGGTGGTACAATAGTTTATATCAGGGGTAGGGAACCTGTGGCTCAAGAGCCACATGCGGCACTTCTGCCCTTGCACTGTGGCTCCACGAGCCGAGCTGCTGGCCCCATCCTTGCCCACCCTGCTGGGCCGTGCCGCGGGCTTCCCCTCTCGCCTGCCCCATTGGAGCGGGGCGGGCGCTTTACTGGAGGCTGGCAAGGCCGAGCCACTGGCCCCATCCTTGCCCACCCTGCAGGCAGCAGGGCGGACGCATCCATGCACTTCTCAGAATGAGCGGAGTAAAAGGTAAAAAAACCCAATATATAAAGTGTTATCTTCATTTTAAATGTCAAAAATTATTTGCGGCTCCAAGTGTTTTCTTTTTCCATGGAAAATGGGTTCAAATGGCTCTTTGAGTGTTAAAGGTTCCCTACCCCTGGTTTATATTCTTTACAAGATAATTAATACCCACTTATAAATGTTTAAGAATGCGTTGCTAATGTACTGTCGAAGGCTTTCATGGCCAGAATCAACTGGCTGTTGTGGGTTTTCCGGGCTGTGTGGCCGTGGTCTGGTAGTTTTTGCTCCTAACGTTTTGCTCACATCTATGGCTGGCATCTTCAGAGGCTTGTCATGGTAAGATGTGTGGAGTCCACATCTTACCATGACATGCCTATGAAGATGACAGCCATAGACATGGGCGAAATGTTAAGAGGAAAAACTACCAGTCAGTGTGGGAAATCCGCAACAGTCAGATGCTTTGTCAACAAAGCAATAGATGATGTCTTGAATTCAATGGGGAGTTTTCTACGTCACACTGGAATATGCTTCATGGAGAAAGTCCACAACTGAATCTCAACATGGTAGCTATAGAAAATAGGCTAACTTTGGGGAGGGGTGTGGCACAATGAAGAAGAACACACTTTAGATCACAGGTGTCAAACTCGCGGCCCTCCAGATGTTATGGACTGCCATTCCCATCATCCCCTGCCAGCATGATACTGGCAGGGGATGATGGGAACTGTAGTCCATAACATCTGGAGGGCCGTGAGTTTGACACTTATGCTTTAGATCAGGGGTAGGGAACCTGCGGCTCTCCATGGGGTGGGGGGGGGGGGGGGTGGGGGGGGGGGGGGGTGGGGGGGGGGGGGGGTGGGGGGGGGGGGGGGTGGGGGGGGGGGGGGGTGGGGGGGGGGGGGGGTGGGGGGGGGGGGGGGTGGGGGGGGGGGGGGGTGGGGGGGGGGGGGGGTGGGGGGGGGGGGGGGTGGGGGGGGGGGGGGGTGGGGGGGGGGGGGGGTGGGGGGGGGGGGGGGTGGGGGGGGGGGGGGGTGGGGGGGGGGGGGGGTGGGGGGGGGGGGGGGTGGGGGGGGGGGGGGGTGGGGGGGGGGGGGGGTGGGGGGGGGGGGGGGTGGGGGGGGGGGGGGGTGGGGGGGGGGGGGGGTGGGGGGGGGGGGGGGTGGGGGGGGGGGGGGGTGGGGGGGGGGGGGGGTGGGGGGGGGGGGGGGTGGGGGGGGGGGGGGGTGGGGGGGGGGGGGGGTGGGGGGGGGGGGGGGTGGGGGGGGGGGGGGGTGGGGGGGGGGGGGGGTGGGGGGGGGGGGGGGTGGGGGGGGGGGGGGGTGGGGGGGGGGGGGGGTGGGGGGGGGGGGGGGTGGGGGGGGGGGGGGGTGGGGGGGGGGGGGGGTGGGGGGGGGGGGGGGTGGGGGGGGGGGGGGGTGGGGGGGGGGGGGGGTGGGGGGGGGGGGGGGTGGGGGGGGGGGGGGGTGGGGGGGGGGGGGGGTGGGGGGGGGGGGGGGTGGGGGGGGGGGGGGGTGGGGGGGGGGGGGGGTGGGGGGGGGGGGGGGTGGGGGGGGGGGGGGGTGGGGGGGGGGGGGGGTGGGGGGGGGGGGGGGTGGGGGGGGGGGGGGGTGGGGGGGGGGGGGGGTGGGGGGGGGGGGGGGTGGGGGGGGGGGGGGGTGGGGGGGGGGGGGGGTGGGGGGGGGGGGGGGTGGGGGGGGGGGGGGGTGGGGGGGGGGGGGGGTGGGGGGGGGGGGGGGTGGGGGGGGGGGGGGGTGGGGGGGGGGGGGGGTGGGGGGGGGGGGGGGTGGGGGGGGGGGGGGGTGGGGGGGGGGGGGGGTGGGGGGGGGGGGGGGTGGGGGGGGGGGGGGGTGGGGGGGGGGGGGGGTGGGGGGGGGGGGGGGTGGGGGGGGGGGGGGGTGGGGGGGGGGGGGGGTGGGGGGGGGGGGGGGTGGGGGGGGGGGGGGGTGGGGGGGGGGGGGGGTGGGGGGGGGGGGGGGTGGGGGGGGGGGGGGGTGGGGGGGGGGGGGGGTGGGGGGGGGGGGGGGTGGGGGGGGGGGGGGGTGGGGGGGGGGGGGGGTGGGGGGGGGGGGGGGTGGGGGGGGGGGGGGGTGGGGGGGGGGGGGGGTGGGGGGGGGGGGGGGTGGGGGGGGGGGGGGGTGGGGGGGGGGGGGGGTGGGGGGGGGGGGGGGTGGGGGGGGGGGGGGGTGGGGGGGGGGGGGGGTGGGGGGGGGGGGGGGTGGGGGGGGGGGGGGGTGGGGGGGGGGGGGGGTGGGGGGGGGGGGGGGTGGGGGGGGGGGGGGGTGGGGGGGGGGGGGGGTGGGGGGGGGGGGGGGTGGGGGGGGGGGGGGGTGGGGGGGGGGGGGGGTGGGGGGGGGGGGGGGTGGGGGGGGGGGGGGGTGGGGGGGGGGGGGGGTGGGGGGGGGGGGGGGTGGGGGGGGGGGGGGGTGGGGGGGGGGGGGGGTGGGGGGGGGGGGGGGTGGGGGGGGGGGGGGGTGGGGGGGGGGGGGGGTGGGGGGGGGGGGGGGTGGGGGGGGGGGGGGGTGGGGGGGGGGGGGGGTGGGGGGGGGGGGGGGTGGGGGGGGGGGGGGGTGGGGGGGGGGGGGGGTGGGGGGGGGGGGGGGTGGGGGGGGGGGGGGGTGGGGGGGGGGGGGGGTGGGGGGGGGGGGGGGTGGGGGGGGGGGGGGGTGGGGGGGGGGGGGGGTGGGGGGGGGGGGGGGTGGGGGGGGGGGGGGGTGGGGGGGGGGGGGGGTGGGGGGGGGGGGGGGTGGGGGGGGGGGGGGGTGGGGGGGGGGGGGGGTGGGGGGGGGGGGGGGTGGGGGGGGGGGGGGGTGGGGGGGGGGGGGGGTGGGGGGGGGGGGGGGTGGGGGGGGGGGGGGGTGGGGGGGGGGGGGGGTGGGGGGGGGGGGGGGTGGGGGGGGGGGGGGGTGGGGGGGGGGGGGGGTGGGGGGGGGGGGGGGTGGGGGGGGGGGGGGGTGGGGGGGGGGGGGGGTGGGGGGGGGGGGGGGTGGGGGGGGGGGGGGGTGGGGGGGGGGGGGGGTGGGGGGGGGGGGGGGTGGGGGGGGGGGGGGGTGGGGGGGGGGGGGGGTGGGGGGGGGGGGGGGTGGGGGGGGGGGGGGGTGGGGGGGGGGGGGGGTGGGGGGGGGGGGGGGTGGGGGGGGGGGGGGGTGGGGGGGGGGGGGGGTGGGGGGGGGGGGGGGTGGGGGGGGGGGGGGGTGGGGGGGGGGGGGGGTGGGGGGGGGGGGGGGTGGGGGGGGGGGGGGGTGGGGGGGGGGGGGGGTGGGGGGGGGGGGGGGTGGGGGGGGGGGGGGGTGGGGGGGGGGGGGGGTGGGGGGGGGGGGGGGTGGGGGGGGGGGGGGGTGGGGGGGGGGGGGGGTGGGGGGGGGGGGGGGTGGGGGGGGGGGGGGGTGGGGGGGGGGGGGGGTGGGGGGGGGGGGGGGTGGGGGGGGGGGGGGGTGGGGGGGGGGGGGGGTGGGGGGGGGGGGGGGTGGGGGGGGGGGGGGGTGGGGGGGGGGGGGGGTGGGGGGGGGGGGGGGTGGGGGGGGGGGGGGGTGGGGGGGGGGGGGGGTGGGGGGGGGGGGGGGTGGGGGGGGGGGGGGGTGGGGGGGGGGGGGGGTGGGGGGGGGGGGGGGTGGGGGGGGGGGGGGGTGGGGGGGGGGGGGGGTGGGGGGGGGGGGGGGTGGGGGGGGGGGGGGGTGGGGGGGGGGGGGGGTGGGGGGGGGGGGGGGTGGGGGGGGGGGGGGGTGGGGGGGGGGGGGGGTGGGGGGGGGGGGGGGTGGGGGGGGGGGGGGGTGGGGGGGGGGGGGGGTGGGGGGGGGGGGGGGTGGGGGGGGGGGGGGGTGGGGGGGGGGGGGGGTGGGGGGGGGGGGGGGTGGGGGGGGGGGGGGGTGGGGGGGGGGGGGGGTGGGGGGGGGGGGGGGTGGGGGGGGGGGGGGGTGGGGGGGGGGGGGGGTGGGGGGGGGGGGGGGTGGGGGGGGGGGGGGGTGGGGGGGGGGGGGGGTGGGGGGGGGGGGGGGTGGGGGGGGGGGGGGGTGGGGGGGGGGGGGGGTGGGGGGGGGGGGGGGTGGGGGGGGGGGGGGGTGGGGGGGGGGGGGGGTGGGGGGGGGGGGGGGTGGGGGGGGGGGGGGGTGGGGGGGGGGGGGGGTGGGGGGGGGGGGGGGTGGGGGGGGGGGGGGGTGGGGGGGGGGGGGGGTGGGGGGGGGGGGGGGTGGGGGGGGGGGGGGGTGGGGGGGGGGGGGGGTGGGGGGGGGGGGGGGTGGGGGGGGGGGGGGGTGGGGGGGGGGGGGGGTGGGGGGGGGGGGGGGTGGGGGGGGGGGGGGGTGGGGGGGGGGGGGGGTGGGGGGGGGGGGGGGTGGGGGGGGGGGGGGGTGGGGGGGGGGGGGGGTGGGGGGGGGGGGGGGTGGGGGGGGGGGGGGGTGGGGGGGGGGGGGGGTGGGGGGGGGGGGGGGTGGGGGGGGGGGGGGGTGGGGGGGGGGGGGGGTGGGGGGGGGGGGGGGTGGGGGGGGGGGGGGGTGGGGGGGGGGGGGGGTGGGGGGGGGGGGGGGTGGGGGGGGGGGGGGGTGGGGGGGGGGGGGGGTGGGGGGGGGGGGGGGTGGGGGGGGGGGGGGGTGGGGGGGGGGGGGGGTGGGGGGGGGGGGGGGTGGGGGGGGGGGGGGGTGGGGGGGGGGGGGGGTGGGGGGGGGGGGGGGTGGGGGGGGGGGGGGGTGGGGGGGGGGGGGGGTGGGGGGGGGGGGGGGTGGGGGGGGGGGGGGGTGGGGGGGGGGGGGGGTGGGGGGGGGGGGGGGTGGGGGGGGGGGGGGGTGGGGGGGGGGGGGGGTGGGGGGGGGGGGGGGTGGGGGGGGGGGGGGGTGGGGGGGGGGGGGGGTGGGGGGGGGGGGGGGTGGGGGGGGGGGGGGGTGGGGGGGGGGGGGGGTGGGGGGGGGGGGGGGTGGGGGGGGGGGGGGGTGGGGGGGGGGGGGGGTGGGGGGGGGGGGGGGTGGGGGGGGGGGGGGGTGGGGGGGGGGGGGGGTGGGGGGGGGGGGGGGTGGGGGGGGGGGGGGGTGGGGGGGGGGGGGGGTGGGGGGGGGGGGGGGTGGGGGGGGGGGGGGGTGGGGGGGGGGGGGGGTGGGGGGGGGGGGGGGTGGGGGGGGGGGGGGGTGGGGGGGGGGGGGGGTGGGGGGGGGGGGGGGTGGGGGGGGGGGGGGGTGGGGGGGGGGGGGGGTGGGGGGGGGGGGGGGTGGGGGGGGGGGGGGGTGGGGGGGGGGGGGGGTGGGGGGGGGGGGGGGTGGGGGGGGGGGGGGGTGGGGGGGGGGGGGGGTGGGGGGGGGGGGGGGTGGGGGGGGGGGGGGGTGGGGGGGGGGGGGGGTGGGGGGGGGGGGGGGTGGGGGGGGGGGGGGGTGGGGGGGGGGGGGGGTGGGGGGGGGGGGGGGTGGGGGGGGGGGGGGGTGGGGGGGGGGGGGGGTGGGGGGGGGGGGGGGTGGGGGGGGGGGGGGGTGGGGGGGGGGGGGGGTGGGGGGGGGGGGGGGTGGGGGGGGGGGGGGGTGGGGGGGGGGGGGGGTGGGGGGGGGGGGGGGTGGGGGGGGGGGGGGGTGGGGGGGGGGGGGGGTGGGGGGGGGGGGGGGTGGGGGGGGGGGGGGGTGGGGGGGGGGGGGGGTGGGGGGGGGGGGGGGTGGGGGGGGGGGGGGGTGGGGGGGGGGGGGGGTGGGGGGGGGGGGGGGTGGGGGGGGGGGGGGGTGGGGGGGGGGGGGGGTGGGGGGGGGGGGGGGTGGGGGGGGGGGGGGGTGGGGGGGGGGGGGGGTGGGGGGGGGGGGGGGTGGGGGGGGGGGGGGGTGGGGGGGGGGGGGGGTGGGGGGGGGGGGGGGTGGGGGGGGGGGGGGGTGG
Organism: Sphaerodactylus townsendi; assembly: GCF_021028975.2. Lineage (NCBI taxonomy): Eukaryota > Metazoa > Chordata > Lepidosauria > Squamata > Sphaerodactylidae > Sphaerodactylus > Sphaerodactylus townsendi. The sequence continues at coordinate 143,596,691 of NC_059428.1, forward strand.
GGGGGGGGGGGGGTGGGGGGGGGGGGGGGTGGGGGGGGGGGGGGGTGGGGGGGGGGGGGGGTGGGGGGGGGGGGGGGTGGGGGGGGGGGGGGGTGGGGGGGGGGGGGGGTGGGGGGGGGGGGGGGTGGGGGGGGGGGGGGGTGGGGGGGGGGGGGGGTGGGGGGGGGGGGGGGTGGGGGGGGGGGGGGGTGGGGGGGGGGGGGGGTGGGGGGGGGGGGGGGTGGGGGGGGGGGGGGGTGGGGGGGGGGGGGGGTGGGGGGGGGGGGGGGTGGGGGGGGGGGGGGGTGGGGGGGGGGGGGGGTGGGGGGGGGGGGGGGTGGGGGGGGGGGGGGGTGGGGGGGGGGGGGGGTGGGGGGGGGGGGGGGTGGGGGGGGGGGGGGGTGGGGGGGGGGGGGGGTGGGGGGGGGGGGGGGTGGGGGGGGGGGGGGGTGGGGGGGGGGGGGGGTGGGGGGGGGGGGGGGTGGGGGGGGGGGGGGGTGGGGGGGGGGGGGGGTGGGGGGGGGGGGGGGTGGGGGGGGGGGGGGGTGGGGGGGGGGGGGGGTGGGGGGGGGGGGGGGTGGGGGGGGGGGGGGGTGGGGGGGGGGGGGGGTGGGGGGGGGGGGGGGTGGGGGGGGGGGGGGGTGGGGGGGGGGGGGGGTGGGGGGGGGGGGGGGTGGGGGGGGGGGGGGGTGGGGGGGGGGGGGGGTGGGGGGGGGGGGGGGTGGGGGGGGGGGGGGGTGGGGGGGGGGGGGGGTGGGGGGGGGGGGGGGTGGGGGGGGGGGGGGGTGGGGGGGGGGGGGGGTGGGGGGGGGGGGGGGTGGGGGGGGGGGGGGGTGGGGGGGGGGGGGGGTGGGGGGGGGGGGGGGTGGGGGGGGGGGGGGGTGGGGGGGGGGGGGGGTGGGGGGGGGGGGGGGTGGGGGGGGGGGGGGGTGGGGGGGGGGGGGGGTGGGGGGGGGGGGGGGTGGGGGGGGGGGGGGGTGGGGGGGGGGGGGGGTGGGGGGGGGGGGGGGTGGGGGGGGGGGGGGGTGGGGGGGGGGGGGGGTGGGGGGGGGGGGGGGTGGGGGGGGGGGGGGGTGGGGGGGGGGGGGGGTGGGGGGGGGGGGGGGTGGGGGGGGGGGGGGGTGGGGGGGGGGGGGGGTGGGGGGGGGGGGGGGTGGGGGGGGGGGGGGGTGGGGGGGGGGGGGGGTGGGGGGGGGGGGGGGTGGGGGGGGGGGGGGGTGGGGGGGGGGGGGGGTGGGGGGGGGGGGGGGTGGGGGGGGGGGGGGGTGGGGGGGGGGGGGGGTGGGGGGGGGGGGGGGTGGGGGGGGGGGGGGGTGGGGGGGGGGGGGGGTGGGGGGGGGGGGGGGTGGGGGGGGGGGGGGGTGGGGGGGGGGGGGGGTGGGGGGGGGGGGGGGTGGGGGGGGGGGGGGGTGGGGGGGGGGGGGGGTGGGGGGGGGGGGGGGTGGGGGGGGGGGGGGGTGGGGGGGGGGGGGGGTGGGGGGGGGGGGGGGTGGGGGGGGGGGGGGGTGGGGGGGGGGGGGGGTGGGGGGGGGGGGGGGTGGGGGGGGGGGGGGGTGGGGGGGGGGGGGGGTGGGGGGGGGGGGGGGTGGGGGGGGGGGGGGGTGGGGGGGGGGGGGGGTGGGGGGGGGGGGGGGTGGGGGGGGGGGGGGGTGGGGGGGGGGGGGGGTGGGGGGGGGGGGGGGTGGGGGGGGGGGGGGGTGGGGGGGGGGGGGGGTGGGGGGGGGGGGGGGTGGGGGGGGGGGGGGGTGGGGGGGGGGGGGGGTGGGGGGGGGGGGGGGTGGGGGGGGGGGGGGGTGGGGGGGGGGGGGGGTGGGGGGGGGGGGGGGTGGGGGGGGGGGGGGGTGGGGGGGGGGGGGGGTGGGGGGGGGGGGGGGTGGGGGGGGGGGGGGGTGGGGGGGGGGGGGGGTGGGGGGGGGGGGGGGTGGGGGGGGGGGGGGGTGGGGGGGGGGGGGGGTGGGGGGGGGGGGGGGTGGGGGGGGGGGGGGGTGGGGGGGGGGGGGGGTGGGGGGGGGGGGGGGTGGGGGGGGGGGGGGGTGGGGGGGGGGGGGGGTGGGGGGGGGGGGGGGTGGGGGGGGGGGGGGGTGGGGGGGGGGGGGGGTGGGGGGGGGGGGGGGTGGGGGGGGGGGGGGGTGGGGGGGGGGGGGGGTGGGGGGGGGGGGGGGTGGGGGGGGGGGGGGGTGGGGGGGGGGGGGGGTGGGGGGGGGGGGGGGTGGGGGGGGGGGGGGGTGGGGGGGGGGGGGGGTGGGGGGGGGGGGGGGTGGGGGGGGGGGGGGGTGGGGGGGGGGGGGGGTGGGGGGGGGGGGGGGTGGGGGGGGGGGGGGGTGGGGGGGGGGGGGGGTGGGGGGGGGGGGGGGTGGGGGGGGGGGGGGGTGGGGGGGGGGGGGGGTGGGGGGGGGGGGGGGTGGGGGGGGGGGGGGGTGGGGGGGGGGGGGGGTGGGGGGGGGGGGGGGTGGGGGGGGGGGGGGGTGGGGGGGGGGGGGGGTGGGGGGGGGGGGGGGTGGGGGGGGGGGGGGGTGGGGGGGGGGGGGGGTGGGGGGGGGGGGGGGTGGGGGGGGGGGGGGGTGGGGGGGGGGGGGGGTGGGGGGGGGGGGGGGTGGGGGGGGGGGGGGGTGGGGGGGGGGGGGGGTGGGGGGGGGGGGGGGTGGGGGGGGGGGGGGGTGGGGGGGGGGGGGGGTGGGGGGGGGGGGGGGTGGGGGGGGGGGGGGGTGGGGGGGGGGGGGGGTGGGGGGGGGGGGGGGTGGGGGGGGGGGGGGGTGGGGGGGGGGGGGGGTGGGGGGGGGGGGGGGTGGGGGGGGGGGGGGGTGGGGGGGGGGGGGGGTGGGGGGGGGGGGGGGTGGGGGGGGGGGGGGGTGGGGGGGGGGGGGGGTGGGGGGGGGGGGGGGTGGGGGGGGGGGGGGGTGGGGGGGGGGGGGGGTGGGGGGGGGGGGGGGTGGGGGGGGGGGGGGGTGGGGGGGGGGGGGGGTGGGGGGGGGGGGGGGTGGGGGGGGGGGGGGGTGGGGGGGGGGGGGGGTGGGGGGGGGGGGGGGTGGGGGGGGGGGGGGGTGGGGGGGGGGGGGGGTGGGGGGGGGGGGGGGTGGGGGGGGGGGGGGGTGGGGGGGGGGGGGGGTGGGGGGGGGGGGGGGTGGGGGGGGGGGGGGGTGGGGGGGGGGGGGGGTGGGGGGGGGGGGGGGTGGGGGGGGGGGGGGGTGGGGGGGGGGGGGGGTGGGGGGGGGGGGGGGTGGGGGGGGGGGGGGGTGGGGGGGGGGGGGGGTGGGGGGGGGGGGGGGTGGGGGGGGGGGGGGGTGGGGGGGGGGGGGGGTGGGGGGGGGGGGGGGTGGGGGGGGGGGGGGGTGGGGGGGGGGGGGGGTGGGGGGGGGGGGGGGTGGGGGGGGGGGGGGGTGGGGGGGGGGGGGGGTGGGGGGGGGGGGGGGTGGGGGGGGGGGGGGGTGGGGGGGGGGGGGGGTGGGGGGGGGGGGGGGTGGGGGGGGGGGGGGGTGGGGGGGGGGGGGGGTGGGGGGGGGGGGGGGTGGGGGGGGGGGGGGGTGGGGGGGGGGGGGGGTGGGGGGGGGGGGGGGTGGGGGGGGGGGGGGGTGGGGGGGGGGGGGGGTGGGGGGGGGGGGGGGTGGGGGGGGGGGGGGGTGGGGGGGGGGGGGGGTGGGGGGGGGGGGGGGTGGGGGGGGGGGGGGGTGGGGGGGGGGGGGGGTGGGGGGGGGGGGGGGTGGGGGGGGGGGGGGGTGGGGGGGGGGGGGGGTGGGGGGGGGGGGGGGTGGGGGGGGGGGGGGGTGGGGGGGGGGGGGGGTGGGGGGGGGGGGGGGTGGGGGGGGGGGGGGGTGGGGGGGGGGGGGGGTGGGGGGGGGGGGGGGTGGGGGGGGGGGGGGGTGGGGGGGGGGGGGGGTGGGGGGGGGGGGGGGTGGGGGGGGGGGGGGGTGGGGGGGGGGGGGGGTGGGGGGGGGGGGGGGTGGGGGGGGGGGGGGGTGGGGGGGGGGGGGGGTGGGGGGGGGGGGGGGTGGGGGGGGGGGGGGGTGGGGGGGGGGGGGGGTGGGGGGGGGGGGGGGTGGGGGGGGGGGGGGGTGGGGGGGGGGGGGGGTGGGGGGGGGGGGGGGTGGGGGGGGGGGGGGGTGGGGGGGGGGGGGGGTGGGGGGGGGGGGGGGTGGGGGGGGGGGGGGGTGGGGGGGGGGGGGGGTGGGGGGGGGGGGGGGTGGGGGGGGGGGGGGGTGGGGGGGGGGGGGGGTGGGGGGGGGGGGGGGTGGGGGGGGGGGGGGGTGGGGGGGGGGGGGGGTGGGGGGGGGGGGGGGTGGGGGGGGGGGGGGGTGGGGGGGGGGGGGGGTGGGGGGGGGGGGGGGTGGGGGGGGGGGGGGGTGGGGGGGGGGGGGGGTGGGGGGGGGGGGGGGTGGGGGGGGGGGGGGGTGGGGGGGGGGGGGGGTGGGGGGGGGGGGGGGTGGGGGGGGGGGGGGGTGGGGGGGGGGGGGGGTGGGGGGGGGGGGGGGTGGGGGGGGGGGGGGGTGGGGGGGGGGGGGGGTGGGGGGGGGGGGGGGTGGGGGGGGGGGGGGGTGGGGGGGGGGGGGGGTGGGGGGGGGGGGGGGTGGGGGGGGGGGGGGGTGGGGGGGGGGGGGGGTGGGGGGGGGGGGGGGTGGGGGGGGGGGGGGGTGGGGGGGGGGGGGGGTGGGGGGGGGGGGGGGTGGGGGGGGGGGGGGGTGGGGGGGGGGGGGGGTGGGGGGGGGGGGGGGTGGGGGGGGGGGGGGGTGGGGGGGGGGGGGGGTGGGGGGGGGGGGGGGTGGGGGGGGGGGGGGGTGGGGGGGGGGGGGGGTGGGGGGGGGGGGGGGTGGGGGGGGGGGGGGGTGGGGGGGGGGGGGGGTGGGGGGGGGGGGGGGTGGGGGGGGGGGGGGGTGGGGGGGGGGGGGGGTGGGGGGGGGGGGGGGTGGGGGGGGGGGGGGGTGGGGGGGGGGGGGGGTGGGGGGGGGGGGGGGTGGGGGGGGGGGGGGGTGGGGGGGGGGGGGGGTGGGGGGGGGGGGGGGTGGGGGGGGGGGGGGGTGGGGGGGGGGGGGGGTGGGGGGGGGGGGGGGTGGGGGGGGGGGGGGGTGGGGGGGGGGGGGGGTGGGGGGGGGGGGGGGTGGGGGGGGGGGGGGGTGGGGGGGGGGGGGGGTGGGGGGGGGGGGGGGTGGGGGGGGGGGGGGGTGGGGGGGGGGGGGGGTGGGGGGGGGGGGGGGTGGGGGGGGGGGGGGGTGGGGGGGGGGGGGGGTGGGGGGGGGGGGGGGTGGGGGGGGGGGGGGGTGGGGGGGGGGGGGGGTGGGGGGGGGGGGGGGTGGGGGGGGGGGGGGGTGGGGGGGGGGGGGGGTGGGGGGGGGGGGGGGTGGGGGGGGGGGGGGGTGGGGGGGGGGGGGGGTGGGGGGGGGGGGGGGTGGGGGGGGGGGGGGGTGGGGGGGGGGGGGGGTGGGGGGGGGGGGGGGTGGGGGGGGGGGGGGGTGGGGGGGGGGGGGGGTGGGGGGGGGGGGGGGTGGGGGGGGGGGGGGGTGGGGGGGGGGGGGGGTGGGGGGGGGGGGGGGTGGGGGGGGGGGGGGGTGGGGGGGGGGGGGGGTGGGGGGGGGGGGGGGTGGGGGGGGGGGGGGGTGGGGGGGGGGGGGGGTGGGGGGGGGGGGGGGTGGGGGGGGGGGGGGGTGGGGGGGGGGGGGGGTGGGGGGGGGGGGGGGTGGGGGGGGGGGGGGGTGGGGGGGGGGGGGGGTGGGGGGGGGGGGGGGTGGGGGGGGGGGGGGGTGGGGGGGGGGGGGGGTGGGGGGGGGGGGGGGTGGGGGGGGGGGGGGGTGGGGGGGGGGGGGGGTGGGGGGGGGGGGGGGTGGGGGGGGGGGGGGGTGGGGGGGGGGGGGGGTGGGGGGGGGGGGGGGTGGGGGGGGGGGGGGGTGGGGGGGGGGGGGGGTGGGGGGGGGGGGGGGTGGGGGGGGGGGGGGGTGGGGGGGGGGGGGGGTGGGGGGGGGGGGGGGTGGGGGGGGGGGGGGGTGGGGGGGGGGGGGGGTGGGGGGGGGGGGGGGTGGGGGGGGGGGGGGGTGGGGGGGGGGGGGGGTGGGGGGGGGGGGGGGTGGGGGGGGGGGGGGGTGGGGGGGGGGGGGGGTGGGGGGGGGGGGGGGTGGGGGGGGGGGGGGGTGGGGGGGGGGGGGGGTGGGGGGGGGGGGGGGTGGGGGGGGGGGGGGGTGGGGGGGGGGGGGGGTGGGGGGGGGGGGGGGTGGGGGGGGGGGGGGGTGGGGGGGGGGGGGGGTGGGGGGGGGGGGGGGTGGGGGGGGGGGGGGGTGGGGGGGGGGGGGGGTGGGGGGGGGGGGGGGTGGGGGGGGGGGGGGGTGGGGGGGGGGGGGGGTGGGGGGGGGGGGGGGTGGGGGGGGGGGGGGGTGGGGGGGGGGGGGGGTGGGGGGGGGGGGGGGTGGGGGGGGGGGGGGGTGGGGGGGGGGGGGGGTGGGGGGGGGGGGGGGTGGGGGGGGGGGGGGGTGGGGGGGGGGGGGGGTGGGGGGGGGGGGGGGTGGGGGGGGGGGGGGGTGGGGGGGGGGGGGGGTGGGGGGGGGGGGGGGTGGGGGGGGGGGGGGGTGGGGGGGGGGGGGGGTGGGGGGGGGGGGGGGTGGGGGGGGGGGGGGGTGGGGGGGGGGGGGGGTGGGGGGGGGGGGGGGTGGGGGGGGGGGGGGGTGGGGGGGGGGGGGGGTGGGGGGGGGGGGGGGTGGGGGGGGGGGGGGGTGGGGGGGGGGGGGGGTGGGGGGGGGGGGGGGTGGGGGGGGGGGGGGGTGGGGGGGGGGGGGGGTGGGGGGGGGGGGGGGTGGGGGGGGGGGGGGGTGGGGGGGGGGGGGGGTGGGGGGGGGGGGGGGTGGGGGGGGGGGGGGGTGGGGGGGGGGGGGGGTGGGGGGGGGGGGGGGTGGGGGGGGGGGGGGGTGGGGGGGGGGGGGGGTGGGGGGGGGGGGGGGTGGGGGGGGGGGGGGGTGGGGGGGGGGGGGGGTGGGGGGGGGGGGGGGTGGGGGGGGGGGGGGGTGGGGGGGGGGGGGGGTGGGGGGGGGGGGGGGTGGGGGGGGGGGGGGGTGGGGGGGGGGGGGGGTGGGGGGGGGGGGGGGTGGGGGGGGGGGGGGGTGGGGGGGGGGGGGGGTGGGGGGGGGGGGGGGTGGGGGGGGGGGGGGGTGGGGGGGGGGGGGGGTGGGGGGGGGGGGGGGTGGGGGGGGGGGGGGGTGGGGGGGGGGGGGGGTGGGGGGGGGGGGGGGTGGGGGGGGGGGGGGGTGGGGGGGGGGGGGGGTGGGGGGGGGGGGGGGTGGGGGGGGGGGGGGGTGGGGGGGGGGGGGGGTGGGGGGGGGGGGGGGTGGGGGGGGGGGGGGGTGGGGGGGGGGGGGGGTGGGGGGGGGGGGGGGTGGGGGGGGGGGGGGGTGGGGGGGGGGGGGGGTGGGGGGGGGGGGGGGTGGGGGGGGGGGGGGGTGGGGGGGGGGGGGGGTGGGGGGGGGGGGGGGTGGGGGGGGGGGGGGGTGGGGGGGGGGGGGGGTGGGGGGGGGGGGGGGTGGGGGGGGGGGGGGGTGGGGGGGGGGGGGGGTGGGGGGGGGGGGGGGTGGGGGGGGGGGGGGGTGGGGGGGGGGGGGGGTGGGGGGGGGGGGGGGTGGGGGGGGGGGGGGGTGGGGGGGGGGGGGGGTGGGGGGGGGGGGGGGTGGGGGGGGGGGGGGGTGGGGGGGGGGGGGGGTGGGGGGGGGGGGGGGTGGGGGGGGGGGGGGGTGGGGGGGGGGGGGGGTGGGGGGGGGGGGGGGTGGGGGGGGGGGGGGGTGGGGGGGGGGGGGGGTGGGGGGGGGGGGGGGTGGGGGGGGGGGGGGGTGGGGGGGGGGGGGGGTGGGGGGGGGGGGGGGTGGGGGGGGGGGGGGGTGGGGGGGGGGGGGGGTGGGGGGGGGGGGGGGTGGGGGGGGGGGGGGGTGGGGGGGGGGGGGGGTGGGGGGGGGGGGGGGTGGGGGGGGGGGGGGGTGGGGGGGGGGGGGGGTGGGGGGGGGGGGGGGTGGGGGGGGGGGGGGGTGGGGGGGGGGGGGGGTGGGGGGGGGGGGGGGTGGGGGGGGGGGGGGGTGGGGGGGGGGGGGGGTGGGGGGGGGGGGGGGTGGGGGGGGGGGGGGGTGGGGGGGGGGGGGGGTGGGGGGGGGGGGGGGTGGGGGGGGGGGGGGGTGGGGGGGGGGGGGGGTGGGGGGGGGGGGGGGTGGGGGGGGGGGGGGGTGGGGGGGGGGGGGGGTGGGGGGGGGGGGGGGTGGGGGGGGGGGGGGGTGGGGGGGGGGGGGGGTGGGGGGGGGGGGGGGTGGGGGGGGGGGGGGGTGGGGGGGGGGGGGGGTGGGGGGGGGGGGGGGTGGGGGGGGGGGGGGGTGGGGGGGGGGGGGGGTGGGGGGGGGGGGGGGTGGGGGGGGGGGGGGGTGGGGGGGGGGGGGGGTGGGGGGGGGGGGGGGTGGGGGGGGGGGGGGGTGGGGGGGGGGGGGGGTGGGGGGGGGGGGGGGTGGGGGGGGGGGGGGGTGGGGGGGGGGGGGGGTGGGGGGGGGGGGGGGTGGGGGGGGGGGGGGGTGGGGGGGGGGGGGGGTGGGGGGGGGGGGGGGTGGGGGGGGGGGGGGGTGGGGGGGGGGGGGGGTGGGGGGGGGGGGGGGTGGGGGGGGGGGGGGGTGGGGGGGGGGGGGGGTGGGGGGGGGGGGGGGTGGGGGGGGGGGGGGGTGGGGGGGGGGGGGGGTGGGGGGGGGGGGGGGTGGGGGGGGGGGGGGGTGGGGGGGGGGGGGGGTGGGGGGGGGGGGGGGTGGGGGGGGGGGGGGGTGGGGGGGGGGGGGGGTGGGGGGGGGGGGGGGTGGGGGGGGGGGGGGGTGGGGGGGGGGGGGGGTGGGGGGGGGGGGGGGTGGGGGGGGGGGGGGGTGGGGGGGGGGGGGGGTGGGGGGGGGGGGGGGTGGGGGGGGGGGGGGGTGGGGGGGGGGGGGGGTGGGGGGGGGGGGGGGTGGGGGGGGGGGGGGGTGGGGGGGGGGGGGGGTGGGGGGGGGGGGGGGTGGGGGGGGGGGGGGGTGGGGGGGGGGGGGGGTGGGGGGGGGGGGGGGTGGGGGGGGGGGGGGGTGGGGGGGGGGGGGGGTGGGGGGGGGGGGGGGTGGGGGGGGGGGGGGGTGGGGGGGGGGGGGGGTGGGGGGGGGGGGGGGTGGGGGGGGGGGGGGGTGGGGGGGGGGGGGGGTGGGGGGGGGGGGGGGTGGGGGGGGGGGGGGGTGGGGGGGGGGGGGGGTGGGGGGGGGGGGGGGTGGGGGGGGGGGGGGGTGGGGGGGGGGGGGGGTGGGGGGGGGGGGGGGTGGGGGGGGGGGGGGGTGGGGGGGGGGGGGGGTGGGGGGGGGGGGGGGTGGGGGGGGGGGGGGGTGGGGGGGGGGGGGGGTGGGGGGGGGGGGGGGTGGGGGGGGGGGGGGGTGGGGGGGGGGGGGGGTGGGGGGGGGGGGGGGTGGGGGGGGGGGGGGGTGGGGGGGGGGGGGGGTGGGGGGGGGGGGGGGTGGGGGGGGGGGGGGGTGGGGGGGGGGGGGGGTGGGGGGGGGGGGGGGTGGGGGGGGGGGGGGGTGGGGGGGGGGGGGGGTGGGGGGGGGGGGGGGTGGGGGGGGGGGGGGGTGGGGGGGGGGGGGGGTGGGGGGGGGGGGGGGTGGGGGGGGGGGGGGGTGGGGGGGGGGGGGGGTGGGGGGGGGGGGGGGTGGGGGGGGGGGGGGGTGGGGGGGGGGGGGGGTGGGGGGGGGGGGGGGTGGGGGGGGGGGGGGGTGGGGGGGGGGGGGGGTGGGGGGGGGGGGGGGTGGGGGGGGGGGGGGGTGGGGGGGGGGGGGGGTGGGGGGGGGGGGGGGTGGGGGGGGGGGGGGGTGGGGGGGGGGGGGGGTGGGGGGGGGGGGGGGTGGGGGGGGGGGGGGGTGGGGGGGGGGGGGGGTGGGGGGGGGGGGGGGTGGGGGGGGGGGGGGGTGGGGGGGGGGGGGGGTGGGGGGGGGGGGGGGTGGGGGGGGGGGGGGGTGGGGGGGGGGGGGGGTGGGGGGGGGGGGGGGTGGGGGGGGGGGGGGGTGGGGGGGGGGGGGGGTGGGGGGGGGGGGGGGTGGGGGGGGGGGGGGGTGGGGGGGGGGGGGGGTGGGGGGGGGGGGGGGTGGGGGGGGGGGGGGGTGGGGGGGGGGGGGGGTGGGGGGGGGGGGGGGTGGGGGGGGGGGGGGGTGGGGGGGGGGGGGGGTGGGGGGGGGGGGGGGTGGGGGGGGGGGGGGGTGGGGGGGGGGGGGGGTGGGGGGGGGGGGGGGTGGGGGGGGGGGGGGGTGGGGGGGGGGGGGGGTGGGGGGGGGGGGGGGTGGGGGGGGGGGGGGGTGGGGGGGGGGGGGGGTGGGGGGGGGGGGGGGTGGGGGGGGGGGGGGGTGGGGGGGGGGGGGGGTGGGGGGGGGGGGGGGTGGGGGGGGGGGGGGGTGGGGGGGGGGGGGGGTGGGGGGGGGGGGGGGTGGGGGGGGGGGGGGGTGGGGGGGGGGGGGGGTGGGGGGGGGGGGGGGTGGGGGGGGGGGGGGGTGGGGGGGGGGGGGGGTGGGGGGGGGGGGGGGTGGGGGGGGGGGGGGGTGGGGGGGGGGGGGGGTGGGGGGGGGGGGGGGTGGGGGGGGGGGGGGGTGGGGGGGGGGGGGGGTGGGGGGGGGGGGGGGTGGGGGGGGGGGGGGGTGGGGGGGGGGGGGGGTGGGGGGGGGGGGGGGTGGGGGGGGGGGGGGGTGGGGGGGGGGGGGGGTGGGGGGGGGGGGGGGTGGGGGGGGGGGGGGGTGGGGGGGGGGGGGGGTGGGGGGGGGGGGGGGTGGGGGGGGGGGGGGGTGGGGGGGGGGGGGGGTGGGGGGGGGGGGGGGTGGGGGGGGGGGGGGGTGGGGGGGGGGGGGGGTGGGGGGGGGGGGGGGTGGGGGGGGGGGGGGGTGGGGGGGGGGGGGGGTGGGGGGGGGGGGGGGTGGGGGGGGGGGGGGGTGGGGGGGGGGGGGGGTGGGGGGGGGGGGGGGTGGGGGGGGGGGGGGGTGGGGGGGGGGGGGGGTGGGGGGGGGGGGGGGTGGGGGGGGGGGGGGGTGGGGGGGGGGGGGGGTGGGGGGGGGGGGGGGTGGGGGGGGGGGGGGGTGGGGGGGGGGGGGGGTGGGGGGGGGGGGGGGTGGGGGGGGGGGGGGGTGGGGGGGGGGGGGGGTGGGGGGGGGGGGGGGTGGGGGGGGGGGGGGGTGGGGGGGGGGGGGGGTGGGGGGGGGGGGGGGTGGGGGGGGGGGGGGGTGGGGGGGGGGGGGGGTGGGGGGGGGGGGGGGTGGGGGGGGGGGGGGGTGGGGGGGGGGGGGGGTGGGGGGGGGGGGGGGTGGGGGGGGGGGGGGGTGGGGGGGGGGGGGGGTGGGGGGGGGGGGGGGTGGGGGGGGGGGGGGGTGGGGGGGGGGGGGGGTGGGGGGGGGGGGGGGTGGGGGGGGGGGGGGGTGGGGGGGGGGGGGGGTGGGGGGGGGGGGGGGTGGGGGGGGGGGGGGGTGGGGGGGGGGGGGGGTGGGGGGGGGGGGGGGTGGGGGGGGGGGGGGGTGGGGGGGGGGGGGGGTGGGGGGGGGGGGGGGTGGGGGGGGGGGGGGGTGGGGGGGGGGGGGGGTGGGGGGGGGGGGGGGTGGGGGGGGGGGGGGGTGGGGGGGGGGGGGGGTGGGGGGGGGGGGGGGTGGGGGGGGGGGGGGGTGGGGGGGGGGGGGGGTGGGGGGGGGGGGGGGTGGGGGGGGGGGGGGGTGGGGGGGGGGGGGGGTGGGGGGGGGGGGGGGTGGGGGGGGGGGGGGGTGGGGGGGGGGGGGGGTGGGGGGGGGGGGGGGTGGGGGGGGGGGGGGGTGGGGGGGGGGGGGGGTGGGGGGGGGGGGGGGTGGGGGGGGGGGGGGGTGGGGGGGGGGGGGGGTGGGGGGGGGGGGGGGTGGGGGGGGGGGGGGGTGGGGGGGGGGGGGGGTGGGGGGGGGGGGGGGTGGGGGGGGGGGGGGGTGGGGGGGGGGGGGGGTGGGGGGGGGGGGGGGTGGGGGGGGGGGGGGGTGGGGGGGGGGGGGGGTGGGGGGGGGGGGGGGTGGGGGGGGGGGGGGGTGGGGGGGGGGGGGGGTGGGGGGGGGGGGGGGTGGGGGGGGGGGGGGGTGGGGGGGGGGGGGGGTGGGGGGGGGGGGGGGTGGGGGGGGGGGGGGGTGGGGGGGGGGGGGGGTGGGGGGGGGGGGGGGTGGGGGGGGGGGGGGGTGGGGGGGGGGGGGGGTGGGGGGGGGGGGGGGTGGGGGGGGGGGGGGGTGGGGGGGGGGGGGGGTGGGGGGGGGGGGGGGTGGGGGGGGGGGGGGGTGGGGGGGGGGGGGGGTGGGGGGGGGGGGGGGTGGGGGGGGGGGGGGGTGGGGGGGGGGGGGGGTGGGGGGGGGGGGGGGTGGGGGGGGGGGGGGGTGGGGGGGGGGGGGGGTGGGGGGGGGGGGGGGTGGGGGGGGGGGGGGGTGGGGGGGGGGGGGGGTGGGGGGGGGGGGGGGTGGGGGGGGGGGGGGGTGGGGGGGGGGGGGGGTGGGGGGGGGGGGGGGTGGGGGGGGGGGGGGGTGGGGGGGGGGGGGGGTGGGGGGGGGGGGGGGTGGGGGGGGGGGGGGGTGGGGGGGGGGGGGGGTGGGGGGGGGGGGGGGTGGGGGGGGGGGGGGGTGGGGGGGGGGGGGGGTGGGGGGGGGGGGGGGTGGGGGGGGGGGGGGGTGGGGGGGGGGGGGGGTGGGGGGGGGGGGGGGTGGGGGGGGGGGGGGGTGGGGGGGGGGGGGGGTGGGGGGGGGGGGGGGTGGGGGGGGGGGGGGGTGGGGGGGGGGGGGGGTGGGGGGGGGGGGGGGTGGGGGGGGGGGGGGGTGGGGGGGGGGGGGGGTGGGGGGGGGGGGGGGTGGGGGGGGGGGGGGGTGGGGGGGGGGGGGGGTGGGGGGGGGGGGGGGTGGGGGGGGGGGGGGGTGGGGGGGGGGGGGGGTGGGGGGGGGGGGGGGTGGGGGGGGGGGGGGGTGGGGGGGGGGGGGGGTGGGGGGGGGGGGGGGTGGGGGGGGGGGGGGGTGGGGGGGGGGGGGGGTGGGGGGGGGGGGGGGTGGGGGGGGGGGGGGGTGGGGGGGGGGGGGGGTGGGGGGGGGGGGGGGTGGGGGGGGGGGGGGGTGGGGGGGGGGGGGGGTGGGGGGGGGGGGGGGTGGGGGGGGGGGGGGGTGGGGGGGGGGGGGGGTGGGGGGGGGGGGGGGTGGGGGGGGGGGGGGGTGGGGGGGGGGGGGGGTGGGGGGGGGGGGGGGTGGGGGGGGGGGGGGGTGGGGGGGGGGGGGGGTGGGGGGGGGGGGGGGTGGGGGGGGGGGGGGGTGGGGGGGGGGGGGGGTGGGGGGGGGGGGGGGTGGGGGGGGGGGGGGGTGGGGGGGGGGGGGGGTGGGGGGGGGGGGGGGTGGGGGGGGGGGGGGGTGGGGGGGGGGGGGGGTGGGGGGGGGGGGGGGTGGGGGGGGGGGGGGGTGGGGGGGGGGGGGGGTGGGGGGGGGGGGGGGTGGGGGGGGGGGGGGGTGGGGGGGGGGGGGGGTGGGGGGGGGGGGGGGTGGGGGGGGGGGGGGGTGGGGGGGGGGGGGGGTGGGGGGGGGGGGGGGTGGGGGGGGGGGGGGGTGGGGGGGGGGGGGGGTGGGGGGGGGGGGGGGTGGGGGGGGGGGGGGGTGGGGGGGGGGGGGGGTGGGGGGGGGGGGGGGTGGGGGGGGGGGGGGGTGGGGGGGGGGGGGGGTGGGGGGGGGGGGGGGTGGGGGGGGGGGGGGGTGGGGGGGGGGGGGGGTGGGGGGGGGGGGGGGTGGGGGGGGGGGGGGGTGGGGGGGGGGGGGGGTGGGGGGGGGGGGGGGTGGGGGGGGGGGGGGGTGGGGGGGGGGGGGGGTGGGGGGGGGGGGGGGTGGGGGGGGGGGGGGGTGGGGGGGGGGGGGGGTGGGGGGGGGGGGGGGTGGGGGGGGGGGGGGGTGGGGGGGGGGGGGGGTGGGGGGGGGGGGGGGTGGGGGGGGGGGGGGGTGGGGGGGGGGGGGGGTGGGGGGGGGGGGGGGTGGGGGGGGGGGGGGGTGGGGGGGGGGGGGGGTGGGGGGGGGGGGGGGTGGGGGGGGGGGGGGGTGGGGGGGGGGGGGGGTGGGGGGGGGGGGGGGTGGGGGGGGGGGGGGGTGGGGGGGGGGGGGGGTGGGGGGGGGGGGGGGTGGGGGGGGGGGGGGGTGGGGGGGGGGGGGGGTGGGGGGGGGGGGGGGTGGGGGGGGGGGGGGGTGGGGGGGGGGGGGGGTGGGGGGGGGGGGGGGTGGGGGGGGGGGGGGGTGGGGGGGGGGGGGGGTGGGGGGGGGGGGGGGTGGGGGGGGGGGGGGGTGGGGGGGGGGGGGGGTGGGGGGGGGGGGGGGTGGGGGGGGGGGGGGGTGGGGGGGGGGGGGGGTGGGGGGGGGGGGGGGTGGGGGGGGGGGGGGGTGGGGGGGGGGGGGGGTGGGGGGGGGGGGGGGTGGGGGGGGGGGGGGGTGGGGGGGGGGGGGGGTGGGGGGGGGGGGGGGTGGGGGGGGGGGGGGGTGGGGGGGGGGGGGGGTGGGGGGGGGGGGGGGTGGGGGGGGGGGGGGGTGGGGGGGGGGGGGGGTGGGGGGGGGGGGGGGTGGGGGGGGGGGGGGGTGGGGGGGGGGGGGGGTGGGGGGGGGGGGGGGTGGGGGGGGGGGGGGGTGGGGGGGGGGGGGGGTGGGGGGGGGGGGGGGTGGGGGGGGGGGGGGGTGGGGGGGGGGGGGGGTGGGGGGGGGGGGGGGTGGGGGGGGGGGGGGGTGGGGGGGGGGGGGGGTGGGGGGGGGGGGGGGTGGGGGGGGGGGGGGGTGGGGGGGGGGGGGGGTGGGGGGGGGGGGGGGTGGGGGGGGGGGGGGGTGGGGGGGGGGGGGGGTGGGGGGGGGGGGGGGTGGGGGGGGGGGGGGGTGGGGGGGGGGGGGGGTGGGGGGGGGGGGGGGTGGGGGGGGGGGGGGGTGGGGGGGGGGGGGGGTGGGGGGGGGGGGGGGTGGGGGGGGGGGGGGGTGGGGGGGGGGGGGGGTGGGGGGGGGGGGGGGTGGGGGGGGGGGGGGGTGGGGGGGGGGGGGGGTGGGGGGGGGGGGGGGTGGGGGGGGGGGGGGGTGGGGGGGGGGGGGGGTGGGGGGGGGGGGGGGTGGGGGGGGGGGGGGGTGGGGGGGGGGGGGGGTGGGGGGGGGGGGGGGTGGGGGGGGGGGGGGGTGGGGGGGGGGGGGGGTGGGGGGGGGGGGGGGTGGGGGGGGGGGGGGGTGGGGGGGGGGGGGGGTGGGGGGGGGGGGGGGTGGGGGGGGGGGGGGGTGGGGGGGGGGGGGGGTGGGGGGGGGGGGGGGTGGGGGGGGGGGGGGGTGGGGGGGGGGGGGGGTGGGGGGGGGGGGGGGTGGGGGGGGGGGGGGGTGGGGGGGGGGGGGGGTGGGGGGGGGGGGGGGTGGGGGGGGGGGGGGGTGGGGGGGGGGGGGGGTGGGGGGGGGGGGGGGTGGGGGGGGGGGGGGGTGGGGGGGGGGGGGGGTGGGGGGGGGGGGGGGTGGGGGGGGGGGGGGGTGGGGGGGGGGGGGGGTGGGGGGGGGGGGGGGTGGGGGGGGGGGGGGGTGGGGGGGGGGGGGGGTGGGGGGGGGGGGGGGTGGGGGGGGGGGGGGGTGGGGGGGGGGGGGGGTGGGGGGGGGGGGGGGTGGGGGGGGGGGGGGGTGGGGGGGGGGGGGGGTGGGGGGGGGGGGGGGTGGGGGGGGGGGGGGGTGGGGGGGGGGGGGGGTGGGGGGGGGGGGGGGTGGGGGGGGGGGGGGGTGGGGGGGGGGGGGGGTGGGGGGGGGGGGGGGTGGGGGGGGGGGGGGGTGGGGGGGGGGGGGGGTGGGGGGGGGGGGGGGTGGGGGGGGGGGGGGGTGGGGGGGGGGGGGGGTGGGGGGGGGGGGGGGTGGGGGGGGGGGGGGGTGGGGGGGGGGGGGGGTGGGGGGGGGGGGGGGTGGGGGGGGGGGGGGGTGGGGGGGGGGGGGGGTGGGGGGGGGGGGGGGTGGGGGGGGGGGGGGGTGGGGGGGGGGGGGGGTGGGGGGGGGGGGGGGTGGGGGGGGGGGGGGGTGGGGGGGGGGGGGGGTGGGGGGGGGGGGGGGTGGGGGGGGGGGGGGGTGGGGGGGGGGGGGGGTGGGGGGGGGGGGGGGTGGGGGGGGGGGGGGGTGGGGGGGGGGGGGGGTGGGGGGGGGGGGGGGTGGGGGGGGGGGGGGGTGGGGGGGGGGGGGGGTGGGGGGGGGGGGGGGTGGGGGGGGGGGGGGGTGGGGGGGGGGGGGGGTGGGGGGGGGGGGGGGTGGGGGGGGGGGGGGGTGGGGGGGGGGGGGGGTGGGGGGGGGGGGGGGTGGGGGGGGGGGGGGGTGGGGGGGGGGGGGGGTGGGGGGGGGGGGGGGTGGGGGGGGGGGGGGGTGGGGGGGGGGGGGGGTGGGGGGGGGGGGGGGTGGGGGGGGGGGGGGGTGGGGGGGGGGGGGGGTGGGGGGGGGGGGGGGTGGGGGGGGGGGGGGGTGGGGGGGGGGGGGGGTGGGGGGGGGGGGGGGTGGGGGGGGGGGGGGGTGGGGGGGGGGGGGGGTGGGGGGGGGGGGGGGTGGGGGGGGGGGGGGGTGGGGGGGGGGGGGGGTGGGGGGGGGGGGGGGTGGGGGGGGGGGGGGGTGGGGGGGGGGGGGGGTGGGGGGGGGGGGGGGTGGGGGGGGGGGGGGGTGGGGGGGGGGGGGGGTGGGGGGGGGGGGGGGTGGGGGGGGGGGGGGGTGGGGGGGGGGGGGGGTGGGGGGGGGGGGGGGTGGGGGGGGGGGGGGGTGGGGGGGGGGGGGGGTGGGGGGGGGGGGGGGTGGGGGGGGGGGGGGGTGGGGGGGGGGGGGGGTGGGGGGGGGGGGGGGTGGGGGGGGGGGGGGGTGGGGGGGGGGGGGGGTGGGGGGGGGGGGGGGTGGGGGGGGGGGGGGGTGGGGGGGGGGGGGGGTGGGGGGGGGGGGGGGTGGGGGGGGGGGGGGGTGGGGGGGGGGGGGGGTGGGGGGGGGGGGGGGTGGGGGGGGGGGGGGGTGGGGGGGGGGGGGGGTGGGGGGGGGGGGGGGTGGGGGGGGGGGGGGGTGGGGGGGGGGGGGGGTGGGGGGGGGGGGGGGTGGGGGGGGGGGGGGGTGGGGGGGGGGGGGGGTGGGGGGGGGGGGGGGTGGGGGGGGGGGGGGGTGGGGGGGGGGGGGGGTGGGGGGGGGGGGGGGTGGGGGGGGGGGGGGGTGGGGGGGGGGGGGGGTGGGGGGGGGGGGGGGTGGGGGGGGGGGGGGGTGGGGGGGGGGGGGGGTGGGGGGGGGGGGGGGTGGGGGGGGGGGGGGGTGGGGGGGGGGGGGGGTGGGGGGGGGGGGGGGTGGGGGGGGGGGGGGGTGGGGGGGGGGGGGGGTGGGGGGGGGGGGGGGTGGGGGGGGGGGGGGGTGGGGGGGGGGGGGGGTGGGGGGGGGGGGGGGTGGGGGGGGGGGGGGGTGGGGGGGGGGGGGGGTGGGGGGGGGGGGGGGTGGGGGGGGGGGGGGGTGGGGGGGGGGGGGGGTGGGGGGGGGGGGGGGTGGGGGGGGGGGGGGGTGGGGGGGGGGGGGGGTGGGGGGGGGGGGGGGTGGGGGGGGGGGGGGGTGGGGGGGGGGGGGGGTGGGGGGGGGGGGGGGTGGGGGGGGGGGGGGGTGGGGGGGGGGGGGGGTGGGGGGGGGGGGGGGTGGGGGGGGGGGGGGGTGGGGGGGGGGGGGGGTGGGGGGGGGGGGGGGTGGGGGGGGGGGGGGGTGGGGGGGGGGGGGGGTGGGGGGGGGGGGGGGTGGGGGGGGGGGGGGGTGGGGGGGGGGGGGGGTGGGGGGGGGGGGGGGTGGGGGGGGGGGGGGGTGGGGGGGGGGGGGGGTGGGGGGGGGGGGGGGTGGGGGGGGGGGGGGGTGGGGGGGGGGGGGGGTGGGGGGGGGGGGGGGTGGGGGGGGGGGGGGGTGGGGGGGGGGGGGGGTGGGGGGGGGGGGGGGTGGGGGGGGGGGGGGGTGGGGGGGGGGGGGGGTGGGGGGGGGGGGGGGTGGGGGGGGGGGGGGGTGGGGGGGGGGGGGGGTGGGGGGGGGGGGGGGTGGGGGGGGGGGGGGGTGGGGGGGGGGGGGGGTGGGGGGGGGGGGGGGTGGGGGGGGGGGGGGGTGGGGGGGGGGGGGGGTGGGGGGGGGGGGGGGTGGGGGGGGGGGGGGGTGGGGGGGGGGGGGGGTGGGGGGGGGGGGGGGTGGGGGGGGGGGGGGGTGGGGGGGGGGGGGGGTGGGGGGGGGGGGGGGTGGGGGGGGGGGGGGGTGGGGGGGGGGGGGGGTGGGGGGGGGGGGGGGTGGGGGGGGGGGGGGGTGGGGGGGGGGGGGGGTGGGGGGGGGGGGGGGTGGGGGGGGGGGGGGGTGGGGGGGGGGGGGGGTGGGGGGGGGGGGGGGTGGGGGGGGGGGGGGGTGGGGGGGGGGGGGGGTGGGGGGGGGGGGGGGTGGGGGGGGGGGGGGGTGGGGGGGGGGGGGGGTGGGGGGGGGGGGGGGTGGGGGGGGGGGGGGGTGGGGGGGGGGGGGGGTGGGGGGGGGGGGGGGTGGGGGGGGGGGGGGGTGGGGGGGGGGGGGGGTGGGGGGGGGGGGGGGTGGGGGGGGGGGGGGGTGGGGGGGGGGGGGGGTGGGGGGGGGGGGGGGTGGGGGGGGGGGGGGGTGGGGGGGGGGGGGGGTGGGGGGGGGGGGGGGTGGGGGGGGGGGGGGGTGGGGGGGGGGGGGGGTGGGGGGGGGGGGGGGTGGGGGGGGGGGGGGGTGGGGGGGGGGGGGGGTGGGGGGGGGGGGGGGTGGGGGGGGGGGGGGGTGGGGGGGGGGGGGGGTGGGGGGGGGGGGGGGTGGGGGGGGGGGGGGGTGGGGGGGGGGGGGGGTGGGGGGGGGGGGGGGTGGGGGGGGGGGGGGGTGGGGGGGGGGGGGGGTGGGGGGGGGGGGGGGTGGGGGGGGGGGGGGGTGGGGGGGGGGGGGGGTGGGGGGGGGGGGGGGTGGGGGGGGGGGGGGGTGGGGGGGGGGGGGGGTGGGGGGGGGGGGGGGTGGGGGGGGGGGGGGGTGGGGGGGGGGGGGGGTGGGGGGGGGGGGGGGTGGGGGGGGGGGGGGGTGGGGGGGGGGGGGGGTGGGGGGGGGGGGGGGTGGGGGGGGGGGGGGGTGGGGGGGGGGGGGGGTGGGGGGGGGGGGGGGTGGGGGGGGGGGGGGGTGGGGGGGGGGGGGGGTGGGGGGGGGGGGGGGTGGGGGGGGGGGGGGGTGGGGGGGGGGGGGGGTGGGGGGGGGGGGGGGTGGGGGGGGGGGGGGGTGGGGGGGGGGGGGGGTGGGGGGGGGGGGGGGTGGGGGGGGGGGGGGGTGGGGGGGGGGGGGGGTGGGGGGGGGGGGGGGTGGGGGGGGGGGGGGGTGGGGGGGGGGGGGGGTGGGGGGGGGGGGGGGTGGGGGGGGGGGGGGGTGGGGGGGGGGGGGGGTGGGGGGGGGGGGGGGTGGGGGGGGGGGGGGGTGGGGGGGGGGGGGGGTGGGGGGGGGGGGGGGTGGGGGGGGGGGGGGGTGGGGGGGGGGGGGGGTGGGGGGGGGGGGGGGTGGGGGGGGGGGGGGGTGGGGGGGGGGGGGGGTGGGGGGGGGGGGGGGTGGGGGGGGGGGGGGGTGGGGGGGGGGGGGGGTGGGGGGGGGGGGGGGTGGGGGGGGGGGGGGGTGGGGGGGGGGGGGGGTGGGGGGGGGGGGGGGTGGGGGGGGGGGGGGGTGGGGGGGGGGGGGGGTGGGGGGGGGGGGGGGTGGGGGGGGGGGGGGGTGGGGGGGGGGGGGGGTGGGGGGGGGGGGGGGTGGGGGGGGGGGGGGGTGGGGGGGGGGGGGGGTGGGGGGGGGGGGGGGTGGGGGGGGGGGGGGGTGGGGGGGGGGGGGGGTGGGGGGGGGGGGGGGTGGGGGGGGGGGGGGGTGGGGGGGGGGGGGGGTGGGGGGGGGGGGGGGTGGGGGGGGGGGGGGGTGGGGGGGGGGGGGGGTGGGGGGGGGGGGGGGTGGGGGGGGGGGGGGGTGGGGGGGGGGGGGGGTGGGGGGGGGGGGGGGTGGGGGGGGGGGGGGGTGGGATCCTCTGAAGATGCCAGCCACAGATGCAGCTTAAACGCCAGGAGAGAATGCTGCTAGAACACGGCCATACAGCCCGGAAACCACACAGCACCCCAGTGATTCCGGCCGTGAAAGCCTTCGACAATACATCTTACCGGTACTGTTTAAGAATTTTTTTTTCTTTTTGAGAGGTGTCCACAGCAGGTTTTTAAAAGAAAGTTATGCGTTCAGACGTCAATACAATACGTCTGTTCAAAAAAGATAACAGCTTGCAGATACTCCTTTTAGACGTGTTCCGGCCAATGAATTAAATACATATTTGGCGCACAGGCTAATTTTGATACTTACCTACCAGACTGTAACAGTTTCTTCTGACTGGCTGTGGTCTGCCAGGTAAATATGAATTTTGGACGGCATGCATATTAATTGTGAAAACTTGTATCTGTTACCAAGCCAAGTGTAACAGCACTGGCCCTTGTGTAAACCTCTTCCTCTGCACACGGCTCATTAAGTTGTCAGACCACAACCACTCCTTCACGGCTATTATTGCGGTTTGTGGTAAATTGGCTGCCACATCTGTGCATGAATGCTTCAGGAACTAATAAAGGTTTCTGGCTTTAAAACAACAACAGCCAACAACTAAAAGAAAATGGGAGGATGCAGGCAACGGTGGACCAACATTTTATGTTAATGGCCAAACAGGACTGCAAAGATATGCCCATATTGATGTCCCAATGTTTTTGGGATTTCTAGCTTCAAGGAAGCCTAACTTGGATCTTCCTGAGGAACCTCAGCCCATCTTTCTCAAAACCCATGTATTGCAGAGGTGTTTAGGAAGTGATTTTGGGTGTCAGTAGAGAGACAACACCAGCGAATCTTGCAAGAACTGACCCTTCCTTCCTTCCTTCCTTCCTTCCTTCCTTCCTTCCTTCCTTCCTTCCTTCCTTCCTTCCTTCCTTCCTTCCTTCCTTCCTTCCTTCCTTCCTTCCTTCCTTCCTTCCTTCCTTCCTTCCTTCCTTCCTTCCTTCCTTCCTTCCTTCCTTCCTCTTAAACCATAAAACTTAAATAAGACCCATGTGTAAAAACTCTTCTCTGCAGCTTCTAAAAAACCATCAACAAAATAAGTATGTTGAGAGTCTCCTAAGAGGAACGGAATCTTTTGCTCTAAAGTTGCTTGAGAAAACATGGGCCATTTATGCCTATTCGATACAATCCCATTGTAGCTTAACCAAACAGTCGGTTCCGTCTTTGAACATTCCACTGTTTCTCTTATCCCTGCCATTTCAACCCAAAAGTCCTTGCTTCGATTCTGATTCTCCCTTGTAAACCAAGCCCACAATTCTTGCTTTCCCACTCCATTTTTCTTCCTTGCACCAAATATTTTTCTGTAAGAGGCACAATAAAGCATGATTCCGTATGCATTACACATATGGTTACATCTAACAAATTATATGAAGTGTATATGAAATCAGCCCAACCTGCTTCCACAACATGAAGGAAACTGTAAAAACCATTCCACCAGAAACAGGTTTCAAACCGTTCACAAACGCAAACCGCCGTCCATGCCAGCAAAATGAAATGGGATTTGGCTCGAATAAGAGAGTGGCTATAATCACAACACACAATAGCAAGTCAGGAAATGCATGTTGGCAGCCACACGCTTTGCTACGCATCAATCTAAACTAGAGTCAGTTTTATTTTATTTGCTATCCATACAGCGACAGCTCCAAAACCGCCCTTTTGACTTTCCAGTTACAAGACTTGTACTTTATTTTGTGGAATTTCTATTAAGAAATTAAGACTACAGGCGCAATGCATTTTTCACATTTCTTAAACTATGAGGGATTGTGTGTGTGTGTAATTTTCATTCTACACCATTTTCCTTCATTGCAGAGTGAGCGAGAGGTACAACACAGTGCAAAATAACATCTGGCAATTGTGGAAAGATAGCATCATTTAAAAACACCAGGCAATCCTTTATTTCACACAAAAATTGATCTGAATTACAAAGATTCCTCATGGTATGAATAGAGAATCTGTGATTAAGTAGTTAGAAAAACAGAAATGAAATACAGTGCTCTAGACAGACTACAATGGGCACAAAATATGGAGGGAAAGGAAGGTAACTAGGCCTTTTCACTGTTATTAACCAACAGGAAATAGCTCATAGACATATTTATGTTCTCTTCAGTGTGATGCTCGGCTCTGATTTTTTTCCCCATGAGATTGTTATGTCACCTCTCTGGAGACTTCCCCCAAAACATTCAGGATGGAATGAATTTCTGCTGTTTTAATTCATTTTGGCTGGTCTTCTCCTAACTCTATTTTGTTGGATCTTTTTTCTATGCTTGATTTTATCAACCCTCGTCTTGAAGACTTTTACTTTTAGCTTCTAAAACCCTCGAAATGCCTAACCGACCACAAAGGCCCTATCTGGAACAGCCACAATCCAAACAGGTGAGTAGAACATTCCAAAAATCTCAACATTCCCCTTCACGTGCCACAGTTTAGCGCTGTTGATGTAATATGGTTCCTTTGAACTATGGAATACTGAAATTTGGGGAGCTTTACCAAAAAAAGGGGGATTCTCTCAGTTATTCAGAAAGAGGGCCATCAATCTTCTTCTTAGCATCGCCAACGGTGATGACCTTGTGGATTGTTGAAACAGCTGTGTCTTTGGTTTCACAAAGCTGTGAATCTCAGGACGATGAAGAACGGTCCATGATGAGAAACTCAAAAAGATGTTTCTAATACTATGACAAGGCCACCTGGCTTGTGACCGCTCTTCTTTCCACCCCTACTCCAAGAGAAAGATGGTTTTGAAAGGTGACTGCTTAAGTTGCTCAGGCTGACCCAGAAATTCACAAAAGGAAGATAAAATCACATGGGGTTACATCTGCTATGGAAACTGCAAGGCTTAACTGAACCCCTTGAGGACCACTACTGTGAAAACTAGACCTTTTGGAAATGACACTTAGAAGTTCTCTAGCAATGTGAAACATGGGTTAGTTTCAAAAGTGATGGCAATTTTTTTTATTACGTGAAAGAAAATTGTTGTATTTTTAAAGGGAGATGAAGAGGCCTTTTTGCATTCGTCCTTTTGATGGTCCAGTTCTATCTTCCCACTTCTGTGCTACGATCTGTTTGATCTGATACGATTTCAAACATGTTTTTAAAGGGTGTTCGAAGGAAAGCTTTTTCTAGCAATAATAGATTTTTTGCCAACTTATATTAAAATACGCTGCTCACCAGCAAGGGAGACATCAACACCGCTGACTTTGAAGCAAACCATAACAGGGCTGCAAACAACAAAGTATATATTTTTATTATTTAAAACATCTTTTCATCACTTGCTCCTAAGCTAGGTTGAACGGGTTTGTTTGCAACCTTGCCCTTAATATATTATACCCCTCTGCATTATGTATGGCAGGGTGCATGCAGAAAAGGTAAGGGCAGAATAGAATTTTAAGTTCTGGGCACTGAGGGAATAGCACTGTTTTGCAAAATAAATAAATAAAACTAAAGATCAAAGAATGAAAGAACGCTCATCGCGAATCAAAGTAAGAATCCTTCAGAATCTTCTAGAAAATTGAAATATAGCAGAAAGTATTCAGCAACCAAGTATATGTTGGGAGGCGGTTCTATTCATTCCAGCTGAGATGGTGATAGAAGCATTCCCTGACTATTTGGCTTCACATATATCAGCAAAGATGTTTTATCAGGGCTATTCCAATGTGCACCACATACACAAACTTGAGTTCAAATTCCTCACCCGAAAATCACAATCCAAACTCGGGGTCTCCCAGAATTACAACTGATTTCCAGACTTCACAGATTTCCAGACTTCACAGGTCAACAAGCCTGCAAACCAAGGTTTTTTGCGGAAAAGCAGGTAAACTCAGAAAAGAGTGGGGTACTAAGAACCCTTTAACTCCAGGATGTGATTTCTGCATATGCTGAAACCTGCCAAGGGGAGACCCGAGGGCTGTTCAGGTGGCTTTGGGGGCTATCACAACCACTGGCACAGGAAAGCAACTGTGAAGTGGAGAGGGGATTGAAGCCAGGCGCACACAAACAAGCAGCTTCCATAGTTGTTACTAGCAGAAGTAAACTCACGATTTCTGAAATGACCGTTTTCCAAACTGCTCCTTTGTTTTCCCTCCTTGATTTTAGCTTGCTGTAGCCGTCTCTGTTAAATAATGGAGGCAAGCAAGTATAGATTTTATAGGTGGTATAGAAATACTGGCATAAGCAGAGATAAGGAAGCAGGGATGGACTTGTGTGTGTGTGTGTATGTGTGTGTGTGTGTGTGTGTGTGTGTGTGTGTGTGTGTGGTCTGTAGAAGTAAAAAAAAAAGCTTACGCTGGGCAAAATAATTTTTCCTCCCTTCCTCTCCTTACATATGTGCAACCTTCACATCTCTTTCAGGTTATGACACGAGCCAGCAGGAAACAGAACTGTTTGGGGGATTAATCACAATACTGGCTGTGCAAGATCTGTGAATCAAATGCCACTTGCTCCACGACCTAACAGGAGAAGTAATGTTTCGAGGCTACTAACTGGATATAATATATAAGCAACGCTACCCTGATGGGGGACACCGACGGTGACAAGCCAGGACCCCTACTTCTTAAAACAGATAATGAGGATGGAAAGCCTGTGCCTTTCCCTTGGAGAGGGCAGGAGGAAAGGTTATTACATCAGAAACCTTTCTGATCTCAGTCACTTTTTTGGGATGGGATATTAAATAATGTCTCCCCCACCCCAACTCCCCTTTCCCTTCCTCTGCAGGAGAGACCCTGCGACGCCAGTTTTAAGGTCTGCTAATACTTGGTTTTGTTTCGGTTGTTATTTATTTTTTAAAGGGTCAGTTAGAAATGCTGTGCAATTAGAGCTCGTTTATCTGATTACTGTAGTCTATGGCAACATTGCAGAGCAGCCAAATGAGAAATTGATCAGTATCTGTACCTAATGACCCCCCTCTTATCTAATTGTCCCGAGGCTAAGGCGCATCTTTACAGAGTGGGGGGAAAGGGTGTGTGTGTGTGTGTGCGTGTGTGCGTGCGTGTGTGTGTGTGTAACAATGGCAATTTTGCACAGAACACCCACCCCAAAGGTGAGAAGTTAACGACATTTAAACCACAGTTAGATTTTCCTGTTATTGCACTAATGCGGATCCAAATCCCAGAACTCATTTAAATTCCGGTTATTTATTCTGATTCTGCAAGAATAAAAGAAACAACAACACACCATGACATTTGAATTTTGGTTCCATGTTATGATCAACAAAACCAGCAGCAATCCAGCCTCCACAATTAAGCATATGTTCCACATGCCAGTCAAAAGGAGAAGCAGAAAACGCTTCTTAAAATATGTTGCCAGTCCCAACCCTTGGCACAAACACAACACATAAAGCAGCTGCCCTCAGTGACCCAAGTTAGCATTCCTACAGTCATAAGCTCACTGGATGGGTTTGGGAATGAAATTTGTATGGTTCTGGCTGTTGGTCAGACAAAGGATATCCCCTTGTTTTGTGCATATGTTTGTATGTGTGCATCTGGGTGTTCAGTTCTTGCAAACAGTTTGAAATGTTTATTATAAAACCCACCTGATAAGGAGTTATTTTTCTCAAACAGTCAAAGCAAAGGCCATGTCTGGGGCAGAAAATTGTGGGATGCAATTGGCGGTCAAGTCACAGCTGGCTTTACAAGTTAAGAGATGTTCAGAGGTGGTTTGCCATTGCCTTATTCTGTGTTACAACCAGTGGTGGGATTCAGCCGGTTCGCACCACTTCGGCAGAACCGGTTGTTAAAATGGTGCTTGTATACAACCAGTTGTTAAATTATTTGAATCCCGCCACTGGTTACAACCCTGGACTTCCTTGGTGGTTTCCCAACCAACCAGGGCTGACCCTGCTTAGTAGCCAGGATCTGATTAGGCTAGTCTCAGCTACCCAGACAAGGGCCAGCAACGGATACAAAGAGGCATACTCTGCAGAGGAAAGCAATGGGAAACCACTTCTGCTTAGTCATTTATCTTCAAAGTCCCTTGCTGGGATTTTCATGAATCCACTGTGACTTGATGGGACTTTCCACACACACATTGATAAGGGGTACAAACTCCTGCCTGCAGATTTTGAGAATGGTGCCTTATAGAAGGGGAAATATGGGAAGGGATTGTATCTAGAATTTAAGGAGTACCATGGCATATGCTAGCATTGTTTAGAGGTTAAGAACAGGTGCACTCTAATCTGGAGTGCTGGGTTTGAGTGCCACTTGAGCTGTGGAGGCTTATCTGGTGAACCAGATTAGCCTGTGCACTCCAGCACATGCCAGCTGGGTGACCTTGGGCAAGTCACCCAGTAGTTCTCTCAGCCCCACTCACCTCACAGGGTGTTTGTGGGGGGGGGGGGGAGAGGGAAAGGAGATTATAAGCTTCTTTGAGTCTCCATATAGGAGAGAAAGGGGGGATATAAATCCAAACTCTTCTTCTTCTTCTGAAGCTGCCATTTCCTCCAGACAGATCTCTCTAGTCTGCAGAACAGCTGTAAATCCAGGGGAACTCTTGGCCCCACCTGGCGGCTGACAACCATGGTTTTGACAAGTGGGGGAGCTAATTGCTGCTGTTTAGACAGCCAGGTTTGACCCTGGGGCATCCCTGTTGATAAGCTGTAACACAAACAAACCATTTACTGATCATTAAGGGAGGAGGAATCTGCTCAACCCAACAGCTTTTGCAAATGGGAGTCTATAAATGGGAGTCTATAGCGTGTGACTGAAGCCCACCAAGAAACTTCCACCACCGGCCTCTTGGAAACAGTATTAGAGCCAGCAAGTAAAACAAAAGTTAGAAGTTTGTGAAAGAATTTCGCCAACCTACTTCTGTTGTAACTTTCCCTTACCGCCAAATCACTGACTAATAAGTGATTCATCAGATTTCTAACAAAGGAGCCAAGTAATTTGGCTGGTTACAAGATGAACTATTAAGATGTTCCTTGCAGGTAGTTAGCGTTATTGAAGTTAAAGCCTCCTTTGAAGGTGCCTTCTCCCCTGTGTGCTTTCAGAAGCAGTTTAATAACTTTTCATCTTCCAAAAACAACCCTCCCTTTCAGCTCGTCTGGCTCGCTTTTGTTTTTTTACAGGATGCACTTTTTTTGTCTTTGCTCGCATTTTATGGAGCACCACTCCTAGTGCCAAGTTTTCTATCGTTGCTGGAGTTGATATGAAAGTTTCCAATGTTCTTTATTTTTTCCCTCCTCCCTTGCGTTGCCATCTGAAACACGTCCAAAAGTGTAGAAAGGCATATGGTTCTGCACCCTAAACAAAGAACGTCGGTTTCCTTCAAAACAGTCATTTGTATAGATCAGCAAAAATGGGCAATGAATGTAAGTGGAGGAGGTGATGAAGTAACGGTGCTACAGCATTGCTCATCTCAGATTGTCCACGTTCATTCTAAGCCCTTTTCTTACAAAACCTGTTGAACGCGTAGCTGCTTGTTTTGTTCTTACTGTGTGGTGTGTTGGTTGTTTGATATGAAAATATGTCTGAGATGAGTGTGGGGACAGAAATGAACAGCTGTTCATATCAAAAGGGACTGGTGGTTTCCTCTATCACACAAAAGCACTAGGGATGAAACAGGGCCCTAGTTCCTGTTGACGGTTCCTCAGATCAAATCCCGTACTGAGGGACTTCTGATGGAACAGTCTGTCTAAGTTCAGATGCCTGATTGGGCCCTGGTACTCGTAGATGGTTCTGTAGGTGCTTGTTTCCCTTCTAAGCCAAGAAGTTCACACTTACAGGCTCTCAGAGTTATTGAACTCTAAGGGGTTCCCTGGGAATAGAGCCAATTTACAGATCCAGAGCTAAATACCTCCCATCTCAGTCATCTGTCAAGCAACGCCGTGCATTCACATTAGCACGCCTTAATAGCTTCCCATCAGCAGTTACTTCTGGGAGATACCTTCGAATCCCCAAGCAACAAAGACTATGCCGCTGTGGATGCGGATCACCTGAAACTATATCCCATATCCTCTTGGAGTGCCATCTTCTTAGTAACTTGTGTATGACTTTAATCCACTCCTTGTTGCTTCCAAGGCTTGCCCATTCTAAATTCCAGACTACTCGCTTCTTGTGAAGTGATTGTAGCCCACTGACTACCCTGGCAGTGGCTAAGTTCTTGGAAAATATTTTAAACATCACTATTTAAATGTTTTTAAGTGATCCCAAATATATTTGTAATTTTCATAAGCCATTAAAGGTTGGATTGAATTGAAGTGCCTTGGTTAGAAAACATCTGTCCCCAGTTCTCTGCAGAGTTCAGAGGCAATAGAGAAGCTAGGGAGTGGGAGAAGAAAGGAATTGACACCTTTCTGGAATTCTACTCTAGTGAAGTTCACAATTTGGACAGGAGATGTACAACAGATGTTCAGAGGTGGTTCGCCTGTCTCAGGCGACCCTGAAATTCTTTGGGGGTCTCCCACCCAACTGCTAACAACCTTGCTTAGCTTCCGAGATCTGATGGGATCCAGCTAGCCAGGGCCATTCAGCTCAACCAAACACTCAAAATTCCACGCACGGAAAGTTTCAGGAAGACAATTTTATTTGTGGTGGAAATAAAGGGCAGGAACAGGGGGAAATGTTTGCCTCCGCCATCTGCACCGAAAATTACAAGGACAAAAGCAAGTGAACACCAGAACTTGAATCCAACCACCCTGTCAGCAAATTTTGCAGGCTTGCCCCTAAGGAAGCTTCTACCAACATTCACTTAGGAAGAGCCCATTAAGTTGAAGGACATTATCTTCCCCTTATTCTAGAACAAGCTTTCGATACTTCTCTGAGCAGAGTGGAAGGATGGACTGGCACAAAGAGGAAACCCTTACGCTTTGACAAATGCATATTTGTATCCACCTTTGGGGGACAGGGATGTAAATGTTGTGAATAAACAAATACTTCTCATCCACCTAACTTCTCACACAATAAGTAAAATACCAAGTTAAGAGACTGAGGCATTTGCCTCCCCCCAAAAATGAAAATTTGGAGAATGTTAGGGGTGTGATGGCTTTCACCCATCTGCTCTTGTTACCTCAGAGCTATAAGCACTAACGGATGGGAAAGTTGTGTTTTTCCCAGCAACCTCTTGTGATTTACAATAAATGAGGCATTCAGATAAAATTGGCAAGAGCTAGAACACAAATTTCTGGAGCCACTCAAAGACGAAAAGGAAACAAAAGCTGGCAGGGAAGAGATACATGGAACATTAACCAAAGAGCACGGAAGTATCAATTTACAACAGAAAAAAAGTCTTCTTTGCATTCTTTGCATTATTTATGGTAAACTGTACTGCGCATCCATGGGGGGAAAAACCACAGTTAAAAGCTCCAGGATATCTTCATAGTTTCAAGCTATGAAGTCCTGCCCTAGGCATGCTGGGAACCTGAACGTGGGAATTGGGCAAACTTAACTGGATCAATTTTCCACACTGGGAGGCTAAGCCAGTTTTTGATTGGACTTGGCCAGTTTGGTGGAAGAAGAAGAAGAAGAAGAAGAAGAAGAAGAAGAAGAAGAAGAAGAAGAAGAAGAAGAAGAAGAAGAAGAAGAAGAAGAAGAAGAAGAAGAAGAAGAAAAGAGAGAAGAGAAGAGAAAAGAGAGAAGAGAAGAGAAAGGGAGGGAGGAGGGAGGAGGGAGGGAGGAAGGAGGGAGGGAGGGAGGGGAGGGAGGAGGAGGAGGGAGGGAGGAGGGAAGAAGAAGAAATAGCCAAAGCAAAGAAGAAGAAGAAGAAGAAGAAGAAGAAGAAGAAGAAGAAGAAGAAGAAGAAGGAGAAAGAGAAAGAGAAGGAGGAGGAGGAGGAGGAGGAGGAGGAGAAGGAGGAGAAGAAGGAGGAGGAGGAGGAGGAGGAGGAGAAGGAGAAGAAGAAGAAGAAGAAGAAGAAGAAGAAGAAGAAGAAGAAGAAGAAGAAGAAGAAGAAGAAGAAGAAGAAGAAGAAGAAGAAGAAGAAGAAGAAGAAGAAGAAGAAGAAGAAGAAGAAGAAGAAGAAGAAGAAGAAGAGGAGGAGGAGGAGGAGGAGGAGGAGGAGGAGGAGGAGGAGGAGGAGGAGGAGGAGGAGGAGAAGGAGAAGAAGAAGAAGAGGAGGAGGAGGAGGAGGAGGAGGAGGAGGAGGAGGAGGAGGAAGAAGAAGAATTTTGATTTATATCCCACCACTCTCTCCTGTAAGGAGACTCAAAGGGGCTTACAAACTCCTTTCCCTTCCCCCCTCACAACAAACACCCTGTGAGGTAGGTGGGGCTGAGAGAGCTCTGAAGAACTGTGACTAGCCCAAGGTGACCCAGCTGGCATGTGCTGGAGTGCACAGGCTAATCTGAATCCCCCAGATAAGTTTCCACAGCTCAGGTGGCAGTGGGGAATCAAACTCAGTTACTGCAGATTAGAGGGCACCTGCTATTAACCACTCAGCCACTGCTGCTCAACATTCTGTTTGAACACCATGCTTAGCCACTTGTGCAATCGTCACCTGCACTGCAGGACCAGGTTTTGCCTTGGAAGTAAGAAATAAAGTTGAGCAAACCTTCCCAACCACTGGAGAAGCCTCCATCCTCCCCGACACCCTCCCAGGTTGCTTTAGTTCACATGAAGTTGCCTTACATTGAATCAGACCACTGATCCAACAAAGCCAGTATTGTCAACTCAGACTGGCAGCTGAGGCCTTCCCCATTGCCTGCTACCTGGTGTTGTTAACTGGAGATGACGGGGATTGAACCTGGCACTTTCTGCATGCTGAGAAGATCCTCTACCACTGAGCTATGGCCCTTGCATACTTCATGAAAGTCCGTCAGTTCATTAAAGCGACCTACTTGGCAAGCACAGATTCATTTGCACCTGAGCAGTCCGATGCCTCCTCTACATGAGCAACGTCAGCAGTCTTCCACTAAACCCAAAGTTGCCAGTGGTGAAGAAGCGTTCCATCCTAATGAGTAAATCCCCCCTGGGATGAGGTTGTGTAGCTAATCATGCACGTTTACGCCTCGCTGTTTCAAAGACTCAAGAGCACAGCAGGCGTTTAAAGTCCTTTCATGAGCAGGCTATGGAATGAGGCAGCGCGAGCGAGAACCTCAAACGTGGTCTTCTGTGGAGCTTCTCATTAGGCTGTGAAGCGTGTCTGGAAACAGCATGAGAGGCAGGACAGAAGGGTTTGATTCCAGTCCAGTAGTGCCTTAGGGCCCTAAAAGATTTTCAGGGTATCAGCTTTCAAGAGGAATGCTCTGGATAGCTTGGGAAAGACACCAGTCTGAGATGCTGGACAGCTCCAGCTAGTTTGAGTAGACAATATTGACTGCAGTGGACCAAAGGTCTCTGTGTAATGCAGCTTCATGTAAATGTGACATTTCCTTCCTTCCTTCCTTCCTTCCTTCCTTCCTTCCTTCCTTCCTTCCTTCCTTCCTTCCTTCCTTCCTTCCTTCCTTCCTTCCTTCCTTCCTTCCTTCCTTCCTTCCTTCCTCCCGCCCTCCCTCCCTCCCTCCCTCCCTCCCTCCCTCCCTCCCTCCCTCCCTGATTAAGCAGGCCAGGAATTTCACTCACTGACACCACCCTGAGGCAACCCCAGGGGATCATCTGAAGCGTTCTACTGGTTGGGTCGCTCCTCATACCAGCCACTAAACATCACTGATTATTTGAACTCTAAGTAAAATCTGACAGCCTCTTTCTAATATGCACACACTGAGAGGTGGCCTTGAAGGGGGACAAGGGGGGTGTTGGAGAGGAGCAGGGCCACTCCTGGACTTGATGGGCCTTGTGGTCTCTTCCAACTCTATGATTCTGTGATTCCTGCTCTTCAGAAACAGCACGCCAGAAGCTGTTCTGCTGGGAGCGGGAGAAGGCCCCGTGGTTGCTATCAACCTTCACGGCTAGCTAAGAACACAATCTGTCTGCATCCTTTCTTCCCCTCCACTAGTGAAGTCCTTAATCTACACTGAGACAGTTGCCCTGTAACAGAGGCAAGTGAGAAAGAAGCCATAAATAGCCCAATGCACATGTAAATGAGTCCCATTCTGCTTTTGATTGACAGGTGGAAAAACCTGCCAGCAGTCACATGAAAGGAAGTGCAAAAATTTTCTCGAAAAATTTGCTAAAAAAGAAATATACATATATAATTCCTGGCTTTCATCTTTCTGAAGGATTGTCGATGGGCACGCTCTTCTCGATGGTAGGAATTTGGAGGGCAAGCATGCTGTTCAGACACAATCCCAGATGAGATGGGAAAGGCTAATAGGATAGATCTTGCAGATCAAACTTTGCCCAGTTTGGTCTAAGACAGGGGTAGGGAACCTGCGGCTCTCCAGATGTTCAGGAACTACGGCCAATTGGCCATGCTAGCCCTACTAGCGGCCAGTGGCCATGCTGACAGAGGCTGATGGAATTGTAGGGTGGATTCCTGAACATCTGGAGAGCCGCAGGTTCCTACCCCTGGTCTAAGACAGTGGTTCTCAACCTTCCTAATGTTAGAAGTGACCCTTTAATACAGTTCCTCATGCTGTCGCGGACTTTCAACCCTAACATTTATCCATTTTACAGATGAAGAACATTTTTATTTATTATTATTACTTAGATTATTATTACATCCCATTGATGCAGAGAGTCTTAGGCAACCCCTGTGAAAGGGTCGTTCGACCCCCAAAGGGTTTGTGACCCACAGGTTGAGAACCACTGGTCTAAAACTTCAGGAGGGCTATTAAAAATTCTATGCTACAAAATGCAGACATGGAGATGCACAGTGAAGGAAAGGACCGGTGTAAATGAGAGCGTCCTTAACTCTGCTGTGGTTCCTAGCTGCCCCTTATTTCTTTGCTGGAAAAAAATAACTGTTCCATCCTGATTTTTTGCCCCATGAGGCAGAATTGCAAGCTGTGGTTGCAAGCTGTGGTTGAGAGCCAGCATGGTGTAGTGGTTAAGAGCAGGTGGATTATAATCTGGAGAACCGAGTTTGATTCCCCACTCCTCCACCTGAATGGCAGAGGCTTATCTGGTGAACCAGATGCGTTTCCACACTCCTACACTCCAGCTGGGTGACCTTGGGCTAGTCACAGTTCTCTCAGAGCTCTCTCAGTCCCACCTGCCTCACAAGGTGTCTGTTGTGGGGAGAGGAAGGGAAAGGAGCTTGCAAGCCACCTTGAGTCTCCTTACAGGAGAGAAAGGTGGGGTATAGATCCAAACTTCTAAAACAAAACAAAACCCACAACAGAGTCAACAGATCTATGAACATCCAAGGATTTCAATGAAGGCCTGGTTCCACTTGGGGGTCTAAACCTTTCCCCGCAGGTTGTTCTCATTTAATACAAAATCACTTCATGCATACTACATTAAAATGGGGTTATGAAATAAGATTTAGAATTGGGGGGCAGAGGGGGGGAATGGGACCGTCCGCTTCCGATAATGACCACAAGTCTAGAGCGCCGTTACTCTTTCCTCCACAGCTTTTTTTAAAAAAAAAATGAAAAGCAGGAAGCTTATAAAATGCAAGTGAAAAGGAGAAAGAAGAGAAAAAAATTCAAGCAGGCTTTGTTCAGTCACCTTTCCTCTGCTCAAACTTGCAGCTTTTTCAAACTGCTTTTCATTAAAGAGGAAAAAAACAGAACAAGGAACCACAGAACTCTGGAAAATATGAAGACTGCATGAAGGCCCAGGGAAAAACTTCACAGCTGCATTTGCACAAAAGAACCAGTCCCCCAGGGAACAGATAGTATAAATATTGCTCCAATTGTGTCTTTCTGCAGCAAGTTGCTTGACAGCATCATTCAGCTGTTAGTAACAAGCACAAAGTATTGATTACTTCTGAATGCCCCAACGGCAAGAGAGCAGGACAACACAGTGTAAAGGGACAATGTTCCGGTTCCAAATGAAATTATAGTATTCCTTACAAGACTGCACAATAAATCAGTGAACAAATCGGCCAACACAAGGACCAAGGGTGGCCGAAGTGATACTGACATATTACAATAATGAAAATTTGAAATACTTCGTGCCTTATTGATTTCTCTTAACCGGAGTTGTCCCCTTGGCGCAAGATTACAAGACTGCGCGCCGGATCATGAACCACACACTGATGAAAAAATACCCACAGTCTGTTGTTAGCAAGAAACTTCTTTGAATTCCTTTTCAATATAAGCTTATTTTTCTGTTCCTGAGATCCATTGCTTCTTTTTTACCATTAAGTTGTCGAAGTCTTTACAAAAGTCATTTTAAACAAGGTTACAGAGAACTCTACAGTTCCTTGGATGGGTAGACAGGGGTTTCTCATTGAGAATCATAGCCCAATTGAGAGCAGGGGGCGGACCCATCTCTGGAACCTGTGCCACCCTGTGCCAGCGTGCGTGCCCTCCCCACTGGCACAAGGGGCAAATGCACCAGCGGAGGGGTAACTTATCCTGGAGGGCGGGAACTACATGCTCTGTGACGCTGAGCCTGGAAGCTGCTGTTCATGTCCAGGCCTGCTGACTTAGAAAGCTGCACCAGTGTGGCCAGGGGCGTTCCTTGGGAAGGCCAAGGGGTGGAGTTGGAGATGAGTTTGGCTGGGAGAAAAGTACTTGGGAAGAAATGAGAGTGGAGGGAGTGGCGGCGATGTGAAGGTTCTTCACTTGAGTGGACTAGACCCCAGACACACTCTATATGTGGTTTGGGAGTATGTTGGTAAAGATCTCTAGCTGCCACAGCCTCTGTTTCATTTCATCCTAACTAAAGCTAAATGTAGTGGCCAAGAAAGCCAATGCGATTCTGGGCTGTATCAATAGGAGTATAGTGTCTAGGCGGAGGGATGTAATTATACCTCTCTATTCTGCATTGGTTAGACCTCACCTGGAATATTGTGTACAGTTCTGGGCATCACAGTTCAAGAAGGATATTGACAAGCAGGAACGGGTCCAGAGGAGGGCAACCAAAATGGTAAAAGGTCTGGAGTCCATGCCCTACAAGGAGAGACTTAGGGAGCTGGGGATGTTTAGTTTGGTGAAGAGAAGGTGAAGAGGTGACATGATAGCCATGTTTAGATATTTGAAGGGATGTCATGTTGGTGAGGGAGCAAGCTTGTTTTCTGCTGTTCCAGAGACTAGGACCAGGAGAAATGTGTCCAAGGTGAAGGAAAAGAGATTTCACCTAAACATTAGGAAGAACTTGCTGACTGTCAGGGCTGTTCGACAGTGGAAAGCACTCCCTCGGAGGGTGGTGGAGTCTCCATCTTTGGAGGTTTTTAAAGAGAGGCTGGATGGCCATCTGTCAGGAGTGCTTTGATTGTGTGTTCCTGCATTGCAGAGGGTTGGACTTGATGGCCCTTGGAGGTCTCTTCCAACTCTCTGATTCCATGATTCTATGATTTTCCTCAGAAAGCCTAACCTCAGCAGCTCTTCTACTGCAACCACACACACAGTATATCAAACAGACACACACTCACTATCACTTCATGTCTACCTGTGCCTTCTTTCCTACCACTGTGCTTTGCTGCCATTTACATTTAAGCTGCCTTTGAGTTTCTGGAAGGTAGAAAGGTGACTAATAAATGTTTTAGGTGAGTAAATCAATAAATAATGAAGTCGTGAGAAAACCCATACCCGTGAGAATATTCGCACTTGGTCCAGTTCCCCCCACACTCCGTAAACTCTGCATTTTTCAAGATAATTTAACCATCCATAAATCAGTGATACAGAATATGTATAAATGGCGGACACTGTATATATAAATACCACACAGATAGCATAAAGCTGCATAGAAGAAACAAATGAATAACCACAAAAATAGGGAGAAACTAAACCTTTCCCAGTGACAACACAGAAAGACACAAAGAAGAGGGCATTTTTATACATGCCTACCCAAACCCCAATTTTATTTACTCCCTCCCAGATAATGTATAATATATTGAGCCAATTAAAATGGGTTATCTGTGTGCCATTTTACCAAAGCTGTGAAGTAGGATAAACTGCCTTTACCTTCAGACAAACACTCCAGTTCATTAAAAAGTACAGGCAAAGTTTTTTTTCCCTATCTGGTGTTTGTTTTGTTATTAGTAATTAAAGTTAGTGTAGAGCCGAACGTGTACAGCAAACTTAAGTTATGGTACTGAGCGCTCTGCGTTAAAAGATAGGCCGCTGAAGCTCTTTACTGCCTTTTCTTGTAAAGAATACACAGTCCTATTCAGGAGAATAATTAATACATATGGCTTTAATAAGCCAGCATACATAAAATATAATCAAGTTCGCTTCAGCATCCTTCCAGCCACTGCCACCTTTGGGCTCCATTCTTTTTGAGAGTATGCAGAGTCTTACACAGAGAAATAAAAATCAGAAAGCCACAAGATGTCACTGTTGCCGCAAACAAAGTCGAAAGATGCCCTATTTATCTGACTTCTTAAATTAAAAGGGGGGGTGGGGAGGGAATGCACCCTGTGTATTTGTTTAAATTATTTTGATCGCCATCCGTCAAAACAACTGCATGCATTTAAATCACATTGATTTCACTGGGATATTAACCATGCAATCTATCTCGCCAGTTCGGTTTCACAGACGAAAACCTTGCTTAGGCAAACGAACGGGAGCCTGGAGCTTGATCAAGGGTCCCAAATGCATTGTGAAGGTAATATTTTAATAACTCTGCCCAGTAGGGGAGTTATTCCATCACATGGATTATGACAGTTGTGTGTTGGCCTCTCAGCCACGGATAGAGTTATGCAACATGAGCTGAATGTCTGATATCAGTGGACTGGTTGATGCAATTGGCAGAATCAAGGAGTCAAGACCCCCCCACCCCAAAAAAATAAGTAGTAGAAGAAGAGTTTGTTTATATCTCTCCTTTCTCTCCTGTGAGACTCAAGGTGGCCTACAAGCTTCTTTCCCTTCTTCTCCCCACAACAGACACCTTGTGAGGTAGATGGGGCTGAGAGAGCTCCAAAGAACTGTGACTAGCCCAAGGTCACCCAGCAGGAATGTAGGAGTGCGGAAAACACACATCTGGTTCCCCAGATAAGCCTCCACAGTTCAAGTGGCAGAGCGGGGAATCAAACCTGGTTCTCCAGATTAGAATCCACCTGCTCTTAACCACTGTACTACATCATTTCAATAGTGACAATTGGGAGGGGGCTGCATACTGCAATGTGGATAATTCCCTACATTGATTAGAAAGCTGGTCTGAATCTTTATCCTCTGGAACACTGGTCCTTTCCGCATGGCAACAGTATGGGGGTGCATCGGCATAAACAATGCCAAAGCACCCCCCCGGGACCGTTCGCACGGAAAGTCCCGGGAGGGCGGAAGGCAGCGGCGCAGCCTTCGCATAGGCTGCACCGTCACTGAACGCCTACCTCAACTCCTGGCTTCCGGCGGGTCGCAGAGGCCAGGAGACACCCCCCCCCCCCCCGTAGGCTGGAGCAACGGCTCTGGAGTCGCAGGCCAGGGGTGTGTGTCCCCTGGCCTCTGCGATGAGCTGGAAGCCAGTAGACGAGGTAGACGTACCACGAGGGTGGGGTGGGGAAATGGCGCCTTCCAGCACCTTCCAGGTTGGAAGACACTGCTTCTGAAAAACCGTTCGGAAGCAGCGTTTTTGCGACGCTCGGGGGTTGCGAGGTCGGCGCTGCTGCAATGCACCAGCGCCGGCCGTGCAAACTCCTCCCCAGGGACGCTGTTTTTAGTGTCCCTGGGGTGCTCTTTTCCACCCATGCGGAAAGGGCCGCTGACTTGGAATGTTAAGAGATGCTTCCACTCCCACTCAGGGGTGAGGCTGTGGCTCAAAGGTAGAGCCTTTGCTTGGCATACGGGAGGTCTCAGTATGTCCCAGTATGTCCAGTGGAACAAATTAGGTAATAGGTTACGAGAAAGACCTTGGTGAAGGATATCCTTGGTTGCCACTGCCAGCTCAAGCTGACAATATTGACCACGACAGGGTTTGATTCAGTGTCAGGCAGCAACATGCTGATCATGTACATAATTTAGCCTGAATGGTAAAGACCTGAGTCAAAGGTTTACCATAGTGTCGAATGCAAAAGATAGTTGCAATTTGATCTATTAGTCACCTTGATTTCCCACTAAACAGGGCCAGCCTTGGTTAGCACTTGGAAGGGAGACCACCAGAAAAGTCAATGACAAACCACCTCTGAACATCTCTTGTCTTGAAAACCCCAACAGGGGTCGTCATAAGCGCGATGCCACTTGACAATACTTTCTTCCACCAGTACAAACACAACTAGGAGCAGCAGATGCAACTAAGTGATATTTGCTATGAAATATTGCAAATGCCCTTGTAAATTCAACAATGGGTACTTAACAGCATTCATCCTTCCTCCAGCTCTGACATTACATATATATATGACAAAGACTTGGAATTATACCAACAAAGAAAATAAGGGAGCACAGCTCTGGTGGTAGGGGCACACTATGCGACTGGAGGAGACTTCTGTTGCAAAAATCGGCCCTAAACTTTGACCCTGAGAGGTTCCCGAGTGATGAAGTCCCAACACCTCCCCCAACAGAGGGTGAGAAGAAGCAGAAGATCTCCAGCTGGCTTGGTGGGCACCATATGTCTTGCCTATCCCACACAGGGTGAAAATTACCCTTTCCTTGAGCTCAGGTGGGAGTAGGCATGATTCTGGGTTCCCATCCTGGACTTCCACCTTGGGTGCCAGAATTAATAGGACAACTCCTGAATTTGTTCATCATATTGTCTGTAAGGCACTGGAATCAAATGGACCTACAGGGAAATAGTGGTAAACAATAATAGAGACAAGAAGCACGATAAGGCAAAAGAAAATCACAATGCATACGGTGCATTGCAAGTTGCCAGAGGCGTAGCAAGGGGATAAAGAGCCCGGTGCACTGGTGCTTCCTCCACCCCGCCACAGAACACCCCCACCATGCCCCGGAACACCCCCACCATGCCCCTGGAACACCCTAGCCACGCCCCCACAGGGGCATGCCCCTGGTGCGTCATGCACCCCCACCCATCCCCTTGGAGTTACGCCTCTGCAAGTTGCACCCAGGAAAAGCACTTTCAACCATTTTCAGCTAGGACACATTTCTTAGGCCTTCCACACATGCAGAATAATGCACTTTCAATCCACTTTCAATGCACTTGAGCTCATTTAAAAGAATCACACATAAAAAGACCATTGCTTCCGGAGAGCAAAAGGTGTATTGTGAAATGCAACCCACAAAAGGTTCATAACTCACTCAAAATGTACTGCTAATGAATCTTCAAGCATCTCTTAAGGTTAAAATATTTGGTGCTGAGAAACTGCCTGTTAAAAGCCCAGCATATTTATAAATCATGAGCACCAGCTCCAACAAACATGCTATTTCCTTCCATATTTATGGCAGCTAAAGAGACCGAGAGAGAGTTAGAATAATGAGAGCTGGAAGATGAAAAATCACAAAGAAGTATGGATATTATCACACCCAATCTTCCCACTGCTCTTGCCATCTGTAATGGCAGATTTCTCTTTCCCCTCCTTTTGGAGCTCTCCACAAAGAGAAATTAGAGCACAAAAAACCCCCTATAATTGCAAATGTGGAAGATGATTGCCACGTTTCTCAACTCCCTTGGTTGTTTGCTACAAGACACTGATGTGTTTCTCATGCATCTCTTGTTAACGTTTCTCGGAGCGCTCCCATAAACATACGTCTCTTCTTATTCCCAATACTTTTTTCTGTCACGCCAACAGATGGCTTTACACGGAAACATATGAAAATATTAAATACTTTATAACACCGTTGGAAGTTTGAAATCCTTAGGAGTAATGAGTATCTTGACAAACACTCTTGAGGAGACACCCACCAAATGCTTTCCACGGCCTGACGCAGAACAACCTCTCCCCAAGACCTTTTCCATCTTATTTTCTGCAGCTGACAAGTGGTATGCTCAGAGCTCGCTGAAAGTTATTGTTGCACCCATGTTTCTCTCTGTTTGACTACACACACATTAGAATCTCTCCAGTATTTGATCAGCGCTTGTGTAAAGCTGCTAAAATTTCTACGACTGCAGCAAAAAGTCATCAGTATGTTTGGGCAATGCCGGGATTGTCGTTCAGCATCTGATGCCATCATTATACCAGGCCGAACAGAACAGAAGTGTGGCAAAATGCTGGAGAAAAAGTTAGAAAATGTTTTATCAAACACCGTTTTAGTTGTTGTTGCTGGGCACCAGTGGACAAGACAAGACACGTGTGACGAGTTTGCACACAATCCTTACTGTTCTACACTTTCCTGAAAGAAGAGCCTCTTGCATTAGAGGAAAATTCTTTGTGTAATGGAAAGGTGCCACTGTTACTGGGGTGAAGCTACAGGTTCACACTGTCTGATGTTCTGAGCGCCACCGCATCCTCTTCCATTTAACATGCTGTACTTTGGACTACTGCAAGAGTTAACAGATTGAATTACAGATTGTGGGAATGAGAGGTGGTGACATCGTACTTCTAGAAGAAAACAAATCCAACTTTTGTTCCGACACCTCCAATTCAGCTTTTTTCAAAAATCACTTTTTGTTTAGCTTTTGGCTGAAAGTTTTTTTTGCTACAAAA
The DNA here is from genome assembly GCF_021028975.2 of Sphaerodactylus townsendi. Taxonomy (NCBI): domain Eukaryota; kingdom Metazoa; phylum Chordata; class Lepidosauria; order Squamata; family Sphaerodactylidae; genus Sphaerodactylus; species Sphaerodactylus townsendi. The sequence goes on from NC_059428.1 coordinate 143,637,178, forward strand.
AAGGCACACAATCCAGCCACAGTCGAAAGTGCTGCAGTCAAACCAAATGCACTGAGAAGGTTAAATAACCCAGAACTCTCTCCCGCTGAGGGCTCTTGTAACTGTGACCCTAACCCCTCAAGAAGAAGAAGAAGAAGAAGAAGAAGAAGAAGAAGAAGAAGAAGAAGAAGAAGAAGAAGAAGAAGAAGAAGTAATAGTAGTAGTAGTAGTAGTAGTAGTAGTAGTAGTAGTAGTAGTAGTAGTAGTAGTAGTAGTAGCAGTAGTAGAGTTGGATTTATATCCCCCCTTTCTCTCCTGAAAAGAGATTCAAAGGAGCTTACAATCTCCTTGCCCTTCCCCCCTCACAACAAACCCCCCATGAGGTAGGTGGGGCAGAGACTTATTACAGAGACTTGATATTATAGTATTTGGGATCCCCTTTGTGTTTATTATTCATTGTTTTGTTGTTATTTAAAATATGTATACTTTGTTGTTGATTAAGTTGTGGTTCTGTTATATAAAGATTTTAATTGTTTTCATCAAAACCAGAGTTTTAAAGAGTTTTAAATCGCACTAGATCCAGACAGGTTTTTTCCCCTTCTATAAATTAGATACTGTCTCTGGCTCATTATATATATTTTATATATATATTGGCTCATTATATATATATTTACTAGCCCAAGGTCACCCAGCTGGCGTGTATTGGAGAATTCCCCAGATAAGCCTCCACAGCTCAAGCGGCAAAGCGGGGAATCAAACCTGGTTCCTCCAGATTAGAATGCACCTGCTCTTAACCACTACACCACTGCTGCTCCTGCAAAGTTTACTGCAAAGCACAAAATGGGCTTCATGGGAGGGATTCACAGTTTGCATAAAGTTAGGGCAGCCACAGTCAAAGAGCTACTTGATATATAAATCTGTGCACGACACAGTTCCTACCTTACCCATAATACCAAGTATTTAAATAACTTGGGACTCTAATGCTCAAACAAATGAAAGAGAATATGCCACACTGCAACGTATTGCAAACCGTCAGGAAGAAAATGGGGCCCAGGAAGTATTTTGCCCTTGCAGAAGATTGGCAGAGTCCCTGGAATAGTTGGAATAGTTGGTATTGCATAGGGAATCAATGTGTTATTTACTGGTCATTTCTTTCACTACGCTTTCCAATGAAGGAGTGCAGAGCAGTAAATGCAGAAGAGGAAGCACACATTTATTTTCTGATTCTTAATGCAGACAGCCACCTTTTCGTAGAGACCCAACACATTTGCAAAGTCACACGCAAGGTCAAACCCTGTGTTGGAGGGCAGCGTGGGCGTGTCCCTCCAACCCTCCAGAGCAATGCTGGAAGGAGAGGTGAGTGGAGGGGGTGCGAAAAGCGGCAACCTCACGCACAGAGCCGCCTCCGGTTCGGCCCCTCCACTCACCTTTCCTTCCAGCCCTGCTCTGGAGGGCTGGAGGGACATGCCCACACTATCCTCCAACCTCCAGGCCATGTGGAGCTGCAGTAGAAGGCTGAAAGAGCCGCATGCGGCTCTGGAGCCGCAGGTTGCAGACCCCTGCTCTAGTCAGTATGTCTAGGATGCTTTATTCATGAATAGAATTGCACACTTTAAACATTTCAGTTCTGGAAGTGAGTGAACTAAAGTGGACTGAATCAGGCCATTTTCAGTCAGGAAATTACACAGAGGTTTACTTGGGGAATTACAAAAATGGAAGAAACAGGGTCACTTTATTAGCAAGGCGAGATGCAGCACAGGCAGCCAGGGGCTATAATGCAAACTTTGACCCAATAATATCAATCAGACTTTGAGGAAAGCCCAAGGAAAGAATGTAACAGCACCAAATGTATGCCCCAACTACAGGTGCTGATGAGGAAGAAATTGAGAGGTTTTATGCAAGTGTCCAGGAAGAAATTGACCACACAGCTGAACAAGTTGCACTCAAGAGTCACGGAAAAGATAAGAATGCTAGCAAAGACTGAATGCAGCAGGAAAAGAGGAAGACCCCGCATTGACTCAATCAAGGAAGCCACGGACCTCAGTTTGTAAGACCTGAGCAAGACTGTTAATAGGAGGACACTAATTTACAGGGCTGCCATAAGCTGGAAGCGTCTCGACAGCCTTAACATGACACACAGATTAAATGAAGTCTGAACATTCCCCAGAAGCTAAAATGACCGAAGTGGGGCTCTTGTATTTTGGTCACATCATGAGAAGGCAAGAGTCACTGGAAAATGCAATAAGGCCAGGAAAAGTTGAAAGCAGGAGGAGAAGAGGAAGGCCATACACGAGATGGATTGACTCTATAAAAGAAGCCACGCCCCTCAGTTTGCAAGACTCAGATTCTACATATGCTGGAAGACTGCCTATTAAGAAGAAGCAATTCTTCACAGAAGAAAAGTTTCTATCAATACAAGAAGGTGCCTTAGTGATGGACCTGCTCTTAACCACTACACCACGCTTGGCCTATACTCAGCCTTGGAAAGTCACAGGGCTGCCATTGTTTGGAAATGTGGTTCCTCTCAGTAATCTGATTGCCCTTGGGAGGTCACTATATTATAATTCTTATCAACTCCAGAAGGGAGTCCTACTGGGTAAAATTGCGAGAAGCAGGATGGGAGGCTGAGTCAAACTTGGGCCAGCTTCCTAAAACCGACATCTGTCACATCTGTAAGGATCAAACCCAGGTTGTGAGCGAAGCATGGGGTGCAGTACTGCGGCTTCCCGCTCTGTGCCCATGAGGCTCCTGGAACCACAATTGCTATAAACAAAAACAAAAAAGGTGAGAAATCAGGAACATGCAAGAAGTTGCTCATGTGATAAATGTGATAGTAATGTGATAGTAATGTGATAGTAATGCCTGACTCCTGCTGAAATAAACACACCTTATTCACCCTGAAGATGTTTATTTGAAATAAGACTACTTGGTTTCAAGAGGTCTTAACTTTAAGAAAGCTAGAATTGTAGGCTTAATCAAACTGTTCAGTTCATCATCCATTTTTTTATTCTATTGGACTCCAATTGTGACTATTCCCACCACTGCTCATTGCCCATAAAGGTTAGGTATTCCCCTGTGGGAGTACCAGGTCACTATTGACCCATTGTTGATTTTACATATCATACTTAACAGATAAAACAATGCTTGTTGTATTGTTGTATTGACAGCAATCCTGATCGTTGTTAGTCTGCTTAAATCCCATTGATCTTATTGGTATTGTGTAGCAGCACAGCTATGGCCCGATTTGCAGCCATTGTGTTCTCCACATGCAGCGTACATGCCAGGTTCCTACAGGGAAACTGCCCTGAAACTGACAGACCTGAAATTCTTCCAGCTCTTGCAGGGACTTGGTAGGGAACACACATTTAGTTCATCGATTTAACTGCAAAAAAGGAACCATGCATCTAAAAATTTCCACAAGTATTTTAATTGCAAATACATTATCACGATTTCCCCAAAATATTTATCAGAATATTAATTTTACAATGGAATTAGGAAGACCAGGAAACAATATCCCCCTTGTGGCATGTCATGTTTAAACTCCGGGGGATTACTTACACTGTCATATGCGGTGTTGCTAACTGAAGACAAATTGTGAGACTATATGGAGATTCTCCAAGAAAAAAACTTTCTGTCAGGGCTGTTAGACAGCGGAATGCACTACCTCGGAGCGTGGTGGAAGTTTGGAGGTTTCCTTGGAGGTTTCTAAACAGAGACTGGATGGCCTTCTGACAGGAGTGCTTTGATTATGTATTCCTGCATGGAAGGGGTTGGACTTGATGGCCCTTGGGGTCTCTTCCAACTTTAGGATTCTATGATTCTCCATGGAATGAGAGTCAACTAAATCTGATGATCAGGCTTTGCTTGGCTATTTCTAAAAGGCCTTGAACTCCATTCATTCAGTAAAGTTTCATCAACACAAGAACTTTCCTAAATAGAAAGTAACAATTTTTTTTTTGCAAAAAGGTGCATTTCTACCTTTCCTTTGCGTCAATATAGCAAAGCAGGTCAGTAGTGAAAAATACTTAAAAAGAAAAACAAACGGTAGGTGTACCACTGGTAACGTTATGTTTTTATTAATGCTCCCTTGGCTGCAATGCTGGAAACAAAGAACATCTCTGAAGCACCTGACTCCTCCCCCCCCCCCATCCCCAAACATAACACTTTGAATTTTTTATGGAGCTTGGGGGGTGGAGAGCGAAGCATATTAAGTCTAGGCAATAAAACTGAACCCTTTGTCATCTTTAATTGCTTGAATTCATAACCTAGTTCTGCTGAAGAAAAACTTGATACTAAGCGCTGAACCAAGCAATTTTTCTCATTAAAAAAAAAAGACAATGAAGTTTCATGAAGTATCTTTTTTCCTTTGGATGGCATGACAAATTGAGGAGGGGGCAGATAATGACTCCTTTTTTAACAGAGAAACAAGATTAGCTCCCTAATTCTAAACCCTCAAGAACTCCTGTTCGGAACTAAAAATCCTGACCATTAAGTTAACAAGAGAATAAAAGAAAGAACTGACTTCTTTTTTTAAGACCACCAAATAAAACATATAATATTGTGATTTTTCTCCAACAAAATGTAATGGTTAAGCAATTCAAAGGTTGCCTTCATTCAATACACAGATGATATTTTTATTCTCCCAAACAATGGAAGGAGAACATCTCTTCATCAACTCTCTAGTTAAGCCCATATTCATTGTCCCAAAACTGACACTAACATAAAACTCATAAAGGATACACCGTCTCAGAAAAGATTGCAGGTCTGATTTCTATTGTTCCAGTTTTATTTCTGAGAACTTAGAGGGCTGTTTGGATTTTCAAGCCAAAGTCTTGATCATATTCTCAGAGGGTGGGTGAAAAACTTGATGCTAAAAGCTAAACTGGAGCCCAAGGTGGGCTTGGGACCATCAGATAAAGAAACTCCTCCCAGTGAAAATAGTGCATCAATAACCCACAAATACCCTCATACCATAAACAGGAATTGATCAATTCCCCTTACGAATCAAGTGTTATGTGAAGATCATCTTGGCCTCTACATCAAGGGATTCCTAGTCATATGACTCAGCCCCCTTCCGCACATGCAGAATAATGCACTTTCAATCCACTTTCATGATTGTTTGCAAGTGGGTTTTGCTATTCCACACAACTGCAAAGTGAATTGAAATTGGATTATTCTGCATGTGCGGAAGGGGCCTTAGTCTTGTCCCTCTGTTCGTTCACTCCACTCACTCACTCACTCACTCACTCACTCACTCACTCACTCACTCACTCACTCACTCACTCACTCACTCACTCACTCAATCAATCAATCAATCAATCAATCAATCAATCAATCAATCAATCAATCAACCAAATAATCAATCAATCAATCAATCCTTCATTGGCAAAGTAAACGGTAAATGTTCCTCTGTTCACAAAATATCACCATTTACATTTCAGCACACTCATAAAGCAACTCTTTGTCATCTCTCTTGATAACTGTGGTGGACAACTGTGATATCACTCTTCTCGCTGGAAGCAATATGCAGAATTGTAAATAGTGCATTATCTCCCCATCCCCTGCAGAGCTGACATTTTAAAAAAACATATTACTCTCATTGAGTTTCTTGCTAATAAATTTATAAATAGAAAGGGGGGTAGAATGTCAGGAACACTGCCTCACTGGAGGATACCTGAGTTTCTCCTGCTGTGTCTGTCTTCCAGTGGTCCTGGTAAAAATAACGAAAAAGGAGCAACGGGTCTCACTTGGGTCTCCTGTGCTGCACCAAGAGCTCCTTCCATTGGTCTCATCCTGGTCTGAATTGCCTTAAAATGCTAGATCACTTCCTTAGTACCAGTTCTGAGATGGCTGCATTTTCATATAGATGGAGATAAGTCTTCATTTCAGACTGCAATCCTTGGGAGGACATAGACCTGGGAACTCAGAGGCTTTCGATTCAAGTGAACGTAGATTTGGGGGTGTGAACTTAAAATCTTTCCTGAAGATCATAATCCTAAGGTAGGGTAAATGGTGGATTTCAAGGGGATGTTGAAAATTAAGTGTGGGGGTGGACTTCAATGAATGGAAGGTCAAAAATGAAGGAGGAGGGAGACGCTGTGTTTGTTCTTGTCACTCCTTTGAGTACTGTGAGTGGACATTTTTCCATGCACACCAATGATGGAGGATTTCTCCAGTGCTAGAGGGGTTGCTGTTCTTTAGCAAGATGCTCATTCATTGCAGGCTTCAGAGTGAAAAAGAGCTTCTTGGAGATGGCTGTATGAAAAACATTTTATTTTGTTCTGCTTACAGGTCAGTTGGGATTCAAACGGTGGCAGCATTAAAATGAACACCTTTGTGTTTTGCCACAGAACCTGGGTGCCCATGCTTCCAAAACGTCTTCTTCTACCAAGAACTACAGCAATTGCTAATGGCCATCAATGCCGCATCAGTTTTGATGCAATAATACAGCCATAACACAAGCATGCAGCAGCGGTCTTCTGGTTACCTCTCCCAACCATCCACAAACTGTGAACTTTACATGGCCTGGCTGTAGGTTTCTCACACACAAATCCAACTATTGATTGCAACTCTCAAGTGATTTTGAGGCAAGCATAGCTGAACGGCCAGAATTTTCTGATGTCCCATCATTCCCTACAACAACCTGTGAGTTAGGTAAGAGTAAGAAATACTGGCTGTCTCAAGGTCAAATGAGCTTGAATAGTGATTTCAACCGGCTCCAAGTACTCTTCTGCAACTATGCTAGCCTGTTAGTGTAAAGAATGAATGGTAGCATTTCTACATGGCTCATAAACCATGGTTCTTAATACTCACAAACTAAACAAAAACCAACCACCAAAAGTGAAAAAACTCATACTTATTTGCTGCTGCTGCTGCAGTTATTCTATCCTCAACACAATGGACCCTATCAGATCATTTCCTGGTTTAACCATTGTATGCAACCATGACATGAAGTTAACAATTACCTTTTTTTTTTGCAATCCCAAAACATATGCAAATAGCCATATGGCATGATTAACCTACAACATTCTGGGCAGCAAACAGTTGACTAGCCGAGTCCCCACATTGAGACAGAGGTACCAAGGACCAAGCAGACATCTGAAGGATGTGTTTAGATCATCAGGGTAAATCTCCACTGACTTCATTTCATCATGAAAACAAACAAGGCAGGAAACGCTTCTCCTCGCTGGCGTTTAGCAAAGAGAACTCCGGCGGCTCCTCTACTGATTATAACGTTTTGCATTTGCAAAAAGAAAACAAATCCAGAAACAATCAAGCTAACTACAATGCACAAGAGTATGGAGTACACACTTTGCAGTGGAATAAAAAACAATGAACCAGGAAGAATACTGTACGTCAATAATGCACACGGTGTTACATTTTAAAGCCTTTCGTTTCTGGAATAAGACAAATATTCTTCATTTCAAGGGGGGTGGGGGTGGGAATTATTCTGCCATGAATAGCCAGTGCTATGGAAAATCATACGCCCTTAATATTGTGTTTTATCGTTTTGTAATGGATCTGTTAACAGTTCCCTTCCCCACTATCTTTAACACATAAGAAAGAGAGTCACAATTTAAAATTGGTGTCATTTAATATACAGGGGAAAACAAGACCATAATTTAGATAATTTAATACCAAATTACTGCAGGCATTGAAACATTTATGTTTTCCAATCCCTCATATCTACTGCTTTCTTCAAACTGCAGAAAATAATCTACAAAGCAGCCTCATGAAAGAAACTAAAAATCTGTGTTGGATCCTGCTGAGTCTCAGAATGGGGGAGGCTTGAATACCTGGGTTTTTTTCTTTAAGGAGCACCACTAAACACAGCATCAAAAATGAAATGCTAATATGTTGAATGGAACATTTGTAAATAACATTCACAACGAGATCATTGCAGAAATACACAGCTTGTCTCCAAGCAATGAATTTGAAACACAATACAATATTTGGTCACCTGAAAGTTAAAAATGCTCCAGTGACTAAATATTAAATGAGAACAGCTTTTCCTTTTTTTAAAAAAAGAAGAAAGAAACGTAGTAATGAAAGCTATTGGTGGCAAGAGCCCGTGTGCTAACTTGGCTAAGCCTATCATTAACCAGAAACCACCCAGCATTTTAAAGTTTTCAGAGGTGGCACCGAAATCTCAGAAAGTTTAGTTCGAAAAGGACACATAATGCGCACGACAAAGGTGTTTGCATTTGAAAAAGCAAAGCGACACGTAAAGATATAGATGCTGATTTACAAGCAGAGACTATCAAACTGACGTTACACGTTGAACTGGCCGGTGAAAGTTCAGGAAAACTTTCACTAGCATCAAAGAAAGTTACCCCCACCCCCCAAGCACACACATAGTCAACCACCCCCTTCCAATGACACTCACCATGGGTTCAGAAGCATGCTTCCACCCCTGGCCTTTTACAAATCACTGCTCAGCTGAACACGAGCACAGACACGCCAGAGAGCTTGCCCCACTCCCCATACCTTTTTCCCCGAGGCGAAAAACCCCTTCCGTCTGCTTCACGGACAGCTTTGGCTTCTGTTATTCCGGGAGTTGTGCACCAATCTCTATTCTGATCACACAACCCGAAGCCAAATGCAGACACAAACCTTCTCCGCATTAATGCCAGTACACCACTGAAGGCAGCTACAGAACCATGGCAGCCGAACATGACAACGTGTGCCGCCCCCCCCCCCCACACACACACATGCTTCCACACACCTTCAGACCCTCTCTACATCTTTGCCAGGGTGTTTCAATGCTGGCACCGCGCTTCATTTGGCAAGCATGCCTTTATATCACTGTGTTTTCTTTTCCCTCCCGTCTCTTGCTCTTCTCTCCAAATTGTTTAAAAACCCTTCTTTGCGCCTTACCTGAAGGGCATCTCCCACGACTGCAATTAAGTGCCAAGATTTCATTGTCGGCTGAAAACTGCCTCCCCTTTGCTCACTGGGAGAGCGCAAGAGAAGTAAGGGGAACCAGCAAACGGCCCCCACGTGCTGGCAATATAAATGACTACAGACATCTGTCGGGCTTACTGTGCATTTGCTCCTTTACAGATTCCCCCCACCTCCTTCTGCTTTGCCTTCACAATGCTCTCATCAGGTGTTCCTGGATATACCTCTCTCGCGCTCTGCAGCTCCAGGAAAGACTCACAGCCATGCAAAAATAAAAAACAAAGACAGAGAAGAGGGCGCAGAAAATCAAAAGGGCCACAAAAGCCAGGCCCGGCTAAGCTGCCTAGATTCTCTCAACCCCCTTCTCCAAGTATTAAACACGCAACTGAACGGCATGCCCCGTCCTCTGACTTTTCCCCTGGAGCTATAGGCAGTCCCTCTTTACTGGTCCTCCTCTATCTCTCTCCTCTGCATGTGTCCCTTCCTTGTTCTTTCAAGCATTAAATATGTAGCACATGACAGTATAGGGCACCTTGCAAAGTGCGCCGTGCCTTGCACTTGACAACCAATTTCAATTCACAAGCAATGAAATATCTGAAGGCAAGATTGTAAGCACTCCCCGATTACTAAAGCTACGTCCACATCGCTGGGAACCTTTATGGGACAGCACTGGTGTCCCTCACGTTGTGCCGGTCTACAATATTTTCTTTGTGTGCATTTACAACGCATCGACGCGAGGCGTGTTTTTAAAAGTCTGCCTTGGTCCTTGCATGCGTGTGTTTGTTTACACGACACAGGCGTAGTTTCATCCGTTTGCACTGCACTACTGGAAATCCAAGTCTGCCTTTTTTTTTTCATGCTGGATTTTTAGGTAAGGCTCAGAGAAATAATACCTGGGCAGGCAGAAAGAAGCTGAAGTGGCCACCCAACATGATTAGTTTGATGTTTAGGAATAAAATATACAGTGTGCAGTTCTGAAGGGTTTGTGCAGTATTTGTTTTACTAGGCAGAGAGAAAGGGATTCAAGCGCACACATGAATGTGGAATGAACAATGTGCATGTGTTTTATACACCATAGAGTCACTTTTCTGTAACTAAGGACAACTTCGCCTGAGCAAGCAGGTGTGTTTTTCCCCCTCAACCTCAGTAAGTTGTTCCAACAAGTTGTTAGCACCATGAAGCACACAGCCATTTCCAGAAACCGCCAAACCTTCCCTTTCGTCTCCCGCTTTGGCCGCCATTACGGTTTCCTGTTTACAGGAAGGGATTACTAGGTCTGGATGTTTTACCACCGGAATTATTTAAAGCACATATAGAATAGTGGACCCCTCTTCCAGCTGCCCTAGTTACGATCTCACACACAAAACTGGGTTAGTCTCAACTGCTTGCACCAGTGTGATAATTGTTCCCACATTTAAAAAGGGAAATCATATGTTGCCAACAAACCATAGGCCTATCTGTAATTGGAAAATTATATGCTAAACATTTGCTAGGTAAACTTACCCTTTGAATGGTCCAAAATAATATATTGGGTGTGGAGCAAATTGAATAGAGAAATGACACAGAAAACACCCTTGATCACTGTCTTGTCCTTAACCATCTCATTAACAAATACAGCCGGAAAACTAAAGCAAAGCTACACGCTGCTTTTCTAGACCTTAAAGGGGCTTTTGATTCAATTTCCAGGGATTTGCTCTGGAAAAAAAAAAAACTTTCCAGAATGGGCACTGAAAGAAGATTGCTATTCCACATCAGGAAGCTGCATGTGGGTACTTTGTGGCATATGTTGCCAAGAAAGGAGTGGTCTGAGTGCTTATAGCATGTGCCGCCATTTATTTTCAGACTGGGTAGGGTCAGCATGGCTTGACCCACAAACACTATGCTACCCAACACCACAAATTGATAGTACGTGATTCCTAAATATAAAGTACCCTGATTACACCAGTATGGACTGGAGAATACCAGCCCCCAAGCACATCTGCAAGTGAAATTAGTCTCTGACCTTTTCAGACAAGTAGCCACCTCTAACCCAACCCTGCAGGGTGGGACCCGCTTCTACACAAGCCACAAATACCAATTTTTTGGGGTGACCGGTGACAGCTATGACTTTAATTCCAGCCACCTGCAACAAGTCATAACACATAAAAGCAAACCACCTTGGTAAAAGCAAAGAGGTCAGAGGAGCCACAGCTGGATGACGCAGTACTTGTTTTGTGTATATTGCACTGCAGGTTCGATTTCGACCATCTACACAACAACAGTTCTCCTCTGCCTGGGAACCTGGAGACCTGGTCATCATTCTGGAAGTCACTATGGATCTCAGTGACTCAGAACAACAAAGTCCCACGTGGTCAAATTCAGGTCTTGGTTTTACAATGAGGATGATTGAGGGACTGGAGCACCTGCCTTATGAGGAGAGGCTGCAGCGTTTGGGACTCTTTAGTTTGGAGAGGAGACGACTGAGGGGGGGATATGATTGAAGTCTATAAAATTATGCATGGGGTAGAAAATGTTGACAGAGAGAATTTCTCACAATATTAGAACCAGGGGGGATACATTGAAAATGCTGGGGGGAAAGAATTAGGACTAGTAAAAGGAAACATTTCTTCATGCAATCTGTGATTGGTGTTTGGAATATGATGCCACAGGAGGTGGTGATGGCCCCTAACCTGGATAGCTTTAGAAGGCACTTGGCCCGATAGATGGAGAAGTTGATCTATGGCTACCAATCTTGATCCTCCTTGATCTAAGCTTGCAAATGCTTTAGCAAACCAGGTGCTTGGCGGCGGCGGCGGCGGCAGCAGCAGAAGGCCATTGCTTTCACATCCTGCATGTCAGCTCCCAAAGGCATCTGGTGGCCACTGCAAGTAGCAGAGTGCTGGACTAGGTGGAATCTGGTCTGATACAGCAGGCTCTTCCTTATCTTCTTATGTTCTTACAAGCTTCCAGGGCAAAAAGAGTACGCGGAACATTTCTCATTCAAAATGGTACCCACCTGCCTCTTAACCAGAGTGAAGTTATGACAAAGAGCTGTTGATGCAAACACTCTCACAGGGGACTGGATGTCTACCCTTCATGAGATGAAACCCCTTCATTGGTCAGGGGATATAAAACGGATACTTAACTTTGGCCCTTTCTGCACGGGCGGAACCCCAGCGAGGTTTTTGGAAAACGGCAGCTTGGAGCTGCTGCCATGCGAACGGCAGCGGCTCCAAGGCTCCTTCCCTCCCCCCATGTCTGGGTGACCTTCCTGTCCTGTGGCCCTCCGGCGCATCGCCAAGGCCTGGGGACACGCCCCCTCTGCCCTGCGACTCTGGAGCGGTCGCGCAGGGCAGGGGGGCATGTCCCCTGGCCTCGACGACGCAATCGGAGGGTCGCGAGGACAGGTAGTGGTCGGGACGCCTGACGACACGGGGCGCGAGCTCTGCGCCGTTGTCTCGGAATTTCAACGCCTCTATGAACGGTCCCAGAGGGGTCGGTCAGCGTCATCTATGCTCTGTAATCTCGGCCTTCCGCCGCCGTGCGGAAACGGCCTTTGTCTCGCAAACGTGAGCTGGGAAGCTGAGTCTCACTGGATGCTACTAACTTGACCACCAATCATAACCAAAACTTGTGGTTGTGATTAGAAAGGCAAGCGGCAGCAGTGGCTACAGCTCAATGCACTTTCTTCTCTTTATGGAGGGTATGCCCGGGGCTTCTATGTGGGGATAAGTGCAGAAGCAATTGTGACCCAACAAGCCAAGGACTCCTCACAGTTTCAATGTTTTTTTCCCTACCTAAAGCACAACAGAATCTGAATGAAGGTGGAGTTAAATTCAAGATGCGACACACACACATACCCACACACAAATCAATCAGGAAAGAGCTGGTAGGAATCAGCTCATGCACCTATGCTTAGAAATCGAGTTAGGCAGGCCAGGAGTGAAGCCCAACACTGCTGGATTTGGAGCTTTGGTCATAAGGGCATCTGTAAAATGGCTGTGAGGTCAACGGATGGAGTGAGGTCTTATTCTCAAAAGCTTCTGCTGGAATAAACTTTAAGGAGACACTTCCTTTTTTGGTATTCTCTGCCTTCTTATAGGAAGGGGCTGTAGCTCAGTGGAAGAGCGTCTGCTTGGCTTGCGGGTCCCAGGTTCCATCCCTGCCATCCCAGTCAAATGGGCCAAACTGTAAGTCATGTGAAAGAGTTCTACCCAAGACCCTGGAAAAATGCTGTCAGTTGGAATACTTTGGTGGTCTGAGTCAGAATAAGGCTGTTTGTTTGTTTGCTTGTTTGTTTGTTTGTTTGTTTGGCTTTTATACCACCCCATCCCCGGAGGGCTCTGTCTGAGTGACCTGGACAGAGGCCCTAGGGAAAGAATCCAACATTTCTCCCAAACGGAGGGTCAAACCAGATGATACACTTGAAGATCTATCACAGTGGAGGTGGCTCTAATTGTTGAAGAAGAAGAAGAAGAAGAAGAAGAAGAAGAAGAAGAAGAAGAAGAAGAAGAAGAAGAAGAAGAAGAAGAAGAAGAAGAAGAAGAAGAAGAAGAAGAAGAAGAAGAAGAAGAAGAAGAAGAAGAAGAAGAAGAAGAAGAAGAAGAAGAAGAAGAAGAAGAAGAAGAAGAAGAAGAAGAAGAAGAAGAGGAGGAGGAGGAGGAGGAGGAGGAGGAGGAGGAGGAGGAGGAGGAAGATGGATTTATATCCCCCCTTTCTCTTCTGTAAGGAGACTGAAGTTGGCTTACAAGCTCCTTTCCCTTCTTCTCCCCACAACAGACACCATGTGAGGTAGGTGGGGCTGAGAGAGTTCCAAAAGAACTATGACTAGCCCAAGGTCACCCAGCAGGAACGTAGGAGTGCGGAAACACCTCTGGTTCACCAGATAAGCCTCTGCCACTCAGGTGGAGGAGTGGGGAATCAAACCCGGTTCTCCAGATTAGAATCCACCTGCTCTTAACTACTACACCATGCTGGCTCTGAGAGTGTAATACAGAGCAGAGGGTAAAAATGTCTCCCTTTGTGTCATAATTTCCTGACTTCAGAAAAGCCCCAAATGTTATATATTTTAAAAAGCAGGTATTGAAATTAAACCGGAAATATTTCAATGCCTTGTCTACCTAAGGGCAATGTACTAAAACCATGTTGAAGACCAACAGGTGATATAAGGTAATGGTTGTATACTTTGTCCAACTGTAATTGTAATAAGTTGCACAGAAATTTTATGCATTATATCATGCTCAGTTGCAACATGTTAAACAAATGGGGTGTTGTGTGGTTTCCAGGCAGAGAGGATGCCAGCCACAGATGTAGGCAAAATGTCAGGAGAAAATGCTACTGGAACACGGCCATACAGGCCGGAAACCACACAAAACCCCAGTGATTCAGGCCGTGAAAGCCTTCGACAATATGTTAAATAAATGGTTAAGCAGAAAAAACAGATAAAAACCTTTCCTTTGAAAAAGAAGATGTGGCCTTCAATTAGTAAAGTATTTATGGAACAAACACACGGGGGCTCTCTACGCCGGAAGAATTAGGTCTGAAATTATTTCTGTCTACCCTCCATCTAATGATCCAACAGTATTGTAGGAGGTGAGTCTAATGAAGCATATTCCGTTACAAAAAGTTAGCGTGTGATTTATGGCAAGCACACCACAGCTTATTCTGAAACGGATTACTGTTGACGTCTGCGGATCTGCATGAGATGACTGACTCGTGACAAAAACATATCAATCACATGTCACTTTTAAAGAAGCTGTGCTTCAGGACTCAAAAAGACTTGCATGTGGAGGTTCTAGATTTTGAACTGCTATGGAAGGGCGTCAGGCAAGGAGTCTACAGGGAAGGTGGGGAAGGGCATCCGAAGAAGCACTGAGACTTTGCCTCAGACATTGAATTGCCCAGAATGAAGAGCCAAGCGGCAGCCAGCGTGGTGTAGTGGTTAAGAGAAGGATTCTAATCTGGAGAACCGGGTTTGATTCCCCACTCCTCTGCCTGAGTGGCAGAGGCTTATCTGGTGAACCAGATGTGTTTCCACACTCCTGCATTCCTGCTGGGTGACCTTGGGCTAGTCACAGTTCTCTCAGAACTCTAAGCCCCACTTGCCTCACAAGATATCTGTTGTGAGGAGAGGAAGGGAAAGGAGCTTGTAAGCCACCATGAGTATCCTTACAGCAAAGAAAGTTGGGGTATAAATCAAAACTACTCCTCCTCCTCCTCCTCCTCCTCCTCTTCTTCTTCTTCTTCTTCAGCAGCTTTGGAGTATCTGGTAGACTGCTGTTTGCTTCTTTTCTCATTTCACCCCTGGGAAGTTGGTTTCTGCAGTTCCATTATCTGCCCCATGTACCCTGATGGTGCTTTAGAGAACCAAGAAGTGGACCTTCTGTTTTCACCTCTGCCAACAGCTGAAGTGAACCATTCCTCCACATGAAGCCTGCTGGGTGACCTTGGGCTAGTCACAGTTATTTCTGGATTCCTTCAGCCCCACTTACCTCAAAAGGTGTCTGTTGAGGAGAGAAGGAAGGAAGGCACTTGTCAGCTGCTTTGAGACTCCTTGCCATTGAGAAAAGCTGTGTATAAATCCAAACTACTACTACTACTCCTCTTCTTCCTCTTCAAAACCCTCTCAATTCTCCCATTTAAGAATTCTGCAGGAGTTGCTTGGTGAACTCCTTCTTAGGTTCCATCCCAATGGAGAGAACTGGCGAGCAGGGACAGGGATGTATTTATATCCTGTCTGTCTTCTAGGAAATTCGGAGCAGCATATATTCCCCCTCTCACAAGAACTCTAAGAGGAGAAGAGAGAGATGGAGATGACCCAAATCCACCCCGTGGCTTCATGCTGAACACGGCTTTGAATTTACCTATATATCAACCAAACATGGCAGCCACCGCCGACCACTGACTCCTCCAGATATGAAAACTTGGCACTGCTACATGTATAAAAACCTACAACACACATCCACATTGCTCAACTCACCAAAACAAAGAATAGCTTCAGGAACAGGAGTGGGTAGCTTTGGGAGTCACGGGGTCATATGCAACGCTTTTATTCTACCTCTACAGAGACAGAATCAAAGAGGTATCTCTTCCTGACCTATGCACTTGGAGAAAAGAAAATTCTCCCTCATAAGAAAAGAAAACCCGGCATATGAAAGGGGAACAGCACATGCAGAAGCAGACATCGTGAAGGCACGTCGGTCATGAAGAGGCCAGGCTTAGCTCTGTAGAAGGTCTAAGCCTGTGTCTGACAATGGGAAAATCCAGATGCTTTGCAGTATACGGAGCTGCTTTATTGTGAGTCAGACCTTTGATCCACCTAGCCCAATATCATATGTGCTGACTTGCTGGCA
Organism: Sphaerodactylus townsendi; assembly: GCF_021028975.2. Taxonomy (NCBI): domain Eukaryota; kingdom Metazoa; phylum Chordata; class Lepidosauria; order Squamata; family Sphaerodactylidae; genus Sphaerodactylus; species Sphaerodactylus townsendi. Next base: position 143,653,389 of record NC_059428.1, read on the forward strand.
TCTTTTTAGACATCACCCTGATGACTCCCCCCTCCCAGTGCAACCTGAGATCTTTCTCGGCTGTCCTTTTCTTGTTGGTGATTGAAACTGGGACCTCCTGCCTCCAGTGTGCATGGCTCTTTCACTGAGCCTTGGGTCACCCCCGAAGACCTTTACAAGCACAGGAATTCTCAAGAAATTTTAATTGAATGCATTAAAAGGGGAAGCGGCTCCATATCTGCAGAACTACCTGACCTAGGAAGGTCAGTTTTACACGTTACACAATCAAATGGTAAGGCTGCTTTCTTTCAGAGTGCTGGTAGATATCTGAGTATTCCCCTATGGGGAAAAAAGTAAAATAAGAAGGGGATCATCCTATAAATATAGGTGAGACTTGCCAAGAAATAGCATTCGTGCTATTATTCTTCAAGCAAAGAATCTTTCTTGTAGGAGTGATCTGCAACACGCAGCATATATGCAATACAGCTGTAGATTTGCCCTCAAATTCCACTAAACGCAAACATCCGGAGATACATGAAGAGATTCTTGCTTGGGCAAAGCATTGAAAAAATGTCAGGGAAACATAAGCATTCCAAGAGGACTAGAAACATTCCTCAAAGGCCTGTTACACTTCTCTAGGGCCCCTTTGGCACATGCAGAATAATGCAGTTTCAATCCACTTTCAATGCACTTCAAATTTACTGGATTTACTGGATTTTACTGTGCGGAATGGCAAAATCTATTTTCAAACAATTGTGAAAGTGGATTGAATGTGCATTATTTTGCATGCGCGGAAAGGGCCTAGGATACCATCACACCCCACCTAGGGAAAAAAGGAAAGAAAATTTGGAGGATTTCCACAGAACCCCTGGTAGGAAGGTGGATCCATCATCAATTCAACCACATGGATAAATTTCTGGGATTGGTTTCTCTCCTTCTTTACCCCCATCTCAACTGGGGACAGGATTTCAGCCATATCCCCACAACTGTTCCATAAGTTTACTCTCCTAAAACTATTTTTAAACAAAAAATGACAGGCTGATCTGATGAGATTAAGCAAATGCAGAGTGACATTTTAAACCGAGTCTGGGATTTTAAATCTGAGCTTGTTTAAGACAGTTGGGTATGGAACACCCCTTTCTATCTTAATTGCACTTTAAACTGAAATCAATGCAAAATTAGGTGAACAACAGATTCTCAACAATTGTGAAACTGAGATTTTTTTTTAAAAAAATGGCTGTTCCAAAAAAAGAAAAGCCTCAGTAATGTTTTTTTTTTTTTTTGGGGGGGGGGGGGGGGGGGGGGAGAAATACTTTAACGATGTATTCACAAGCAAGTCATAAGGCCTCTGTAAATGCAATTACTGCCAGACAATCAGAAGTCTTTACATCCGCAATGTAACCGGTGACTTATTGCTTCTTACAACAAACAAACAAGCAAAGCACCAAAACCTAATTAAGATGCTAATCAATGTTGAATGTTTAGACTGGCTTTCATGTCAGTTGCGACGAAATACGGAATTATAGCAGCCCACAGATGCAGCCACAATCGTTTAAAAGCACGACCAAATGCATGGCACACCTGGGCTTTTTTCCTTCGCGTGTCTCCGACAAAATTAACAAGCCCTTCCCAGTATATTTCAAGGCATGTTTTAATTAGGTGTGCTCACCCATGACAGGTAAGGGATGCAGAATAACCAGGGTGGAAATCAAGGTTGCTTTTTTTTTAAAAAAAGGAACAAAATATAGTATACCACGTAACGAGTACTAGAATCTGGGAAAAGAGCTACACTTCTTAGTAGTCCTCGCAAATGAAATGACTTCTTCCTTAGTCTTTTCCTGCATGAAAATTTCCACCTCTGTTTTAAGATTCTCAAATAAGACCTTATTTAAGACATCCTGGCTACCAGGGACAAGCTTAGGAAGTCTAAAAACAGCAGGACCTTCTATGTGTTGGCGCCATCCTTGCAGAACTATTTCCCCAGAGAGGCTCACAATCGCTGAGCCAAAAATAAATTGGAGAAGAAGCATCTCTACGTGTTGTTTGTTATTGTGCTATTCTTTACTACAGTTACGCTAATCATGAGCTTCCTCGGGGGGTCCTTCAAAGTAGCAAATCCAAACAAATACATTTTGGGTTTTTTTTAAAAAAAGTATTTAATATGTGTACAACCCAACACACCACTAAAAAGATTGCCTCTTGGCACGCATGTATTGATTCCTCAGCAAATCTTTAAAAAACAACCAGAGGCAGATTTGGCAGTACCACAGAGAGACCCACAGCCTCGGGGCTGCTCAAACTTCAAGCAGAATCAATAATATCTGTTCAGCACCAAGGATTTCAGGTCCTATCTCTTTTCAAGGGGACAATGTGGACAATTAAGGTGTGAATTTCTCACCTGGCAACTGGCACATTCTGTGGTCTGCATGAGGCTTTTGGGAGATTCTAGGTCAGTAGTTTCCTGCCCCAGAGACAAGCTTATTTTCTCCATATTTATCTCTTTCCCATCCATAGATCTCTAGTGCCCCTCTGATGACTCTATGCTCACCCCACTGTTCATGTCCAAGAAGGAGGAGGAGGAGGAGGAAGAGGAGGAGGAGAGTTGGATTTATATCCCCTTTTCTGTCTTATAGGAGACTCAAAGGGGCTTACAAACTCTTTTCCCTTCCCCTCTCACAACAGACACCCTGTGAGGTACATGGGGCTGAGAGAGCTCAGAAGAACTGTGACTAGCCCAAGGTCACCCAGCTGGCATGTGTTGGAGTGTACAGGCTAATCTGAATTCTCTAGATAAGCCTCCACAGGTCAGGTGGCAGAGCAGGGAATAAAACCCGGTTCCTCCAGATTAGAGTACACCTGCTCCTAACTACTACACCACTGCTGCTCAGATGATACAGTGACGCTAGTACTGATAATCCAAACCTTAATGTGGCCACATTTTTTGTGTGTGAACACAGTCACCACGCATTATCCCAATATTTCTCACAACAACCCTGTAAGGTCAGTAGTATCAAAGATGAAGATTTTGTTGGCCAGAAATTGGGAGTTCACAGCAGGGGCAAGATTAAAACCAGCAGCTTCCTGATTCATGGCTCAGTCTGTTACTCGCTGTGGCAATATGGATGTCCGCATTGTATTTCCCAGCCCTGCATCCTTCAAATACAGATAAGCCCGTTAACAATTCTATGCTAGGTTGCAATTCTACAAATGTTATCAGATGAAGTCTCTTAACGTATATATATTTCACAGTATAAAATTATGGCAGGAAAAGCAATCCTTCTCTTGTTACCGGGCCCAAGATTTGCTGGCTTCAGAAATATGCAATAAGGTGAATCTCCATGTCTCATAAGTGAATTGGACCTAGGTCAATAATAAGGTGGATGAATTAGAAGACGGACACAGAGAGTTTAGAGCTATAAATTCCCGGCGCTGAAGTTTCATTTAACTATCTAGATAGCAATGTTCCCAGACACTCAATAATCCTGCCGTAAATCACAAGTAAAGATGGTTCCTTGTTTAGGAATTGTGAAAGGTTTATTATTGGGCAGTCAGAAAATGATATTTGCTAAGACACAGCGCAGATTAAAAGGGAGGGGTCAAGGAAGAATTAAAGTACCACTATGTATTTCATACTACCACCAAACAAAATCGCAACCCAGTCTTTCTGGAGCATGCCATGAAGGTCCAGCAGGAGGAGGTATATATATAAATATATAAACAGGAGGAGCAGTGAGCCGCAATTTTCAGCTTCTGAATATCCAAAGTATGCCCAACACCCAACTCTTCCCTTACATGAGAGACACAAAACTCATTTCTCAGGCGGGAACTCTTGCTCTGCCAGTATTCAGCTGACCAGTGGGAAAACAATGGATTTAATAGAATCTGCTCTTTACCACCTTTCTCATCTAGCTTGAATTCAGGATATTTCAAAGATGGGGCAACTGAATCTGCAGCAGAGCTAGTCCACCTCTCTCCTTTATCATCTGTGTTATTTTGAAAAGTTTCTGAGCTACTGCTTAATGGCAGCTTTGAAATGATTTACAACGAACAATAAAAGCACAACTATAAGAGGCATTCCTTCATTTCCCTCTCTCCCTTCTGAAGGTGAGGTTGGCTTTCCCCTCCCCAGCCCCCCTCCCAGAACTCAGGAATATTGCTTTTTTTTTTGGTTAATTATCCTATGCTAATTATCCTGGGCTCTGACCTGGATGGCCCTGGCCAGCCTGATCTCATGAGAAGCTAAACTGGATTGGCCTTGGCTACTGCTTGGGTGGGAGACCACCAAGAAAGCCCAGGGTTGCTAAGGAGATACAGGCAACAAAAAACAACCTACTGGGTTGTCAATAGCTGGCTGCAACTTAAACACAATCACCCCACAGTCTGCTTCCAATGAGAGAAAAGCTTTTCTTTTGTTGGGGTGTGTGATTGTTGCTGACTCTGTATCCCTTGCTAGACCTCACTTTACCCTCTAAGCTGTTCATGAGGGTCTAATGTCCAGGAAGGAAGTTGGAAAAGATATGTAATGAGCAGCAGCAGGAAATAAATGTGGGAAATTATATTCCACCAGCACCAATATTCCACCAGCACCACCGTGCTCACAGATCCCAGACTATACAAGCAATTCCCCCCCTCAGCCCCGATAGTATTATTAAGCGCCCTAAACTCAGGTTCCCAGATGAGGACCAGAAATGAAACAAAAATACTACTTTCTCTTGGAATCTTCTTGTCTAAGATTTGCTGTCTGGTTGCACAAAAGCGACACAAAATGTGGGCCATGTCCATTTTGTGAAATATATTCTGCAGCCATTCAGTGCTAATAAATGCTAATAATTAGGCGTTCTCCACATAAACTATATATACAAAATCACTGCTGATGAATATTATAATTTTTTTAAAAAAAACTACCCTGCTTATTGCTGAGGTTAATTGTGGGATCTTGCTCTTGGTGGACGGAGGCAGTTTCAATATGTTTCCACTGACAAGAAGACAGCAAAGAGCAGCCGTAATCAAGTCCCCATCCCATTAACTTGATATCAAAAAGTACCTCTGTAACTTCTGCCTCCGGCACTGTTCCACCTCACTTTAGTGACCAACACTGAAAACAATTCCCAACAAAAACAACTGAATACAAACCACAGCTGAAAGATACACCTAACTACCCCCAAACACGTGTAATTTTGAGGAACATGGACTCCAGGTAGTGCTCACCTTGAGAATTCACGCCTGTAATATGCCTATGGTGGCTCTTGGGCTAGTCACAGTTCTTCGGAACTCTCTCAGCCCCCCCTGCCTCACAAGGTGTCTGTTGTGGGGAGATGAAGGGAAAGGAGCTTGTCGGCCACCTTGAGTCTCCTTATAGGAGCAAAAAGTGGGGTATAAATCCAAACTCTTCCTCCTCTTCTCTTCCATGCCTATGCTTAGGGTGGCTTTATTTTCAGATTATTGTGCCATTAAACTTTGAAAAAAAGAGAGAGTTATCTAAAATAGTACCCACTGCCAGGTCCGGAAAGGGGCCCTGTAAAACTGGAACAGTTTGCAAAAGACAAAAATTTGCATTTAGGAAAGACCTCATTTCCCATCTCTCCGGTCCTCCGAACAGCACTTGATGTCTGGCCAAGCTGACAATCAATCTATCTCTATAAAAATCAGTTGGCAAGGCTGCATCAAAAGCGAGAGCCTCTGAGGAACAGGATCTGGGATGTAGCGGTGGAAATGCCAGCAAGACTGATTCTCAGCAGATGAGATAATGGGAGGAAGAGCAGGAGGTGGTGATAAAAGGCCAGGAATTATTGTATCTAGCTCTTACATGCTATCATCGTCTCTTCTGTTTTTGCCATGTTAAGTGAAGAATGGCATGAAACACCTATTGCGGCATTCAGGATGTCCAGTTAGGTGAGAGGGGGGAAATCTTCCTTGAGCTGTAGTTGGTTAGCACTGTGGGGGCTCTTCAACCTGCTGCCACTGTGGATCCTTCCCATATATGAGAGATCACCCAGTGTAAGTCAAAAAAGAATTATCTTTCTAGCGATCCACAAAAACCAGTTTCCAAGAGTCCACCACATTCCCCTTTGACTAAGAAAGCGAACCTACAGCAATGATATTTGCAGATGAATTCAGACCTGATTCTCAATGGCTAGATAGGAGGTATAATCCTTATACTAGATGTTATGGATTGTTATTTCTTATCAGTTTCGCCAGCCAGCATGGCCACCCTTGACCATGCTGGAAGGGGCTGACGGGAATTGTACTCATAAAACATCTGAGTGCCGTGCTGCTCGCCACCACTGGCTAGAGTCAGGGCACAATGTTTGAAGCAGAAAGTTGGGAAGGAGAGCTGGTGGAGCTCTCCTGTTATAACACCTCCTTATGAGGTAGTGGTGGAGCAAGTCGATGGTCGGGACGCCCGGCAGGGGCTACCTAGGCTTGCACCCTAGCGGCAGTTTGGAACAGGCACCAGACAGGGGTCCATCGCCCAACTGGCATGCCCCACTCCAATCTTGCTCTTTGCGGTTAATTCCTCCAGCAGGCAGGCTCGAGGAATTTGGTTGGCTCTGGGGGACAGCACTCAGGCTGCTCAGATGCTCAGATCACCCCCTTATGCTGCTTCTGGTTAACTCCTTGTCAATAAATACATCTGGCTATGGCCTCTGGCCAAAATTTTACCCACAAACAAGTTGTTGCATGTTTATTGAGTCTAGGGGTGGTTTTAAGGTTAGCTTGAGCCACAGCCTGCAATGATATTTGCAGATAAATTCAGACCTGATTCTCAATGGCTAGAGTCAGTCAGGCACAATGTTCACAGTGGTGGGAAGGGCCATCAAGTCCCAGTTGACTTATGGTGACCCCTGGTGGGGTTTTCAAGGCAAGAGATATTGGGAGGTGGTTTGCCATCACCTGCCACTATGTGGTGACCTTGGACATCCTTGGTGGTTTCCCATCCAAGTACAAACCACAGCTCAACCTGCTTACCTTCTGTGATTTGACAAGATTGGCTTCTCATGTTCAGGGCAGCACAGTGATGAGCTCCCACCCAAATGCAGGCACTACTGACTTTCCTATAAGGCAATAGGTGCCATTTACATAGCCGGGGAAGTGTCATATTGCAAGTTGGGGCAAAGCAGAAATTCCAACACTGGAGAGCCAAAAGAAAAGGGAAGTTCAGTTGCATCCTTTCTTTCTCTTCCCTGCTCATTATCAAATTCTGTACACACCAGTGCACTTTCAGACTGTGTATCGGGGTGTGTACTTCCAAATAACACCCCCCAACTGGCCCTCTCCCCCTCTGTTTCCTGCTCTGTTTCAGCCCTTCCTGAACATTCTTATCTTCTGACACCCCAATTGGTCAGTCTTCCCACTAATACAAGTACAGCCCCCTTAATACTCAAAGGTCAAATATGTTACTTCCAACACTTAAAACTACAGCATGCAAGGCAGCCCTTAGAGAAATGGCAGCTATTCCACATTTGAGAACTACACCAAGTAATCTCCATTCCCTTGGTTTCCACAACTGACGGATGGCTTCTCTCTTTCAGGACTTGATGAAGACCTCTAACAAAAGTTCAGAAGCAGCATTGCTTCCTGGATTCTGTGAATTACCCGTGATTTATTTTCCTTCCTTCCCACTAAGCCCGGTTCATAATACATTTATAACTTTGCCTGAAACAAGTCTTTTAAACCCTCAGTCAGCTCAAATGCCTCACCTTTTAAATAACTACTGGCCACCATGCATGGTACTACGCATTAGCCTAGGAGTTCCACCGGCTTCATGCTTAACTGTAAGTGTTATGTGCTGCCCTGTGCCATATTTATTTGAAATTGTTTGGTTTTAGGTATTTCAAAAGTACTGTTGGTTAAATCCACAATGGAAACTCCCTTTACTTGGCAGGAAATGTAGCTGTCCTCAGGCTTTCCTGTAATCAACTTAAAATCCAGTCACTATGAATGTCTATCAAGGATCCTAAAGCAACCATGTGGAAAAGCTGGTTTTGGAAAAGTTCAGTGCCTTCCCTTTCCCCAGGGGACTGATGTGAATAGAAGGTCCCCTGACATGTCGTCATTTAGCGTTTGACCTTGGACTTCTCAATATCTCTTATGTCCTGACTCTTTATGAAAGGGTGCTAGAGTAGAGCAACCATTGATCACACCTCACCTACCAGACTCCTCTGCAAAGATGAAAGAATTTAAAGCCACTTTCTTTGGTGGGTTTTGAGATTCCTTGTAGGAAGTGATTTCTGGGGAATTGCAAAGTAGCATAACAAATTGAAAAACTATTGGGGGGTTCACCTAGAATAGAATTTCAAGGCTAATCTGGAGGAACACCCCAAAAAATTTTGAGAAAGGAACACATTTTTGAGGCAACTAGCAAAATTTCTGAAGAAGAGTTTGGATTTATACCTCACCTTTCTCTCCTGTCAGCAGACTCAAGGAAGCTTTACTAACTCCTTTCCCTTCCTCTCCCCACAACAGACACCTCCAGAAGTACTGGGCTGAGAGGAGAAATCTGAGAGAATCCGTGACTAGCCCAAGGTCACCCAACAAGTGACGTGTGTAGGAGTGAGGAAACAAATCTGATTCACCAGTTAAGAGTCCACAGCTCATGTGGAGGAGTAAAGAATCAAACCTGGTTCTCCAGATTAGAGTCCACCTGCTCTTAACCACTACACCAGAGCGCAGGGCCGGAATCAAAATGACATCCGGACAATGTCAGGGTAACAATCACTCACCACTCTTGAGCAAGAAGATACAAAGTGCTGGAAATTTCTTCTGTGATTCAGAAAGCTCCACTATTTGCTAAAGTTCAGTATATTCTGGATCACGCCTGGTTTTAAATCAACACTTTCAGGTGACTTTCAGCCTGACACCGTCCTCCCCACCCTTAACTCAAAAAAACTGAAAACAAATCCTCCAACACAGATCAATAATGTGGGTGAGCATTTTTATACTTTACTGCTCCTACTCAAACTTATCCCAACAGTATATATGGTATATTCTTTTTTTAAAAAAAGTATGAGGAACAGAATGATTGATGTTGTCCTGCAAGCCAAGAGTTCTCAAAACTTTACCATAACAAGCCTCCTTCAATACAAGAAGATACTGCCGGAGCGTTCCCAAGGGTACCCAGCACAAAGTAAAGATATAACATGTACATTAAGTTCATTCCTCATGCTTTTCTCCCAGCTTGGGAAAACAAAAACAACAGCAGTTTTCGCAACTCTCAAGAAAAAAAAAAAAGCGTTTCAAATAATCCTAAACTTCAGAAGAGGATCGCCTTTAAAAAGCTGTACGTTTGAAACAGAAAGGAAAAACAATGGAAACCTGTCAGCATCAAAACTAGGGCTGACTGTTAGAGAAACGTAGAAACTTTCTCTATAATCAATAGACCACTAGCCCAAACCACTACCAAGTTCTCTCAGTACATTTGCTCTACAGTGCGTGAAATCCACACAGCCAATTTGGTATCATTCTGGTTGATATACATAAATATATACACTTTCTTTATAACTCATCTTCCCTGGTGCAACTCAAGGAAGATTACATGACATAAGGTAGTGCAGACCCAAGACAACCAATGAACAACATAATAGGACGAGGGTTATAGAGTTAGAGAACAATACAAACTATCGAAGATAAAGTATACTTTAAACAATTCAGGTTGCAAGGTATAAGATGATGCAGTAACAGCGAATGATTCCTGCACTTATATAATTTATAATTGAAATAAAAGGGCTAGGTGCTAGCCCACACTTAGCCATGAAGCTGATTGGATAATCTGTAACCAGTCATTATCTCTTATCTTAAATTATATGTGAAGGCTGTAGTGAAATAAACTATAGGTTCACCCTCTTTTTGTATACCACTCTGAGATGCTTGGAGTAAGAGTGGTACATAAATAACATGACTTAAATGAGCAAGCTATTTCACTTTCACAAACAAAGAAGTGAAGTATGTGAAACACCTTCTGGATGACATGATCACAGCTCAATATTCTTACTCTTCAAATACACTAAATGTATTTAAGAGATACAAGTGAAGAGTATGTTTTTAAGAAGGTTAGAGAAGGGGCTTCCATACTTTTCAACCTTACGGGCACCTTGGGAAGGTTATCAGAAGCTCTCTGGTACAAAGCACAAAATGGCTGCCATGGGAAACATTGGAGAATAAGGATATAAATAATTCCAATAGTAACTCTTCAAACTCTTGGTTTGACAGGATGCCTTTAAAAATGGACACACCCAGTAACACAGTGAAGATCTTTCTGCGGTGGGGCAGCTGCTACTGAAGCAACGTTTTTAAAATGGCCACAGCCAACCCAGGCTCCCTGCCGGGCAAAAGCCCCACCGGGCTCCACTCAGGAAAAGTGTAGGTGGACACCACAGCACCCAGACTGAGAACTGCCTCTTAACAGTGGTTCTTAACGTGGAGGTTCCACATCTTCTCCCTAGCTAATAGCCATTGATGGACATCACCTCCATGATCTCCTTTGTTATTATCTTGCCTGGAATAAGGACAATTAAAAGGATTGATTGTTTCAACAGGTATCAGAAAAGCAGGTGCGCAGGAACAGATTCAGCACATGTGGCGTCTTCAAGTGGAGACTGAAACTGGGAACTGTAGGCCTTCTGGTATGAAGACAGGTCAAGTGATATTTCCCTGAACTCCGTATAAAAGCTACCCGATCAGGCGAGTTCAACTGAGCAATTAAGCGAAGTTTCTCTCCGCTCCACCAAAGAGGCCTCTGCGGCATCACTTTCCTTGTCTCTGCCTTTCTCCACGTTCACCTTGACACCCGCTCAGTCTGTCAGCTCACAAGAGCCTAGACAGCTTCTCCCTCTGAGGAGTCTATGGATAAGCGAGATGAAGATACTTCACGAACCTAAGAAATGAACATTGTTCGGCCTTCATCTCTGAAGCGTTGCTGCATGGCCCGCAAGGTCTTGTTAAGAAAAAAAAAAGTTTCACGGTCTTTGTCGGAGAGCAGAGACATAATGCTCGACAACAAGTCTGTATTGCAGCTGGTGGTATCAGATAATCTCTCTCCTCTTGGCATCTTGCATCTTGCACTGTGCTATAAATTTGAAGGGTGTCCTGTATTATCACAACAGGAGATTGGCTACCTGGTCTATGTTGAAAAAAAATCACCGACAAGAACTAGACACAGATTTAAAAAAAATAAAAATAAAAGAGGTTGAGCTGTTTTCTTTTCTGGATTATTGTGAAACCATAAACATCTAACACAAAGACACAAGAACACCAAAAGAAGGGGGGGAAGCGCTAGTAATGTTTGCGTACTAATTTGTATGGCTGCCATAGATGCCCCTTGTGGCATGCTATACAACAACAGGAGGGAAGTATAAAGAAAATAATTATGGATGGGTTTTGTTGTTGTTTATTCTTTGGTTCTTTCCATTTTATTTCCCCATGGCTGATCTCCGGGCCGATTTTCAATGACAGATAGGAATCTTCTTTTCGTACAATCCACAGCTTAAGCTAACTATTCTCACAACAAACATCACGGCGTACAAATCCATGTATGGTAGTATACAATCTACAGCTTTGCTCCTCAAAAAAGCAGCCGCCAGGTGGTTTTTGATTTTATGATGCCACACGAACGAGAAATCTTAAACTAATCAGATTACGACAAGATCGGAACGAGAAGAAAATCAGAAATGCAACTCCAGTAGACAGAGTCTTAACTAAAAGTCACTGCTGGAGTTAAAATCTCCACCACCCCCTTTTGGTATTATATTTCAGCAAGATGGGAAGAGCTTCAGAGACAATATGCAGAGCTTGTAGAAACAGGCTTTTGTGGGTGTTTTTGTTTTAAAGTTGAGTTATGCAACTCATCACAGATTAAAGCCATGTATGGGTGTGCTGCTTTATTACAGACTATATTTTGGGGATAAATGCTGTGACGAAATATGAAATGGCTTGGTTTTAAATCACTCCGCAGTATTAATTCATCCATTTTAACAACACTGCTTTACTAAAATGTGGATTGACTGATACACTTTTACCTCTCTTTGATATTTTTTATTTAATTATACATATCTCTCAAAAAGTTCGAGTATAAACTGTGACCAGCAACACAGTAACGTTGGGGTGTTAGTAGCACTGTGTTGATTCAGATTATAATTGCAAGATGATTTTTTTTCGCAGTCCAGTGGCAACAGAAGAGTATCACAGAGGCAGTTAGGCAGGACCTAAGCATTTTTGGAGACCTTTCTAGATTTGTGATCAAGAAGTCTACTCACCCTATACCCCTTTCCCCACTCACCGTTTGGTGCCAAGGCTACTCAGCTGAAGCCATTTCTTGGTGCGGGTCATGTTCCCCACCACTTGAGCCTAAACACATCACAACTGTGGTGTGTAGTGGTTAAGAGTAGCAGGATTCCAGGAACAGTGTTACCCTTAACATTTTGACGCTTTTCACGGTGCACCCTCTTTGACTCTCATTCTTCACCACATCTGTACCCCTGCCATCCCCCACCACCTTCCCCTCCCAGTGCCCCTGCCTGCCACCTCCACCCCCCACCACCTTCCCCACCCAGTGCCCCTGCCTGCCATTTTCACTCCCACCACCTTCCCCTCCCAGTGCCCCTGCCCGCCTGCCCAACCTCCACACCCCCACCACCCACCTTCCCCTCCCCAGTGCCCTGCCTGCCACCTCCACCCTACCACCTTCCTCTCCCAGAAAACTGCTCGCCACCCTCCACCCCAATTCACCTCCTCTCCCAGTGCCCCTGGCTCACAATTCTCCACCCCCCACTACCTTTCCCTGCCTGCGCCCCTACACCCTCCACCCCTGCACCTTACCTGCCCCTCCCAGTGCCCCCCTGTCCTCGCCACCTCCACTCCCCACTCCACCTTCCTTCCTCCCAGTGCCCCCCCCTGGCTCAAGCCACTCCACCCTACCTCACCTTCCCTCCCAGTGCCCTGCCTGCCACCCTCCACTTCTCACTACCTTCCCTCCCAGTGCCTTGCTCACCTCCACTCCCTACCCACCTGCCCTCCCAGTGCCCCCCCTGCCTGCCACTTCCACCCCTACCCACTCTTCCCTCCTAGTCGCCTCGCCTACATCCACCCCTCTACCTCACCTTTCCCCCTCCTCCCAGTGCCCCCTGCCTGCCACACCTCCTCCACCCCCCCACTCATCCTTCCCCTCCCAGTGCCCCTGCCTGCCACCTCCCCCCCCACCACCTGCCCCTCCCAGTGCCCCTGCCTGCCACCTCCACCCCCACCACCTTCCCCTCCCAGTGCCCCTGCCTGCCACATCCACTCCCACCACCTTCCCCCACCACCTTCCCCTCGGTATCCCTGGGACATGCTCACGGCACCCCAGGGTACCATGGAACCCTGGTTGGGAATCACTGCCCTAGAATCTGAAGAACGAGGTTTGATTCCCCACGCCTCTGTATGAGCAACGGACTCTAATCCAGTGAACTGGATTTGTTTCCCTGCTTCACATGAAGTTTGGTGGGTGACCTTGAGTGAGTCACAGTTCTCACTGAACTCTCTCAGCCCCACCAACTCACAAGGGGTCTGTTGTGGGGACATGAAGGGAAGAAATTTGTAAGCCACTTTGAGACTCCTTACGGTTTAAAAAAGCAGGATATAAATTCTCACTCTTCTCTCAGCTGCTTCAGAACACTGATGGAAGAAAGTAATACTGCTTGCAAAGTTTCATTGTATTAAAAGAGGTTTTTTTAAAAAAACAACAAAACTCCCATAATACCAATTAATTCTATCTCATAGCTCACTTTCTTAACTCATTGCTGATAAAGGAATATAGACTCTACGGCACCCAGAAAACCAAACAATGGGGGTGAAGGGTATTCATTACCTTGGGAAGATGTGAAAGAAAAAGCAAACTGGTCCCTTAGATGGTTAGCAATCCAATATATCTTTACAAAGGTACATTTTTGAGAGAGATTGGAAAGACATGATTCAATCTTCAAGTGCGTAAAGAGCCATGTTGGAACGCTCACGTCAGTTTTACATGAGTTATCTGCAATGCAATTTAGTCAATGGCTTTGGACAGTGGCCCTTTTTTGATGTACAGCTAGGGGAAAAAAATCATATGACCCCCCTCAGGGGATTTTACCCCCATCCAACAGCTTGCAAACACAAAGGGCTAAACGATCAAAAGCGCATAATGTGCAGTGCGCCTCGTTCTTTTTAAAGCCTTGCACAGAGAAATAAAAAAGTCCTGCTCTCCGATCGATAAACACTTTTGCCAGCCTACAACTTCTTCTAACTTTGTGGTGCTCAATTACGTTAAAAAACAGGGTACATAACTGGGTTGTATTGACCGATCTCTCAGATATTTATTACTAAATTATCCACTCGAGAGCACGATGACATTTCCAAACGCATTCTGCTGAGGTCCACAGGATCCAAAGCGCCGGAGCGCAATCCACCAAGTGGTTCTCCTGAGCCAGACCCACCGAAATGAATTCCAGAGGGAGTAAAAGTCACGTTAGTCTGCGGCAGTAAAAGCTAGAAAGAGTTGTGTGTCACCATAAAGACTAACAAATATATTGAGGCATAAACTTTCATGGGCCAGCATTCTTCATTCCACACAAAATGAACGGGAGGGACACAAGAGACTTCCCGTCATCCTGTGCACAAGAAATATCCAACACAACCAACAGAAGCCAATCAGCAGTAATCTAATTGTGTCTTGTGTTGCACAGTAACAATAGGAGCCTGTGGGTTTTGTGAGTACTTTTCAATGCTGTGGTATTTGGAATAAGCAGTCTTTTATTATCTGAGAGTTTGCAATCTTGAACTCTGAGAATGCAGAGGACAAAAATATAAATCCCTGATGTGTCACAAACAAGCAATGTAAGGAAATTATACACAATGCAGCTTCTATCCGTACAAGGTGAAGTGGAATGGGAGGGTGGAAAAAGGAAATTCAGGTGTGGGTTTTTGAAATCTAGCAGCTTTGCATTTAAAAATCCACCAAGAAGTTCCCAGGAAGGCCTGACGAAAACAGGTAACAGCTTTTCCTATAAAAGATTATTAATCCATGCAGGGCTTCTGAGAGCCACCAAAGGCTTCACGATCGAGACTCTCTAGGGGTCTTCACTCACACCACCCAGAATCACCCCAAATACTTTATAAAAAGAACTTAATAGGTGAGAGAACACTAGGCTCTGTTCCACTGAAAGATTATAGTAGGGTTGCATATTCCTTTGTCACAGAACAAAGCATGCCGGGCCTTCTTTCTTGTAGAATGCTCTGCCTGGGTCCTAGTACCTACCTAACCCTGCTGCGCCTCATCCGCTTGAAAGTCATTCAATGAACTATGGATGCTTGTATCAAAGTACCATGTTCAATAATGCACAAAATAATGGTTTTAATGTTAAAAGAAGCACAAAAAGGCTGCAATTGAGGGGAATGGGCAAATTGCCTTCCTCTAGGGTCACTGCTCTCGTGCTGCATAGGGTGCAAACCAACTAAACTGAAAGGACATTAAGAAGAAGAGAAGAAGAGTTTGGATTTATATCCTCCTTTCCTCTCCTGTAAGGAGACTCAAGGTGGCTTACAAGCTCCTTTCCCTTCCTCCCCCCACAACAGACACCTTGTGAGGTGGGTAGGACGGAGAGTTTCTTGAGAGAACTGGGACTAGCCCAAGGTCACCCAGCAGGAATGTTGGACTGTGGAAACACACATCTGGTTCACCAGATAAGCCTCCACAGCTCAAGTGGCAGAGCGGGGAATCAAACCCAGTTCTTCAGATTAGAGCGCATCTGCTCTAAGCCACGACACCACGCTGGCTCTCTAACTAAACATATAATTGCTATCAAGAAGAACCTTGGAGAGACAATACTAGTTAGGGTACTGAGCTAGGAAGACAAACCAGTAAATGACAAGCTCACATATCCAAAGGACTAAAACTTCTAACTTCTCAGCTTCACGAGTGAATGGCAATTGCAGCAGAATCTTTGTGCCAAGTAGATGAGGTTTGAGGGCACATAACACAGTGCAAACTTTATTTTATTTTTTTTTTAAAAAATGTTCATATGCTATTAAACATTTAAACGATTTGGGTCTAATGAGACTCTGGTGTGGGCTAAGAAAGAAAAGGAAAGACCTACCATTAAAAAAGCACAGAACTTGATGTCCTAGAGCACGAAAACTCTTCCCTGGCCTCCCGAACAATGGCTAGAAACAGCTTGATTCAGAGGAGAAACACGCAGAACTTTTGTAATATCGAACAATCCGCCCTGAAGGAAAATCTCTCTTCCTCTAACCTGTTAGTTATAAGTTGGCAGACAACCTCTTGAAAAATGAGGGTTTTTATACAGGAGAAAAAAAGCTCCAGGCTCCAATTCTTTTTCCCTCTTTTCTTTCAGAAAGAAAAGTATTTCCACGTTTGTCTGGGAGGGGTGGGAGGGAGGGGGGGGGAGAAGCTGTTTGCAATCTATGTGGAGAAAGGTGAGGGTGTTTTGGGGGGATTATTATACTTTGAACGGTTATGGTCGAAACCTTTAAGAAAGGTGGGTTGTAAATCTGAAACCACTGTCCTGTTGAAACTGACTTGGGTATAAAGCCCCAAGGGGCAGACATTCATTGATTCAAACACTAGCGATGGCTCACAAAACTCTTGACCGGCAAATAGGATGGGATCAATCACAGGCACAACAAAACTCATTTCAGTTCCAATGTGATTCGATACGTATTTGGTCATGAATTTATCTACATCTCTCTCAGCACAGTTGAGCTGAAAGCCCAGGTGTATTCTCACACCTTATCGTACATACGGGAACAATTGAGATAGCCTGATATAGCCTGTTACCTGAGCCCAATGGAGCAATATCTCCTCCTTTATCAGTTCAGTTGTGTTTATCATTTTTTGCTGTTTATTAAAAAATCAACAAGGCGTGACCTCTGGAGTGAAAGGAGAGTCAACTCAACAGGTAAACAGTTTTAAACAGTTTTTCCCCGATCCAGTTTTCATGACTCTAGGCTGGCCTACAGCTGTATGGAGACTGCGTAAAAGAAAGGCAACTTTTGCTTGCCGAAGACAATGAAACAAATCAGCGTGCTATCAATAGGATGGAAAATGATGCTTGTTCTAAAACTGGACGATGAGGATTCCAAGAGCTATAATTTACCGAGCAAAACAATCCCTCTTGAATGTCGAGAGAGGGAGAGAGAAATAAACTCTTAGCATAATAATATCCTTTCTGTTAGTAAAAATAATAATAAAAATGCTGACCTCAGCGATATTCCCACTAGATGGTGGTGTAAAATGGAGTTTAAATAAGCTACTTCAGGAAGATTGGGATTATCAACTTCAGAAATAAACAATAGCTTGTAACTGACAGAGAGAACTCAGTGGGTATTTGACTGGGCAATTATGTCCCTCCCACAAATCCACACTCTGCACTGAAACAAAGGAAAACTAATTTGTTTTTGTGAATGAACTCGGGGACCCTCCAAGACTTATAAACGTCACTGGAGACACGTCTAGCCAGTGCTCACAGTCCACTTGCTCCAGATCACATTTCTCAAGAGAGGATGTTGCATTTCTAATTTCTGCAGCTTTGGCCTCAAAGTACAAGTTAGTTTGTTTTTAAGTATCTCCTCTTCCAATACATGTGGAGCAGTGGTTCTTGCAGACAGTCATGTTTACAATTACCATCAAACTAAAGAGACACATTCACTTCCAACCTGGGCATGAGTCACACCCCTCAGGGAGGTTTGCAGCTTTTCTGTTCTGCTAATGACAGCTGTTTTGAGGGGGGAACCCCCTGCCAACAATGAGACCCACTGGGCAAAGGTTTGGCCTTACCCACTTTCCTGAAATACAGGGTAGATGCCCAAATGGGGAATGGTACCCAGAAGACCCACAAGTGGCATCTCAAAGAGCCACATGTGCTTCTTGAGCCACTGAGGATTGCTGGCATAGAGGTCAGAGTGTTGGATGAGGATTTGGGAGACCCAGTTTCAAATCCCTGCTGGGCCAGAACTTCACTGGGGGAACCAGGGCCAGTCACTCTCGATCTTATCTCTCTCACAGGACTGTTCTGATAAACTGAAGAATGCAGAACCACCGGGACCCACACTGGAGGAGGAGGGAGATTAAAAAAAAAGGTTGAGTGCTGAACCAAACCTCTAATATCTACTCTGGTGTTTTGTTGCCATGCACAAATTTCTGTCTACACAATGGCAGGAAATGCCAGCACAAAATGGAGGGGAGGAAAGGAATAGTTCTCCTTCAATGAATTTTCTAGAAAGCGTTGGAAAGTCCTTCTCTGTGGCAGGTCTGGGCCTGCACGTTCCCATGTGGGACTGCACAGAGACCATGATGATGAACTGGGAACGTTCTCTCGTCCTTAGTGTAAATGAAGACAGCGCCACAGGAAGGTAGACAAACATCTTCTAGTTGTGCTTTAATACACTGAGAGAATTAAACCTCTGGGAAACTATTCAACAAACGCAGGAGGAAGGAATTCAGTGCAGAACATGGGGAGGGGAAAAGAGAGGGGAAGTAATCCAGTTCCAAAGTTTTCAGTAAGTCACTTAAGCTGAATGAACAATGAATTTCAAGTCGTTTAAAATAAACGCATAAGGTCACAGGGAAAAAGCCTCAAAAGAAAGATGGTTAAAAGACAACATAAAAAGCAGATTTGAATAACAGCTCACTTTCAGTGCTCTAGAAAAAGAAACTGTGCACTTCACTCTCTCTGTCTCTCTTTCATATACACTCTTTATGTAAATTAAAAATAATCACTTTGCAACTGACCTTTTTAACATGGCCTGAGGGAGGAGGGGACTGCTTTATTAATTCAGAATTTTTTTTAAAAAAATGAAGTGTCTTGCTTTGAATGCATGATATCGGAAAGCAGTTAGCTTTGGCTGAAACGTTATTTAAGAATATGGTGCATGGGGAAAAATTATTTATTTGAAACATTTCTATGTCTTCTTTCCACCTAGATAGGATCACCAAAGCAGCACATACCCCAGCATAGATAGATAGACTTTATTTACGGTCAGTTACCAAATACAGTACAATTCTCCAATATATCAAAAACATCTATACCCCAGCATTAAAACAATTAAAATGATTTATATCTTTATATACCAGCATGGTATAATGTTTAAAGTTTCAGATGGATCTGGAAAACCCAGGCTCAAATTCCTACTCAACCATGGAAGTTTACTGGGTGACCATGGGCCAATCACACACTCGCAGCTTAACCTACATCACAGAGTTGCTGTAAGGACAAAACAGAGAAGACATGAACGAAGGAAACCACTTTGGATCCTTATTGAGGAGAAAGGCATTATATAAAGTAAATACATTTGAAAAAATCAATAAAAAACATACAGTCATGCAACACACGTAACAAAATAGCCAGTAAGCGTTATTGGGAGTATGTAAAAACATGAAAAAGTCTTTACCCGATGGAGAGAGTCAATGACAGAGGAACGTGGCTTGATAAACCCACATTCAGACGATCACACTAACCACGGTTAGCTGAATTAAACCATGTTTGAATGTCTCCTCCTCTTTATCTTACTGTTCTTTTACTCAACAGATTCTGGCTTGACACTCGCATTCAGATGATCACACTAACCATGGTTAGCTGAATTAAACCATAGGGTTTTTTTTAGTGACTCCTCCTCTTTATCTTAGGCTGATTCCGCATGGGCCAAAAACAGCAGTGTGAAAATGGTGTAAAAGGGTTTAAAATGGTGTAAAAGGGTTTATACTGTTTTCACACCATTTTCACACCGCTGTTTTTGGCCCATGCGGAATCAGCCTTAGTATTCTTTTACTGAACAGACCAAGACCCACCGACTTTTGTGGTCTCAAGTGGACTTCATACACCACTACTTATCAGACATTTGCATTTCAGTTACGTTCCCCGACCCCTTGCAGCATTCATTACAAAAATATGAAGCGCAATTAAAGAAAGCGCTGTCATTTCAAAGTCATGTTTCTCACTGCTTTTATAATTAGAGAACAGGTCTTTTCCCACTGATTCTTTTCCATGTGGGTTTCAGTTGGCGACACGGCACCACTATTAAAATTTACAAGAATCTTATACAAATGAGATTCTTGGTGGGAACAGTAAGTGAGCCTGTGTCCTTGGCTGTAATGAATTTGTCCTGTTATTAAGCAATTAGCCCGCTACTAATTAAACATACAATACTCAAGTAGCAAACCTTCTGCATGTTATTAGCCAAACAAGGGCTTGTATTACCAAAGCAAGGGGAAGGGCAAACCGTGTGTGCGCATGAATGGGAACAAAGCACATTTGGGGCCGTCCTTAACATATGGCACATTTAAAAAGCATTTCCAGACAACAACACTCTTTAAAAGTATGTATCATACAAGCATGTGCTTTAGTGCTGCGGTTGTTTAACTCCTTTTAATTGAAAAGATCAGGGGTTCAGAACCAAGGGTGGGCATGCATCTTAGGGGAGACAGGTAGGGCGTAATTGCCGGCATAAAATCCCCTAGCAAGAGACCATATAATGATCATACACTCGTCCAAAGGGATAATCTAGTAGCCACAATACTGGCAAAATGGTTATCACAGTTAAAAACTACAATTCTTCGACGGTCGAGTTGCAACAGATATGCATACTATGGTAATTATGCAGAATACGCTGTATTTTTAAAAATGCTGTATTTTAAAGGGTTTTATTTCATAGTTAATATTTAATTTATATTTTGTATTTTGTGTGTTTTTATTGTTTGTTGGTTTGTTGTGCACCGCCCAGAGCCCTTTGGGGGAAGGGCAGTATATAAATGTAATTATAAAGAAAGAAAGAAAGAAAGAAAGAAAGAAAGAAAGAAAGAAAGAAAGAAAGAAAGAAAGAAAGAAAGAAAGAAAGAAAGAAAGAAAGAAAGAAAGACAGACAGAAAGAAAGAAAGAAAGACAGACAGAAAGAAAGACAGACAGACAGACAGAAATAAGAAAATAAATGAAACAAATGTTTCCAAGATCGTTTTCAAATGTCTAAACGTATACACAAAACCCACACATTTGTGTGCACGCACACACAGTTTTCGTCATTCAAATGCTAGCCGGTGGTGTTAAACATGCTTATATCTCAGGAACAGCTTGTAATTACCAGATGATTGCCAAACACTTGTTGGCAACCTTTGATTCCACCTTGGGGCCCCTTCTGCACACGCAAAATAATGCGTTTTCAAACCACTTTCACAAGTGCTTGCAAGTGGATTTTGATATTCTGCACAGCTTCAAAGAGCACTGAAAGCAGTTTGAAAGTGCATTATTCTGCATGTGCGGAATGAGCCTAGGAATCTGAGAACTACTGTTGTGTCTCTTCTGCCTTATATTACTCCAGTAACACCGGAAGCCCTAAGTAATGTAGGAGGAATCTGGCACAGTCTGGCACGGAACAGGAACTGCATGGGGGGAAAGAAAGCAGATGTTCCTCCCATATGATTTGATGTTCCTGATGTTTCCCAAGCACTGCAGAGAGGATCCATGACAAGGCCGTGGCTTCCACATCACTGCTGACAGAAGAGGCCCCTGACAAAGAGAAATCTACACTGTTTATTCAGTTATGATTATTGCTGAAGGGAAACAATGGAAACCCATCTGAACTACAGAAACAGGACATAATTGAAAACTCACAGTTTGATTTCTGTACCCGTCCTTCCCTGTACAGCCACCACTTTACAAATAAGCATCCTGTTTGCATTGGCTTGGGCCCATGCCATTATTGCAACCCCTATGTTCTAAACAAGAATTTGCGGTACATACTTTCTTCCAGAGTGGGTTTTATGGTGCAGATCTGCATCAGACTTTGCACTTGGGTTCTATAATAGAAAAGAGGGATTGTTTTCTTTTCCTAAACAAACAGACCAAATGAGAAGGGATTTACTGGGTGTTTTTGACATTTTGTGACATGGGCTGAGAAACACTGTCCCATAAAGAACGGCCCAAAGATGTAATCCTGCACACCCCATTTCCTTCCAATCCCATTAATAACTAAAAGGGGAGAAAAGGCAAACAAGATTATTAGTGATTGGCAGAGAGAAAAAGACTTCTCATGGCGAAACCTTGACAGCATCATTCCATAATTTCAAAAATACAGCATAGGTTAGAATTACCTTAGCAGGACACCTCCCCACAAATAAATTATTTATCCAAACTGATATTTAATGAATGACTTCGATGACAATCCCAAAACTTCTCCTCTCACAGAAAAACCAGCATCTATGTAGATGACAAAGAATTAATATTTATGAAGTATAGGTTTATTATAAATACAGGAAAAATCACTAATTGGCACCAGAATGACACATAATAATTCCAAAGGGGATAAATTATTAATCACAATAGCATGTTTTCAGTAAAATTCAGAAGTTCACTATGTACAGGATCTAGTTCATGTGCATATAAACCATTAATTGTGTGATGCAGGGGAAGACACTAATAAAATGTATGCTTATTGTAGAGAACAGCCATAATATCATGACACACATTTACTCTAAGTGGCCATGAACATTGTCAATGAACACACACACATATTCCTTGGAATAGGCACAACAGACCCACAAGGAATAGAACTTTAACCAGTGTAGTAATGCACTGCTGACCCAGCAGCACCGTGGTAGAACGTTGGAACGCCAACGGACCTACGGCCTTCTGGTCGCACCGCACCCCCACTCCTCATCCCCCTATGAGTCACGGGTCATGAACTATCTGGCTCAGTCACCCGAGTCCCCAGACAAAGGGGACAATGATCTGCCCCCCAGGTGAGGGATTAGGCCCAGGCAGCTGATGCTCACCTCTCCGCACGTGGCAGCCAGGTTGAGATCAATGCATCACATGATGATCTCCAGGTCTCCCGGTCACCCGCTCATCTCCCTACCCACCTCGCCTTTGCACGCCCACAAAGGGAAACCCTAATAAAGGTCGCGAGAGACCAGCACAGGGGAGAGTTGTCCAGGGATCCGCGAAATCCCAGCTTCCTGTTGCTGGCGGCTCTCCGCCAGATGAAATGAACCTCCTCAGCGTCCTGCGCCCTATTCCTTAGCGGCGACCCTCTGCGGGGGGTTGACTACAAGCTGGTGCGAAACCGGGAGATCCTCGAACCTCCACCCTGCTCCACCGTCGCATACCTGGGAAAGGGCCGCGATACGAAGTCCGCTGGATAAGTGCGCATCCAGGGACCACCCGTTTGGTATCCAGCCTGTCCTCTGGATGCGAGCGCATCCAAAGACGCAGCGTCCCTTTCCGGACACTCTCGTCCGGCGGAACACCCGGCGGTGAAAGTATAGGGAGCTTGCAAAAGCAGGGCTTATGACAAGCTTACGTTGAGCGAACTGGCGTTAAGCTTGAAATCGGCAGGAGTCCCGTAAAGAGAAGGGAGCTACGCCAAATTGGTTGAGGAGATTGAAGCTCAGTGTCCATGGTACCCAGAGGGGGGGACATTGAATCTTAAGGACTGGGGAGAAACATCGGGCAGGCACTCTTGGCACAGAGCCTCAGGCGGCGCCCGATGTCACTGCTACTGGCGGTGATGGAACAATGTTATGTGCGCCCATCCAGCCACCTGCAGACCTATGGCTCCCTTGCTGTAGGCCTTCGCCCTCCTTCGATCTTTCACCTTCAATTTCAACCCCGGAATTTTCTCTATCCCACTAAATTGGACGCCCTGTCCTCCTTCTGCCCCCCCCTTGCTGCTCCTTAGCCCCATTTCAAACTCTCTCCCGACTCAGCCGCCTCCCCTTAGCTCCGCCTTCATTTTCCGAAGCCACTGCACCTCCGTCAGCGCCACGTAATGGCTAGGCGGGTTTCAAAACTCTGCGCCATAGAGCGTATTAGCCCACGATCTGCAGAAGAAAGAAACCCTGCCGGAAGGCGATGCCCGACTATTCTTGCATTGTGCCCGTCCATTTCACAGATACCGAGGGGTGGGTTGCGTCATTGTGAGTTGTCGAGTACCGCCCTTTAAGCTGCATAACATCCTCACTGAGCTCCGCCAAAGCGATGCGAGGCGTAGGAATCACTAGCCTTCACATTGAGAGGCATGCTGGAGGCAATCGCGAGGAATCACCTAATGGTTCGGACTGACTGGAAACCACACTTTCGCATGCTCCCTGGGCCCTGCACAATTTGTGATCTGGGGAGAAGCCCGAGTTCCGCCAGCAATGCATCAGCAGGGGAGCCGCCTCCGGCGGCGCCTACACAACCGACTCCAGCTTTACGGTTTGATGCTGTCGCCAACCCCAGCGATCAGATTGTCCCTTGCCTGAGGCCACCCGATTACGGTCGCCTCTGAGGTGGATGCGCCTATAAGGCATTTATCAAGAAGTCCCCAATGCCCGGCCAGCCAACCCAGAGGTTTCTCCACCATCCGGCCAAAACCCCAAGAGGAGCCCTATGCCGAGGTTTGTGAACAGGCTCCAGGGGAGGGAGCCCTCAAAGGGAGGCAGGATTGACAACGAGGAGGCCCAGGGCGAGGAACTCCTTAAGCATGCCTTGCCAAGAGAGAACAGCCTCCAGCTGAGAGTGCCGTAAAGCGATCACAGGCCTAGGAAAGGAACCCGGAGGCTGGCCCGACATGCTCAAAGCTTTGCCAGGATATCGGGATCTTTACGCCCATCAAGCCAGCCTTCTAGCAGCCGCCCTCTCCGCTGCCATGAGACAGCCCGAGACGAAGTGTCTCAATATCGCGGTACAGCCAGGACATTTCCGGAGGAATTGTAGGCTGCCCGGCGGAGGGCTACCTACAACTCCCCTGACGGAGGAGGGTCTCTCCCCAGGAGGGGCCGTAAGACCCCCCCAGGAGAGAATCTAAGACCGAGGCAGCTCCCAATGCCCGCTGGGGGAGGCCAGCGCCACGGGCATCTCCCCAGCCCGGAACCAAGATCCGCACCTCAAAACCCTTCCCCCGGAGCTCCCCAATGAGATCTTCGCTGCCCCAGCTCCGTATAGGGATCCCATCCCCACGGAGACCATTGGGCTGGTCTTGCCAGCTTCTGCTCCCCCCCCCCTACGCTCCTATACTTCCTGCTCACTGCTAACCCTTCTACTTCCAAAGTCCACCATGCCTCCGCCGGAGTGCCCCAGAATGGCGCGCATTTCAAAAAAATCTCATGCAGGAGTCCACAGTCACTGAATTGCAACAGAAAGAAATGCTGACGGAAGAGGGACTGCCGTTTTGAACTCCTCCTCAGAATGCCACCCCATAAAGCCAATCCTACAGGACAATGAGGGCATGGAAAGGGGAAGGATGTCCGCTTTCCAGCACAATGGCCTTAAGCCAAAAGTCCTTCGTGGAAGGAAGGAAGAAGCCCCCCTTGGCCCTCTCTCCAGCTGTAAGGTTCAAAACCAGATTCCTCATAGCCTCTGAAGCCTGTGTGCAGAAATAGCTCCTAAGCTCAAAGCTCCCAGTGGCAGCAAAATCGTCTGCAATTGCCTCAGAGAGAGTAAGATCTCAAATCAGAGTCGCTTAACTCCTCCCTCGTTACTTTATATGTGCTCCTGTATATGCCTATATGTATGTTCTGTATGTCTTGCCCCTTACTCAAAGAGACCCCTAAAGTTTTCCCCTCATAAGAGTGGATTTTTCCATTAGCTTCTAAGCTATGCTCTTGTGCTCTTCAATTAAGAAAGTTTTTCTCCTTCTGATTATGGCCAGTGCCAATGCCTTGAAAGGCTTAGCCCATTACAGCATCCACCTTAAGCGGGACACAGGCTGCGTGTTGCGTGCTCCCTAGGATACCCGAGTGGGGACTACTGCTTCAAGCCCGCCTCCATCTTAGTTTAAACCTTCAAAACTCTTCTTCCAAACCTCTCCTTGAGAGACCTTTTTCCTTCTGTCCCATCTGAGCCTACACTGCACACATTGGCAAGTGGCGCCAAGAATTATTTTCATGCTCCCACATTTCCCCTGCTGGAGCGCGCCCCCTGGCTAGTCCACCCGGTGCCGGGGGGGTCTCCCAGCCACACCTATCTTGCACACAGCCCTCCAGCTGTGAAGGGTAGTGGAAGCTTGAGCTCAAACCGGCCAAAGAATCTCCTTACCAGGAGGGAAGGTAGAGCTGGACTTCCAAACCCTTCCCCCCCCCGCCTTCTTTTCTGCACACCCTCCTTCTCTCAGTGGGCTGGCCAGCACCCACACCTCCTAGATCTGGGATCTGACAGTAAAAGGTTTTTCTTTGCCAAACCCCCTCTCAAATTGCTTCGTGGTGATCAAAACCTCAAGCCCAGGGAACGCTGTTTTTCTTTGCATCTTTTCTCTAAATCTCTTTCCTATGAATGCTATATTCACGATATGACTATAATTGTGAAGATTGTTTTAAGTTGCCGACCTGGTTGTGACCTCTCCCTTCTCCTAAGCCTTCGGACAATTAAACGCTGCCTTTGTGTAATGCCTCTGCGTGTTGCCAGAAGTGATCGATTTATTCGGAATGGGGCCAACTGCACCCTAAGAAAGAAAGCTTTGGCACCAAAACAAACTGAAAGAAAGGGGAGTAGTTCCCCTATTGACCCAATCAAGGTCCTTCCATCCAACCAGAAGACCATATCCAAAGGTACTCTTCTCTATTCTCTATCAAAATTGCCTGCCCCCCCCACTCCAGGGCTCGGGCTTTCCATTGTCATCTATAAGAATCTAACTCAGCCAGCACGCATAAAACCCTGGGGGGGGCATTAAAGCGTTTGTTTCTCTTCTCTTCTATACAGGGAGTCCAGCTCGCCATGCCAGGCCATGGCCCCATCCCGAGGAGATGGAGCCGGAGGGCCTCCCTGGAAGGATCCGACCCCGCCGCCCTGTTGAGGAGAGAGCCCTGGATCACCCCCCCCCCCAGCCTGGGGCCAAGATGGGAGGGACCTCTGGAACCACAGTACACCCATTCTTCCACGCAGGAGATGCGCAAACCCCTCGCATGTTCCCCTCCAAGGGGAATGGCAGCCCTGGGCAACAGCTATGGCTCAAAGGTTGGCCGCTGTGTGCCAATGCATGCTCCTCATCTACAGCCAGCCATTCCTCTCTCCCCTCTCTGCCAGCCCCTGGCTGAAACTTTTGGAATTGCAGCCAGGAATATCCATTCCTGATAGATTAACCCTTGGAACTCTCCGCTGTTTTCAGCCCGGCTTTGAATAATTGTTGGAACACGCCTTCTCTCACAACCTTGCTTTCGTGGAGGAGTCCACTGAACCTACAATGCTAAAGAGCTATCCAGTAGCGCTCTCTCCCTACGCTCTTGAGGAAACCCATGGACTCCTAACGCCATGCGGCTCTGTAGCTTTGGTAGTCAAACAGCAAGAGCCATGCATTGGACAATTAATGCAACCACTTGGGTTGCCTTCCTTCCTTACATCCTAGCCTATGTACTGTTTAGCTTTTATGTTTTATTGTTTTCATTTATATGATGTCGCTTCTATCTACAAACATGCATGTCTTGTATATATTATTTACTTAGCTAGCAATGTCTGATGCCTTGCCTCTTTTATGCCCATTGGAGCCGACCTCCAAGGGAATTGTTGAGAGTGCACTATGACCCGACTGATTATTGAAGTTACTGCATGCCTTAATTTTTTAGAAGATTATCGTATTTGCTGTTGTTGCATTTCCCCGCCCTCATCTGCCTGCCGGGACTCTCTCTACTGCCAGTCTCCACCATTGTTTTGCATCAGGCTTCACCTGCCGGGGAGCCCAAGCACCCCGGTGCGGCATCGCCCCTCCCTCGACCCCCCCCCTTTGCCGGAGCGGCGGCGGCTCTAGCCAAGGCGGAGTATGTTTCCCTTGCGACTCCCCTTGTGCCAGGAGTCCCGGACTGCTGTTCATGTAACACTTCAAGACTATCGGCCATTTCTGGCCTGTGCCCTTCTGCTTGAAGTCCTATCAACTCTACCTCCACGCTCCTGGATGCCCTGGCCTCCGAGCAGCAGGAACTTCGTCAAGCGACCTTAGATGTCGATGCCAGCTTATTGATTGCACTTATTGTTTGTTGCATCACCAAGAGTTGTAAAAATGTACGTTAATATGTGTTGCTTTTAATCCTCTCTGATAATTCCCAGATTGATTCATATGAAAGTCGCGAATTGCAGGAAGTTGTATCTAATCTGAAGTATGATGTTTTGCCCCATTGGTGGTCAGCCCTCTGGAGCTGGCTGTCGGGAGGGATGGTTGAGTGCTATTGTACAGCTCTGCATTGGTTTAATTGTATGCCTCTATCTATCCCGGATCTTGTTTACTGTTCTAATGTATGTCCTAATATTGCCTGTAACGTTGTGTAAGAAGCTCCCCTGGCGAATTTCCCCTTACCCCGCAACCAAAGTTCTAATGTTACACAAGCAGCTCGGTCCAGCTTGACCAGGCAATGCGGAGGAGACAAAAGCGTCCCTTTAAATCACCCCTATAGCATTTCGGTCCCCTTCTACAAAATGTAAAAAGGGGAGGAGGTGTGAAAGTAATGCACTGCTGACTCCAGCAGCACCGTGGTAGAAGCGTTGGAACATGTGCCAACTTGGACTCCTCTGACCTCTCTGGTCGCCCCGCCACTCCCCACTCCTCATCCCCCCCCCTATGAGTCAGCGGGTCATGAAGACTATCTGGCTCAGCTCACCAAGGCGTCCCAAGACAAGGGACAATGATCTGCCCCCAGGTGAGGAGGATTAGGCCCAGACAGCTGATGCTCCCTCTCTCGCAAGATGTAGCAGCCAGGTGAGATCATGCATCACATGATGATCTCCAGGTCTCCCGGTCTCCCGCTCATCTCCCTACCCACCTCCTTTACACGCCCACAAGGAAACCCTAATAAAAGGTGCGAGAGACCAGCACAGGGGAGAGTTGTCAGGATCACGAAACTCAAGCAGCTTCCCTGTTGCTGACAGCTCTCCGGCCAGATGAAACTCCTCCCTCCGCTGCGTCTCCTCAGCCTATTCGCCTAGCTGTGACTTGCACCCCATCGCGGGGTTGACTACAAACCAGAGAAAGGTATTTGGAAGAAGGAGCAGGAGGAAGAGTTTGGAATTATCCCCCACTTTTCCCAGCTCAACATGGCTTACAAACCCCTTTCCTTTCTCTCCCCACAACAGACACCTTGTGAGGTAGATGGGGCTGAAAGAGTTCAAAGAGAACTGTGGCTAGCCCAACCAGCAGACTTCATGTGGAGGAGAAGGAAACGAATCCAGTTCACCAAATAAGAGTCCACTGCTCTTAACCAGTACACCATGCTGACTCTCTAAAATACCCTGAACAATATGGCTGCTGTATTATCTTCCCTAGTTATTAACTGAAAAGTTGCACAGTTTTCCTTAGACATGTATGAATTGAGGCAAACAAGGTTTGCTTTATTTCTTCAAAGAGAGTATTTGTACCAGATATTTCTATAGATGAGACAGTATTACATCTCTGACAGAACTGATTATTTCTTTGGAAACCAAACTTTGCATTTTCTCCAGTGTTTCTTTTCTATGAAAAGGCCTTTACTCTTTTGCAGTAAAAATTAAAAGATGCCAGACATAGATGCAGGGGGAAATGTTACGATCAAAACTACCAGATCATAGCCACATAGCCCAGAAAACCTACAACAGCCAGTTGATTCTGGCTCTGAAAGCCTCCAACAAAAACACTAAACAGTAAGTTGGGGAATCTTCAACATTAGAAGGATTTTTGTTTCCTGTAAGGTTTTGTGGACTGTCTACAAAAATTTATACTAGAAACATTTTTAGGCTTTCTGGCACCACAAGACTCTTATTTCCTTTTGCATTTTCAAGGGTTATTGGTGGGTCACAAAATCTGCATTTCACATCCATATAATGCACAAGGTGTGTTCACAGACCATGGAAACTGCATGCTAAATGCATGTCACATGTATATTTGATACAAACTTACAAAAGCAACGGTGAAAACAGAGAGCCAAAGCCACTTCCAGAAAGAGAAATGAAACACTTATACCCAATTGTCATGTTGTCAGGAAATACATATTTTCTCCTATGATTATTGTGCTATCTACACTAATGACAATTATAATCATTATCATAAAATCACTCCGTTTTATGCAGGGTCACAGTGTATTGACTGCATTTCTCCCCTTTCATCATTGCCTTTAGGGTTCAACAATAACCTAAACCAAATAAGCAACTTTTTAAACTATTCACCATGCGTGTATGTTAAACAATCTGTTACATACATCAGTGGCTTCTAAATGAGCTCCTGAAATAAAATTCCTACGCATATTAACTTTGAACATCACTTGAACAGAAGGGCTCTTGCAGAAATCAATGCATATTGATTGCTGGTGAATTGCTTCACAAAGCCTGCATCCGTCTTCTTGGTGCCTAGAGTTGCTCATCTTGTATCTGGCTGGACTCCCAACCTCTTGCTTCCATTTCCCATCCAAGTCTTATTTTTGTGGAGATATTGGTTCGGGTTCAGCACAATGAGCCAGGTAGGTTTTTATGAGGCTACGTGCAAAACTTAGTCCAAATAGCTTTTGAAATGGATTGGTCCTCTAATCAGATTTTCTGATACCAAAGATAGATGTTTCTGCAGTAAGCAAAACTTTCCTCCCACCCCGTCCATATCCAGCCAGCTGATACTAACAAAAAGTTTCCCTGATGAAGACCAGCACATAAACTCCATTAGAATAAATTCAGTTTATTTTTAAAAGTGCTCTTGCATGCTGTTCTTCTTTCTTCCAGTAACACACAATCAAAAATAAATTCACACAATACCTTTCAGGAAAAGTGAAGGTTGGACAGAGGAGACAGCTGCGAACTTGAAAACTGATCTCTGGTTCAGTTTTAATAATATTGCTGTCCACAAAAAAAAATAACAGAGCAAAATCTGGACACCCCGGATAAAGAGGACCAAGGCTGATACTTGAAATGGAATTGATGTGGCCAGAAAATCATTTCATAGTCCTCAATGAATATTTTTATTACTGCATCTCTTGCCTCGAAAGCCACATGAAGGGATACCATAAGTCAGATATGACTTGACCAAAAAAAGGGGGGTGGGGGAAAGAAAGCGAAAAGGATAGGAGAGGCATAATTTTTTTTCAGCTGTTGAAGGCCCTTTCTTAGTACCTCATTCTCTGGGAAGTCAAAGTAATGCTTGATGTTACAACCTCATCCTCTGCTGAATGGATCTTCTGGAGCAAGAGAGGGCAGCATCAGGTAGGAACCTCTGAGCCCAATCCTTAAGGCATAATACGACTGGGTCCAGAACACTTGAAGAGATAACACAGGTGCTGTTTGACCTCCCTAGGCATTGTTTACTAGCAAAGACCACACCACACCTGACATGAGGTACCGAAAAGGTAAAGGAAGACTGAGCTGTTAACCAAGGATCTGACATATGCTGTAAAGGGAGCCTTGAGAGGGGTAAAAAGACCAAGGGATGATTCAAAGACCAAGGTAGCCTTCATAAAAACTAGTTTCTTAGTCCTGGGATCTGTCCAGAGTGCTGAACTCTAGATCTGTTCAGGGTGCTGAACTCTAGATCTGTCCAGAGTGCTGAACAGTGTGCGGGGTGAAGGAACTCCTCTCACGATCTTTTGACTGGCTGGTGTTTCTGCAGTTATCACGTCTTAAAATGTGCAAAGCAGAAATTTGTAGGAAGGCCTTCTGGTAAAGGAAGCAGAGCTGTAGTGATATGGATTACCTTCAGAGGTAGCCTCTATTAGGAATATTTTTTCTTTCCATTTTTTCGGTTCCAGCCTCAGTACATTACAGTGTTTTGCCTGGAATTCTTGCCGTTAGAAACATACTGTATATACTCGTGTATAAGCTGACCCGTGTATAAACCGAGGCACCTAATTTTACCGCTCAAAACTGGGAAAATTTATTGACTCGTGTATAAACCTAGGGTGGTAACTCCAAAGCAGGTGGGGGCAGGGAAGAGCCGGGGTGCCCGCTCCCCACCAGATTGCTCCCACCCCCCGCCGCCTCCTGGATCCCCACAGAAGCCTTGTCTCTCCTTGTCTCTCCTTGTCTCCCCTTGGCTGCTCTGCACCTTGTAACTTGCTTGCAAGCAAGGAAACGCCAGACAGAGCATTCACCTGCTTTTTGGGTTTCCTTGCTTGCAAGCAAGGAAAACCAAAAAACAGATGACTGCTTTTTGCAGACCAGGTGGGGGTAGGGAAGAGCCAAGGCCACCCAGGACACCGGGCGCAAGCCTGTGGGGGGGGGCAGCAGGCTCCTGCCCACCACCGCCCATCCTTTCCCTAAGTCACTCACCTTTTCCTTTCCCCGGCTGGCTCTGAAGGCTTGGCTCCAGGGAAACTGCCGCTCGGGCAGGGTGTCTCTATCATTCTCTTGCTTAAGCAATCTTTGGAGCATTGCCCTTTTAAGAGAATGATAGAGACACCCTGCCTGAGCGGCAGTTTCCCTGGAGCCAAGCCTTCAGAGCCGCCCGGGGGAAGGAAAAGACGAGTGGGTGAGTGAGGGGAATGACGGGCGGCAGCGGGCAGCGGGTGGCGGTGGGTGGGTGGCTCGCGTATAAGCTGAGGAGGGCTCTTTCAGCACAAAAACTGTGTGGAAAAGGTCGGCTTATATGCGAGTATATACAGTATGTTAATAACGTTCTGCAATCCGCTCGCTGACATATTTAACCTCTTTGCTTTACTAAGAAGAAGAAGAGTTAGATTTATATCTCCCTTTCTTTCCTGTAAGGAGACTCAAAGGGGCTTATAAACTCCTTCCCCATCCCCCCTCACAGCAAATACCCTATGAGGTAGGTGGGACTGGGAGAGCTCCAAGAACTGTGACTAGCCCAAGGTCACCCAGCTGGCATTTGTTGGAGTGCACAGGCTAATCTGAATTCCTCAGATAAGTCTCCGCAGCTCAAGGTACAGAGTGGGAAATCTTAACCACTACGCCTCGCTGTAGTTGTGCACAGTTGTGCACATCTGACCCAGTGCCTTCTGGGCAAATCAGGTAGCTTGGCATTTAGTAACTTGGTTTTACTCGGAATTTTCAGACTATCAGTGAGAATTTTGGAACAATGTAAGCTTAACAGCACACATTTAACATAGCCACTCTGAACCAAATCCATAATGAAATGGAACTTAACTAGCAAAAATGTATGGAAATAAATCTAGCACAGCTAGACTCCTCTCTGTTCCTCTCCAAACTTTTAGGTTTCCTACATGGTCAAAATTTCTGCAGATTTTATTGATTTGATCTCCAATTTGAATGGTTTCTGGCAAGCATTTCTCCCTTAGAACTGTTAGGTATCCACACAACACCCAGCCACTTTTGAGTGTTAGCCAAAGTAACTCCACAGTCTACAGTGCCTCGTTTTCCATCCTCTTCCAGCTGAGCAAGGTAAGACATCTGTTCAGGCTTATTTCCAGGTCTTTCTACAATAGGATATAACTGGACTAAAACTGGGATGCTAACAGTCAAAACTAAGCCAAAAAAAAAACAATTTCCCAGGACTTTGGATCTAAAATCTAAAATCTGATCTATACAGTTGTGCCCTAGGCAAAAGATCTGGCTCAAAACAGGCCGAAAATACCCGTATCAGCAAGCCCATTATTGTTATCCTGAGACACTTGAAATTGATTTAACCATTATTCAGAACATTGGATTTAAGAAGCTGCGCTAGGAAGCTCCAATAATCCTAAATCAGAGCTGCTGAACAAGTCTCAATCAAATCCAAAGGTACTGATTTATACAGGGTTTTTTTTCCACATTCCGTACATGGGATCAGAGATCAGGGCAAAAATTCATCTGGAATTGTTGCTTACAGCTACATAAAATACCAATGGAAACACTAGGTAGTTTTCCACACTCTGTCAGAATGAGCTGTTTTGAAGAAGTAACCACATCAAACGTTGCTTTGAATCTCGGAAAGCGTGGGTGTAAATATTTAAAACAAATTAATTAATGGACAGTGCTTTGCTGGGAGGAGACTGGATCTCAAATGCATTCAGGGTTCTCAACTCTTGCACACTGGAATCTGTTCTTTTACCACCCTCTCCCTGAGCTCTGTATACGGTCTCTAAGCTGGGTCTAAAAGAAATGATAATGAAATGCATTTAGAAATTTAATTAATCCCCACAAATCCAAATAATGACGTGCTAATTTATAGTTAACTTGCATTTAAAACACCTTCAACGGAACACTTTAGACTGCAATGCCATTAAGCCACAAATTAATTTGGCTAATTTGTGAAAGTTACGCAAAGCATTAATATTGATAATTAAGGAAAGCCCCCCCCCCCCAATTCTGTAGAGTGCATTCTTTTTAATAAATGGAGAAACAGTCTGCTAACTTACTATATGTTGTTTTACAGTAAGATATGCTACCAGTTAAATTTAAACTTAAGAGTACAAGCAGTTCTCTAGTGCTCCCTGCACTGGGACCTTGCAGTGCAAAAAGGTGCATTCACACTGCAGGCATGAAATGGTTTAAATAGGCATTCTTCCCCCCCCCCCCCAAAGGAACACAAATTCTCTAAAGAGTGTATGGGCTTCCTAACAGAGGACTCTCAGAAAACTATAATCTCCATGATTCTTTGGATAAAGTCATGACAGCTGGTCAGCGCAATCCAGAGGAAGGTGCCTGAATCCCCCTCTGTGGGGCACTTATGCCAACAGAAGGGCAAACACAGGCACCTGCATCATGCTGTTAATCTTATAAATCCCATATTCAATTCCAGTAGCATCTTAGGGACCAACAAGATTGCAAGGGTGTAGGTTTCTGTGAGTCAAAGCTCTCTTCATCAGATAGTATCTTTAAAGAGCTGCTGGACTTGAACTCTGTCCTTCTAACGCAGGCCAACATGGCTAAATTCTGAATTCAGTGTCATTTTAGGAAGGCTTTGATTGTTTATTCCCCATCCTGTTTATTTCATTTTATTGGCTATATATCCTGCCCTATCCCAACAGGTGTCTATTTTTAAACTTTTCAGTGCGAGGATTACCGGTTTATCTGGATTCCTTTTCTTGGGGGAAGAGCTGGTTGGAGCCTAATCAATGGCAGCTCTAGCAACTCAAAACATTTTTCAAGGTGTCTCCAACTGGCAAAAACATGGGATGACAATCTGTCACAGACAACAGAACACAAGGGCCTCCCCCCAGTAAAAAAGGAATGAAAAGAATTACTAGACCTCAACAACTATGACTTAGGTGGATATACATTCCTTAATAAAAGGAAACATTTCTTCATGCAACGCATGATTAGTGTTTGGAAAATGCTGCCACAGGAGGTGGTGATGGCCGCTAACCTGGATAGCTTTCAAACGGGCTTGGACAGATTTATGGAGGAGAAGTCGATCTATCGCTACCAATCTCGATCCTCCTTGATCTGAGACTGCAATATGCCTTAGCAGACCAGGTGCTCGGGAGCAGCAGCAGCAGAAGAAGAAGGCCATTGCTTTCACCTCTTGCAAGTCAACTCCCAAAGGCATCTGGTGGGCCACTGCGAGTAGCAGAGTGCTGGACTAGATGGACTCTGGTCTGACCCAACAGGCTCTTTCTTACGTTCTTATGTTCTTAAATATGTAATTAATACAATTTCCTTTAGAGTTTGCAGATTTTAGCTAATATTGCATGCCTGCTGGGCAACTAAACATGGGGACAGCATGTAGAAAGGGGTTTAATTTTGCTATTAATACGTAAGTGCAAAACAGTTCACCTCATTCCAGTTAGATGATTAGATTCAAATCACATTTCATAAAGGATTCACTGCTGAAATGTCAAAAATGAGGTAATGCCCCGAAACCTGTGCCGTAAAAAGCAATTTAAACCTAACAGGTTGGTTAACCTTGAATAGTCAGATTAATGATCCAGCAAGAACCTGAAAACTCAGTTTCGATGAATAAACAAAACTTTGCAAGCAAAACTTTTTAGAAACATTTTGTCAGAACCGAAGTGCAAGCAGTCAAGAGGAAATCAATGCCATGGATGCACACGGCCGTTTTCACAAAGAGCTACCAGAACAAAACCAGGAATGGCCTCTTGTCTTGGAAAGGATTATTATTAGGAATACAGCTGCTCAGCATAACTCAACGTAACTCAACACTTCCATGTTGATTCTTCTTCCAAAGTTGTGATGGACAATTAATAAAACAAATTAAACAGCCAAAGTCAGTCAACACGACTCACGCAACCGATTATCCAGAGCCTAGCCGTTACGAGCCGCTAAGCCCTGACGAAATTTCTCACTGTATGCTCTTGCCAAGAAATCCTTCTGGGAAGGTACCTCAAGGGCCCCAAGTGTTTACCTTGGAGGAAGCCCGTAGCACTTATGCAAAGCCCCATCCGCTCAGCAAACTAACGAAACACAGCCGCTGTCTCCTATGACCTACGGAAACTGCAGCCACCGATAATTAGCTGCTGGGACTGTGTCTCGATTCCCCTTTCGTCTGCACACCACTTCCGCAGCGCCAGCAAGGGAGACATTGGTTGTGTCAAAGAGTTTAAAGGTATCATATGCTCTTGCTGCTGCCATATGCCCCAGGAAGCACAGTCCAGTCCTATAATATTGCACCTGGATTGCGGCAGGTACATCTGTGCGCTGTGAGCGCAGTTTCAACACCCCCTCGCCACCAAGCACTACTCCAATCAATCTGAGGAAGATGACAGAAAAGAGTTTCTGACAGCTGCGACCCTGACTGCAGCAGATGGAGATCCGTCGCTACCGACAGGGCCAACTACTAGCCACTAAGTTTCCTGACAAAACACCGGCACCATTAGTGAAACGGAGTGGTGTCTTGGGTCAGGACGCAGCAAGCCATAAATAGGTTTGCTTCTGGAGGGTCAAGAAGGCTCCTTTCTCAGGTTGGGGGATGGAGTGACATTACGAGGGACTTTCACTTCTCAAAACTTCTCACACCACTCCAAGGAAGCGCTTGTCCGCTTTTTCAAACAAAAGTCATATTAGCTTCGATATCTTTTTAAGTTCGGTAAACAAGACAGGTCAGTACCTTTTCCTCTCCGTGGGCTCTTGAAGGAAAGCAGATGCCATTAAGAGCTGCAGAAATGGCAGCGGAGGCACAGAGATATTGATACTGGTACTCTGCATAGTCCTGGGAGCAGCTGGAAGCAGGAAGAAAGCCAAGCCCTGTTTCTGATCGCAAATTGTGGCTGGCCTGGGAAGGAGGCAAGTGGATCCTGTACTTTTATCTGGTGCATCTTTTTTTCCCAACCTTCTCCCCAAAGAAGAAACATAATTCTTCCCTCTCCCAGGGAGTAGCTTAAACTTGAGAGAGAATTACTGCCCTAAGGTCACTAGAGAGATTTTTATAGTGACGGAGAATTTGAATCCAGGTCTCCCTAGTCCCGTGGTGGCGAACCTTTGGCACTCCAGATGTTATGGACTACAATTCCCATCAGCCCCTGCCAACATGGCCAATTGTAGGGGCTGATGGGAATTGTAGTCCATAACATCTGGAGTGCCAAAGGTTCGCCACCACTGCCCTAGTCCTAGCAGACAATTCTAAACTCTCATGGATTATCTTCTACAGGATGGTACAGGCAGAGAGGGGATTCTGGAAATGTATGCTGTTTCAGTAAAGGGCTACCTTGCGAATCATCCCAAAGACTAGCGGGGAATTTATTACAAGAGGCTTCCTGCTTACATGAACATGGTTTTGTGTTCTGGCAGGTATCTGACGCGATGTGCTCCTTCACTGGAAAATCAGTTCACTGATGCATCTTCCTATTATCTGTGGTCTGCTACTCCATTACCACTTGGATATAAAAATTACATTTCTGATTAAAATTTTAGTGCCAAACATTTCATACGATTATAGACCAAAAGTCAAAATTTGCATTTAAATAGACATATTAAATAC
Source organism: Sphaerodactylus townsendi (assembly GCF_021028975.2). Lineage (NCBI taxonomy): Eukaryota > Metazoa > Chordata > Lepidosauria > Squamata > Sphaerodactylidae > Sphaerodactylus > Sphaerodactylus townsendi. The sequence goes on from NC_059428.1 coordinate 143,691,132, forward strand.
TCAGTGGCACACCACAAAAACAGGAAAGACTTGGTTTTTAGTAAGGAGGGAAGGACGTAAAACAGGGACATACAAAGCCACCAAAATAAGAACTTGCACTGTCTAGTTCAAGTGAAGGATTTCAAAGTGGGAAGTCACTTTCTAATAGCACGATAAGAAACGGATCAATCTTTTAAACAGTTGCTGATAGGAATCAGTAATTTGCACATTGTGTGTGATACTTTTTGCACAAACCCTAAAGTCTTAGCATGACATTGGTTGAAATATTGGTTCAGTGTCCACCATACTTTTTCAGCTGACTACCCCATTCCAGGCCCACAGACATAAATATTGGGGTGAGAAGGCAAAATTATTCTCCTCCTCTTGATAAAGAAACTGGGGAGGGATCTCCACATGAAGCCTGCTGGGTGATCTGGGGTCAGTCACAGTTCTCTCAGAACTCTCTCAGCCCCACTGACCTCACAAGATATCTGCTGTTGAGAGAGGAAGGGAAAGGAGTTTGTGAGCTGCCTTGAGTATCCTTACAGGAGGGAAAGGCAGGGTCTTCTTCTTCTTCTTCTTCTTCTTCTTCTTCTTCTTCTTCTTCTTCTTCTTCTTCTTCTTCTTCTTCTTCTTCTTCTTCTTCTTCTTCTTCTTCTTCTTCTTCTTCTTCTCCTTCTTCTTCTCCTCCTCCTCCTCCTCCTCCTCCTCCTCCTTCTTCATGACATGCATAGCCTATCTTGTTTATTGCTCCAGTGTGTAAAAAAATAATCTCAATACCACCATAGATCCAATGGATTGGATTGTGTGGGCCTGTTCCTCCCACAGTGACATTTTTTTTTTTGATTTTGCCAATCAAGGTGCCAAAGCAAACATGAGGACCACGATACTTAACTGCAGGAGTTTTTACGGACAGAGAATCATGGGATTGGTTAGTACTAAGGAAAATGCTCAGCCACCTATCTGTGTGAGCTCCTGAGTTTATGGGGTAGAAGCAAATGGGGCTGGAGAATACGAATCAGCCTCGAGGCCGTGTGTCCTTTCATTGGGGCCCGATAAGCATAATTACAGCAGCCACCTCAGAAAGGCTTAATTGAGGCTTAATTATGTGGGATTTAATGAAATGCATCTGACAAACTGCTCGAAACCCTCCGGCGAGAGACAGCAAATAGGTGCTTATGGAAAATCCACTGCTGGATTTGAAGATAATTGTGAGAAGGATATAGAAAGCTGGGTGACTTAATACCTGCACCGTATTGATTTATGCCTTCCTTTGTAGAGGTTATATTACAGGGAGCTCAGACTATGAAATTATTAGACTATCACAGAATGCAAGTTAAGTAAAAACACACAGGGTTTTTTGGGGGGGGAGATGGTAGCAGCCACGATTGAAACGTTAATTACAGCTCATTCTAGGTATCCTGAAACAGCTCTCTCCCTCACACACATATACACGCTCCTGACTGAAGCTTAAAACCTTATGTCATTGGCAATAAATAACCTTTAAGTGAGGAAGGATACCACTAATATTTGTACAGGCGAGTGTCTAAGTTTATTATAGGGAACACACCTTTGCAAGAACATGTTTGCCTGTTACATTTAGGGATGCATTCTTAAATCCATTTTACGTGTACCTCTAGGCAAAAATGTACTGTCTAGTGAAATTGTTTGAGTGGTGGACTCAGACTAGGACTTGGAAGAACCAGGTTTGAATCCCCACCCACCCGCAGAAGCTTTGGACAGGCACACACTGTCTTGGATCTTGGACAGTCACACACTCGGCATAATCTACTTGACAAAGTTGTTCTGGAGGTAAAATGAAGGAGAGAAGGACAATGTAAACTGTTTTGAGTGTCCATCTGGGAGAAAGGCAGAGAACACACAAAGCAAATGATGAAAACCACCACCCGGGGAAACTGTGCTTACATGGAAGCAAAATTCAGCTGTAGTTTACCTTCTTTTGCTTATCTTCTGCAGCGCAAATTCACACATTTGTGGCATATCTTGTTTGTCGGGGACGTAAAGGAAATACCACCGCAAACCATTGCAGTCCTGCATCCCATAATTCAGTCCTGGGGTAGCAGATGAAGTGCCCACCCTCCCTTCCTAGGGCAGCGCCATGCCATACGCTTAGGCTGCCGGAACCATAGGCTCATACAATCAAAACTGGCAATGACCTCCCAAATCATTTAGTACAACTTTCTGCCCTAGGGCTCCATACCCTTGAGCTAAATCACTCTTGACAGGTGCCTGCAGAGACTTTCCTTAAAATACTCCAAGGGAGGGGTGCTCTGCAGCTTCCCAGGAAGGCTGCCCCACACAGTGCACACAACAACAAAAGGAGACTTCTGAGACCTTCACATTCTTAACCCTAAATCTGCCCACCCTCTAGTTTGCAGGCATTATTTTCACGTTATCATCAGCTGGTACGGGAAACCATCATTTCCTCTCTTTGCTGTCATCCTATCTTTCCCTCTCCAAAGGCAGTTAATCAGGAAGAGGTGGGGGGAGGACAAAAATTGAGACACACAAAGAAAAATGAGAACAACTCTAAGGACTTGGGAAGGACAACCGTCAATCAAACGAGTCTCTCTGAAGCTAATCTGTATGGGTTTTTCCCCCCTCTGATTTTTTTAAACTTCAAATATCACCTGCCCCGTGCCTTTATGTAATGCATAACAAAGAGGCAGAAAAGTCATGTTGCTTTCCTATACTGAAACACTATAAATTAAATGCCTTTCAGCAACTTGACATGGAAAAGTCTGATGATGGGAATGGGAGAGGAGGGTGGGGGAATAATGGCCAAAGACACCATACCGGTGACAGCCTTCTTGGAGTTTCTGCTCAGGAAATATCCCAAAGTCTAGAATGGAAACCTCTCACGCGTTTGCCTTGAAAAGGTTTAGACCGCTCTGATTCACCTTGCATGGAAAACTGTTCATTAAAAAAAAGACCTGACTTAAAACTACAGGTATCACTTTGAGCAGAAAGTTTCCTTCTGCCTTCTATTTCCCCCAAAGCTCTCCATCAAGGGGATACCATTTCATTTTGCCCATCTCTTGGCCTTGGATATAAATTCAAAATAGCCACTAGGGAGCCACCGGCTGGAGCGGGTCCAGAGGAGGGCAACCAAAATCGAAAGGGTCTGGAGTCCATGCCCTACGAAGAGAGGCTTAGGGAGCTGGGGATGTTTAGTCTGGAGAAGTGTAGGTTAAGGGGTGACATGATAACCATGTTTAAATATTGGAAGGGATGTCATGTCAAAGAGGGAGCAAGCTTCTTTTCTGCTGCCTCAGAGACTAGGACACGGAGTAATGGATTCAAGGTGAAGGAAAAGAGATTCCACCTAAACATTGGGAAGAACTTCCTGACCATCAGGGCTGTTCGACAGTGGAATTCGCTGCCTCGGAGAGTGGTGGAGTCTCCTTCTTTGGAGGTTATTAAACAGAGGCTGGATGGCCATCTGTCAGGAGTGTTTTGATTATGTGTCCCTGCAGGGGGTTGGACTTGATGGCCCTTGTGGTCTCTTCCAACTCTATGATTCTATGAGATTCAAAAGTCAGTTTCCTTTAAGAGAAGACTTTCCCATCAGCAGACTTGTACCCCATTGGAGCCCCAAACCATATCTAGACAGGAGATAATTTGGGGGACTTTAGTGGGGTGCAGCAGGAGGGGAAGGCAAATTCACAATTATAATAGAAACAAATCTAGGATTATAGCTGAGCAGATACCATCACAGAGTAGGTGTATGGCCCCTCCCGCACATGCAGAATAATGCACTTCCAATCCACTTTCACAACTGTTTGCAAGTGGATTTTGCTATTCCGCACAGCTGCAAAGTGGATTGAAAGTGCATTATTCTGCAGGTGTGGAAGGGGCCCATGTGATATGAATGTCGCAAGCGTCTCTCACTGTCCCACTTATTTCAAGCGCACGGTTATCGAAATAACTCGAATTCTTTCTTATGAAAGTGTTATCTTTCTATAATCTTTTTAACTTAAGTGAGTTCAATGTAATTGGGATTTACTTAATGTGTGTTGTTCTGTAACTGTTTAATCCGTAATATTTGTTTTTTCTTTTTTTGTATCTTTTCGTTAAATAAAGTATATATTTTTAAACTAAAAAAAATAACATAGACCTTCAAGCAATAGTTGGTGTCATCATTACTTGATCATTTCCATATCCACTGAGAAAATGAGTTGAGATCTCATAATAAGATTTCTCAAGTTCTAGACAAATTGCATCTGATTTATGGATTACAGAGATCAGTTCTCCACAAGGAAATGGCAGATTCAGAAGGTAGATTGCATGACATCCCCACAGAGCTCCCCTATCCAAATTCACTCTGTTCTCCCCAAATCCCCATGGATTCTTCAAGATGGAGCTGTAATTCTATGAGTGGCTCCAGGGGAGGAAAGGAAACTCAGAAGCAGAAATGGAATTAAAGCACTTTGAAATTCTTTGGGTGCAATCAGTCATCATGGTAAAACGATGGCTTATCTGTGGCTTGATCTAATGTTGCATTTGTCTCAATTTATGAGTGTGGCTGTTGGGCTGGCACACAAACAGGTTTACAAACCACAGTTTGCTTCCAGTTAACCACGGCTTGTATTAATTGATGGGATCCCTGCTGTCGCTAATGACAGGTTGTGGGCAGAGTTGAAGCTCAGGGCTAATGGCCAGAAAAACATCAGGAGCATACACTCATGAAGTACACCTGGCCAGCCACTGCAAAGAATACCATCAACCAGGCAAGTGCAAAAAAAAATGGCAAATGGTTTATTTTTCAGTTGCGAAGTCATCAGCGAGAATGCCGGCTGTGCTTGATTTGAGAGGCACTGAAGTCAGGTAAAACTAATTCTTAGCTATGGATCAAAGTGTTACCACTTGTAACTGGTGGCTCCATTATGATCTGAGATGCACAGTTCCCGCCTATCACTTACTTTTCACCTCCTGTTTTAATTCCCCAAACCCACATAGGTAAATCATCATAACCAAAGTTGAGTGCGTGCATGTATACCACGATAATAAAGTTATGCGCTGGGAACAGTTTAATCATGCCAGCCTATATAAATTATGGACATTTGCATAACTCCTTTTGTTTCACATACTTTATCTTAGAATTGCCACTATATATATATATATTGCATAATTTAAACTAGTTTTGCCAGTCAGAGTGGAAGGCGAGGAGCTAGGCAGGACGAAGAAGCCCACCGCAGCATAACAAATGGTTTAATTAACTCTCTCCTCCTTACCAACATTGTCATTACGGAAATATATATTTTAAAATAAACCAATGAACAGTGAATGCTCCAATCCTGTAAATCTATATCAAAAAATATCTGTTTCGCACAAAAATTTAGTATTTTTATAAAATCATGAAATGGGAGGGAAACTACTACTTGCGCAGGGAAAATATAAAAAATCCATTCGAGTCCCACAACAGGTTGCGATTTCTTGAAGACTCTCGGCCCAATCAGACTGGAGGGAAGGGAATGCACTGAGAACTGTGCCAATGTGTTTGTGCTGAGGTCTAATGTCAGGCCTGCGCCATTCTCAGCCTGGCAACTAGCATGTCCACTCCAAGGCCACAGATGGCTGTTTCCATTATCATCGCCCAAGGCTAAGGAGGCCTCCCCTTGCTTGTGTGAAACTAGTCAATAGGGCTTCCCGTTCATTCTTATCTGCTTTCTTCGAGGGAGTGAACAGTCTGTCCTAAACAATGCCACTATTCCCACCGTCCCTTCAAATGCTGATATTATGGGAATGCGAGGGTGGGGGGATTATGGGCTGAACCTTTCTGTAACTTACAGAGGTCAGAGAGCCAAACTTTAGTTTCGGCTATCTGAACCTGGGGATGACACGGCTCCAATAAAAAGCTCTTGAAATCTTCTTGAGTCTCGTTCAATGACTGGAGTAACCGACCCTTACATCTGGCCACCTCCACAGCTCTGTGGCGGGCAAACTCAGAAGTGGGTGTCACAGAGGAGTTACACTGGCGTCCGAATGGATGCTGGCACGGGGGTGGGGTGAGGTGTGTGCAGGACATTCCTGGAACTGAAGCTTACTTTAGTCAACTTCCATGAGCACCCCAAAATGTCCTGTCCATTAACAGCCTTGCTCAGGGCTTGCAAATAGAGAGCCATGATGGAGTCAGTCCATCTCATGTCGGGTCTTCCTCTTTTCCAATTGCTTTCATCTTTCATTACATAAGAGAACATAAGAGCAAGCCAGCTGGATCAGACCAGAGTCCATCTAGTCCAGCTCTCTGCTACTCGCAGTGGCCCACCAGGTGCCTTTGGGAGCTCACATGCAGGATGTGAAAGCAATGGCCTTCTGCGGCTGTTGCTCCCGAGCACCTGGACTGTTAAGGCATTTGCAATCTCAGATCAAAGAGGATCAAGATTGGTAGCCATAAATCGACTTCTCCTCCATAAATCTGTCCAAGCCCCTTTTAAAGCTCTCCAGGTTAGTGGCCATCACCACCTCCTGTGGCAGCATATTCCAAACACCAATCACACGTTGCGTGAAGAAGTGTTTCCTTTTATTAGTCCTAATTCTTCCCCCCAGCATTTTCAATGAATGCCTCCTGGTTCTAGTATTGTGAGATTATTTCCCAGTGACTCGATTTAGCTTCTAGGAAGAATTCAGGCTTGATTTGATGTAGACCTCACGTACTTGTCTTTTTGGTGGTCTGGAGTATCCACGTTGCTTTCTCCCAACACCATCTTTCGACGGAATCGTTTTCTTGCACAATACAAAGTTTTCATTTCAGAGAACACAGAGATGTAAATCGGAATGGTACAGTTTATCTTGGTATAGACAAAGTCAAGAAGGGGGGGGGGGGTTGTAATAAGCTTCCTTTCTTGATGGTCTAAATATTTAATGCCATTCGTGTGGGAGAACTTCCCAAAGTAGAATTAAACAGCATTTTAATATTAGCCTGCAAAAACCCATTGGGGAGGGGGATTTCAAATGAAAGAAATGAGGATGAGCAAACAGTGTTCTGTGACCACACAAGGGGATTAAGTAAATTATCCCATGTTTGATTCAGAGCTTTAAAAAAAGCGTCCTCCCTTTGAAGACTGGGGGTGGGAGAGCGATGGAAATCAATGTTTTTTACCTTAATCTATGAGCATGAGATGTGAACCAATCTCATCTAAGTGAAATAAAGATTTCTTGTGCTGGCTAGATTTATTGGATCAAGTAGATTGAGCAAGTTCCATATAAAGTGACATTTTGGTCGGGACTCATGTTCATGCCTTGGCCTTATTTTCTAATGGCCCATCGCTACACTTCACTAGTCCTTCTGCTAAAAACTGCCACCATTTGGCTACAAATCTAATTTTTGTTCCGGTACTATGGAATATCCTCCTGGAACGTGATGCAATTAGATCTGTAGCTCGTCTAATAGAGAGCAGACTTTGTCATCCTGCCTTTCAGAAAGGATACTTCTGTGAGCTTAAGCAGCCTTTCCTGGGCTCCAAAGGATGATCTCAACACTTTTTTTTTCTTGTCCTGTCCATTATGCTGTTCTTCCTGATCTCTGTTTACAAAGTATATGTTCAAAACACTGAAGCTAAGCACTGTGAGCCCTGGTTAGTATTTGGATGGGAGACCACTAAGGAATACCACTAAGACCACTAAGGAATACCTCTGCTATGCAGAGGAAGGAAATGGCAAACCATCTTTGTTAGTCTCTTGCCTTGAAAACCCTACAAGAGGTTGCTGTAGGTTGGTGTGACTTGGCAACCATTTACACACAGACAGCAATGTCTTGATCTCATGTGAACAATTAACTGGAGAGCAGAGAACCTTAGCGGAAAACAAATGTTTTGAAATGGTTTAAGAGAGACCATTCGATGAAAATGGAGTCTGATTCTGTTCTGGCTTACAGCCCCTAATGGGGCTGATCCAGCCAATAAATGTTGCTTTTATTCTGTCTATCTTTCATTCCTGGTATTATAATTTTATTTGCCTATTATTTCTTTAGGCTATTTCTATGCCGCCCTCTTCAGAGCCCTGCTCAAGGTGGCTTGCCATTAAAACCACATCACGCTATTTTAGAAAAGCTATTAAAATGTGCTGTTATGCCATCTCCCTCTCTCTGGTTCATTAGCAATTATCTCAGGGTCAGTGTGGAAGGAACGCCAGTGCCCCCTGATCATACCTCACCATGGAAGGAGATGCTGAGATTCCCTTCAGGAGCCAAAGACCCATTTGGCCAGGAATGGCAGAAGCCTACCTAATGCAGGTTTAAGAAGCTTCTCAGAGTCTGAATTTACTGGAGATAGGGAGGACAGAAAACTGCCTCTCGGGCACCCTTCTACTTAGCACCTGTTTGAATTTCAAAAGTGAGTAATCCCATTGAGAAAGAGAATTAAATAGACTGCCAAATCCTGCAGCCGGCATCACCGCTCTGTAAGCCAGCAGCAGTAAAAATGATTTAAACATAGCATTGTGATAAAACCATAGAGTTGCTCCTGGATCTTGGATTGGCGTGACATCACTTCTGGGACGGGACCGGAAATGATGTCATGATGTCCTTGTATCCCCCCTCCCCCGCCATTCCTGCCTTCCAGTCTCTTGTCAGCTGCCATCTTAGTAAAGACACACACAATTCCATTTTCCTATTCTGTAGTGCATTGGCATATGAAGTTACCATGAGAAAGTCAAACCACTGCTTGATCCAGTTCAGAATTATTTTCTGAGATTATTTTCATTGGAGGCTGTCAAAGATTGGACTAGAGACCTCTAGCATGCAAAGAAGGTCCTCTGCTACTAAGCCATGCCGCTTCCGTGTCTCCTAGGCAGCATGGGCTCTGATTTAGCATTTGTCTGTGAGATAAACATATGCATTCTATTCTTTTATATGCCATGCGCCAGAAAGCTGCATTTTAATAAAAGCCCATTATTATAAGCCATGTGCGTACTCAGGAGAAATCACTAGATAGCTGGAGAAAATAATTGACCGCAGTCTTTTCCCAAACAGGGCCAAGATTATGACTGGTTATTGTTAAACTGAAGACATTCACATTCAACCCCCTTTATTGCATGCTTAACACATGGTGATAAATCAGCTGCTTTTAAGTTCATCAAGGGAAATCACCTTTTGCAAACAATATATTGCAGAACACTGTGAGGAAACATATCATAGAACCAGATCGGGGACTGTGGAAGCAGCAGAGACATATTACTTTCAGCTTTGTTAGTTGATCTTTAAGATTAGCAGAACACCATTTAATAATAACTCTGTTTATTTTATAGCATCCTTTTAAATTAAATCCCTTCCCCCTCTGCATTTGCTGGGTAAGGCTACAGAAAACATGGCCACAAACCTAAGGGCTTACCAACAAACAAATCAACACCAATCCCAGTTTCAAGAGTTCTGGAGCAAAAGCTCAGTTTCTTCAAAAAACTAATTAAATTGGGACAACTTACCTTCACCTATGGAGGGAAAGATGTGCATTGTGTTAGCTGCATGGTGGGGGCAAATGTCCATTGCAGCAAGATTTTTTTGTACAGATGTATTTCTTCAAGCCCGGCTTTCACTTTTCATTCTCTCTGCAGCAAGCGAGACCACTTCTAGTATGATTTTAATTTTCCTTTGCTGCCAGAGTAGGCAAATCTGCTAGTGAGAACAGCTTTGTCCCAGACATCCAGCATGATCTCAATGCCATAAAGCAAAAAATGGGGATTCCCGTGAATTAAAATGTAATTCAGCTACATTTATTTATTTATTTATTTATTTATTATTGGATTTCTATACAGCCCTCCTTCGAAGGGCTCAGGGTGCTGTACAGAAGGAACATAGGCAGACAGAGCAGAAGTTAAAACTAATACAAATATAATATAAGCTCTGTAATATTACTAAAATCATTAAAACAGCATTATAACATTACAAACCCAGAATCCGAGAGCTAAAACTAAAGCCTCCCAGGGAACCTACAAAGACCCCTCACTAGAATGGGGCATGTAATTAAAAGACAAAAAAACAGGGGGAAGGGAGTAGGAGGCAGGGGGCACCCTCAGCAGCTGCCCCCCCCCCCCTCGAAAGCCCGGCGGAACAGCTCAGTCTTACAGGCCTTGCGGAACTCACCAACGTCCTGCAGGGCCCGGACAGATGGAGGGAGGCTGTTCCACCAGGCAGGGGCCAGGGCTGTAAAATAGTAAATAGTGAATAGAACAGAGGTACCAAGACTTTTTGAACCTGTAGGCACCTCTGGAATTCTGGTGGGCGCAAAGTGGCAGGCGCAGCCACAAAATGGCTGCCACAGAACAGCTGCTGCAGGAAGCCGAGTTGGCCATAAAGTTGTTGCCACAGTGAAGATTCTTATGCTATGTTGGCAGCTGTTGCTACTTAAACTATCTTTGTGTGTAAAGCACCATCAAGTTATAGCCAGCCTATGGAAACCCAGCAGGGTTTTCAAAGGCAAGAGATATTCAGAGCAGATTTGCCGTTGCCTTCCTCTGCATAGCGACCCTGGTACTGCAAATACAATTACAAATAAACTCCATCCAGACATGTACAAATGTGCCTTGTCCCACTCCCATCTGTGAGGCGGAGAAAACAGATACCCCAGCACACAATCACTCTGCATGGTGCCATAGGAGAAACACGTCTTACTGTGACATGTCTCTGAAGATGTCAGACATTAACGAGGGTGGAGCATTAGGAGTAAAAACTACTAGAGCACACAGCCCAGAAAACCCACAATACTCAGTTGATTCTGGCCTTGAAGCCTTTGACAATACGGTCTCCCATAAGGACATAAGAAAGAGCCTGCTGGATCAGACCAGAGTCCATCTAGTCCAGCACTCTGCTACTAGCAGTGGCCCACCTGATGTCTTTGGGAGCTCACATGCAGGAGGTGAAAGCAATAGCCTTCTGCTGCTGCTGCTCCCGAGCACCTGGTCTGCTAAGGCATTTGCAATCTCAGATCAAGGAGGATCAAGGTTGGTAGCCATAGATCGACGTCTCCTCCATCAATCTGTCCAAGCCCCCTTTAAAGCTATCCAGGTTAGTGGCCATCACCACCTCCTGTGGCAGCGTATTCCAAACACCAACCACGTGTTACGTGAAGAAATGTTTCCTTTTGTTAGTCCTAATTCTTCCCCCCAGCATTTTCAATGTCTGCCCCCTGGTTCTAGTATTGTGAGAGTACTTTCCATCCAAGTACTTTCCTTCTTAGCTTCTGAGATCTGTCAAGATCAAGCTAACCTGGGCCACCCAGGTCAGGGCAAACTATCTAATAAAGCCAACTACTCAAGCACCATCTTTTAATCTATTTGAGTAATCTAGCTAGGCCAAACTTTTAGGACCAGTCAAACGTTCAAGCTTGAACAAAAATGTATGTGGAAGGAGGGGCAGGCCTTTTGTGTCATAAATAAAAACATCCAGATGAGTTAAAATGCCCTTTCTAATAGCCTGCGCTTTGCACTTGAGCTTGGTATTTCGGATGCAAGATGCATATAGCTCACACTTTATGTTGCATATCTGCAGGGGTGACAAAGACAGAAACGAGATTCTAGGGGGTAAAGTGTTCTTTCCATCTTTTATAGACACACAGAGACACTAATAGCCTGGCTTCACCACGGTGCTTTGATTCCTAAAACTTTATCATTAAAGATTTTGGTCACTCAACTGCAGTGGGTAATTATCACATAAATTAGCGGAGACAGAGGAGGAGGAGAAGGGGCATAAGGAAGGGAATATAAGGCAAGGGCCTCGCCTAATGCAGAAAAGCACAGGACTTAATTGTCTTGTAATATTTCCAAGGCTGACACTAGTGATGATCCAGCTCTCCAGTGGGATATCGCTTAGGCTAGAGAGAGAATGCCTGCTAATAAGGTACGATTTACCCCCTGGTATCTCGCTTTTATCTGCTGACCTGTCACAATAAAACAATTTTGAAGATATATTTTCAGAAATTGGTGATTAGCACAGCAAGGGAAAGCTGCGAGAGTAAGAAGGGTTATTTTCTGTAGTGTTGCTCTCCCGCCCTCAAGACTAGGATGCCAGCCTGCGGGCAGCGAAGGTAGACGAACAGCAAAAGGACAGATAATTGGGTCGGCCTAACGATATTTTGCTACTTGGATAATATGTTTAGCCTCTATTAAATAGCTGCTGTATTAATTTTGATATCTTTACCTGCTGAACGGCATCAAAGCAAAGATTTCAATGCGGAGTGTCCCTTCAAGATCACGAAGGATATTCAGCTAGAACCACAAGCCATTTGCTTAGGGTGGGATGGTTTGAGACCGACAATGAAGCAAATTCAATTCAAAGTTCTAATCATTATCTTTAGAGTATTTACCACTTGGGCCCCCCTTCTGCACATGCAGAATAATGCACTTTCAATCTACTTTCATAATTGTTTGCAAGTGGATTTTGCTATTCCACACAGTAAAATCCAGCTGCAAAGTGAATTGAAAGTGCATTATTCTGCATGTGCAGAAGGGACCTTGGAGTTCATGTATGTTAAGGAAAACCTCTTCTTATATAGAGACCCTTACATATGCTTAGATCAACCCAATAAACTGCTTTGACTTTCTCTTTACTATAGGAAATATATAGCGACTCCCTTAGTTGCATTGACCAGATACCCAATTCATTTAGCCCTCTGCATTTATGTCACTCAAAATACTCATGTTTAACACATCATTACCTTTTGTAGCTTTGATTTTATAAATATTTAATTACAGCCTGAAATCAATATCTACACTTTAAAAAAAAATAAATCAGAAACTTTATTCTAAAGTTTTGACCAGCACTTGACCAGATAGGAGATTAGAACGAAAGATCCAGGACTTCATAAAAATAGAATCTACCTTTCAAACTAAAAATATTCAACAATGAAGAATGAGGTTAAAGTACAGAAGGTTTTCCATTGTGTTCTTACACTGTGGCAGATTATGAGAATTAAAGCGGCTACATCTCATTGCCTATAGATGATTGCTGGACACGCCATAAAATTCATGCCATATAATTTAATATCACCTATAATGCCCCATTATAAAGACACAGAGAATGAGAAAGGGGAGAAAATCTAAATTGCTTATGTATACTATTATGGAAAGCAGTGAATTAAATCAAAGTTTTGATAGCTTGCTCGTGTAAAATTTTTCGCTTCTTTCCTGCCCAGTGGTCAGGGAGTTCACAATTAAAACCAGATTCACCCACATTCTCCTTTTCTCTCAAATATCTTTGAAAAATAGTAGTGCTGCATAAACCCATTTATCACATAGAAAAGAAGCCAAACTTGTCTTAAAGCTTTTCCGCAGTCTTATTTTGGTTGCTCGCGTGCCCGTACTGCATCTTTTTTTCCTGCACATATTTTGCTCCCTCTAGTGACTGATTCAATATATCGTCACTCAGTCTATTTCCCCGCAAATAAAAAGCACAGGGAAATAAGCTGGAGACACAGCAGTGTAACTGTGGAGCACCTCCTGTTCCACCCTCAGGTCAGGGCCTTCTGCTGTCCCTCCTTTCCTTCACAGGTATTCTTCAGTCAATTCTCTGGTCAGATCTTTTCACCACAACAACAACCCAGGCCTCAAACTCATGGGCCCCTGGGGTTGTCTCCATAGATCAGCACTGAGGTGAGGCTGGGCTGGGCTCCTGGTTCCTTCCTCTTTCTCTCTCCAGTCTCCACTTCGTCTCCACTCTCTCTCATTGCTTTCTGTCACTCTCCTTTTCTCCTCTTCATGCTCCTCCTCAACACAACCCAACATTATAAGGGAAGAAGAGACCCCATTAAAAATGTCTCAACCTCAGCCTTGTCAAGATAGGGGTTGGGGGGGTGTGTGTGCAAAAATGCTGCAGGGTCACAAGCACGAGGCAGCCAATTTTAAAAAGTCCACATTCGCTATTGGGAGTCTCCAGCATCATGGCGAGAAGTTGGATCTACAGTCACTTTATTGGGTTATGAACAGCTCTCGATTCTTAGAAGATTCCCAGCTGCCCCAAAGAGAGAATTCAATATATGTGTGTGTGTGTGTGGGGGGGGGGGGGTTACCTTAAAAAATGAAGCACATTCCTCTGAAACATTTATACCACACAGCCCACAAAAAAGCAGGAAGTTTCATCGCTGATTGACTCAACGAGCAATGCTGGGCTTAGCACACCTTTCTCTCAGCCATGTTAATTTTTACGCCAGGGCTCTCTCCCCCTCCTTCCCATCTTAATTGCTTGCAATAACTCTTTACCATCAATACCTGTTTTCACACGCTTGCTCACTGCCTCTTGATATTTAATCTCTTTGTGTCGCTTGTCAATACAAGAAGCAGCTTTATCCAGTTCCTCCATTTATTATTCCTTTTTTTTTTGGTGAGGGAGAAGTTCATGGAAGAGGCTTAAGCTGTGGAAAGGCCTTTGATTCAAAGACGTGTGCCACACGTCTACATCGTTCCCCGATGTAAAACTGTTCTCTCTTCATCCTTCACAATGACATATTTATGTGATCTATATGTTCTCCTTTGGAGGGGGTGGGGGTGGGAAACTCTTCAGTATGGGCAGAATGGCTGTGGAGAGAAACTGCTTGTTTCTCCATGAACGGTCGTTCTCCCACTCACTGAAGGTAATGTCAAGGATGAATTTTTTTTAAACGCAACAATCTCAATTCCGCACCAAGAATAGCAGAGTTATGCAACCTGCATGAATTTTCATACCATCATCAAGGAACTATTATAGTCCGTTCAAGAATGCATACTTTGAAAGAAGTCTTTGGATGTAGGTTTACAATCAAAAAGCATGGTGTAGTGGTTAAGAGCAGGTGCACTCTAATCTGGAGCAACCGGGTTTGATTCCCCGCTCTGCCACTTGAGCTGTGGAGGTTTACCTGGGGGACCAGATTAGCTTGTGCACTCCAACACACGCCAGCTGGGTGACCTTGGGCTAGTCACAGCTCTTTGGAGCTCTCTCAGTCCCACCCACCTCACAGAGTGTTTGTTGTGAGGGTGGTGGTGGCAGTGGTGGGATCCAAAAATTTTAATAACAGGTTCCGATGGTGGTGGGATTCAAACAGTAGTGCCGCCGCACACACGCACCTCCAGTCCCTATTGGGCAGGGAGGTTGCTTTAGTAACCCATTCTTGGCACTCAGAAAAAATTAGTAACCACTTCTAGAGAAGTGGTGAGAACTGGTTGGATCCCACCTCTGGGTGATGGAAAGGAAAGGAGATTGTAAGCCCCTTTGAGTCTCCTTACAGGAAAGAAAGGGGGGATATAAATCCAACTCTTCTTCTTTCTTAAAATAATCTCCATTTTTTTTACTACTGTAACCTTGGGAATCTCCTGTAGTTTACAGACCTGTGCGCTTCTCATAGGGTGTTGAACACTCCCCTTCCCTAAGTTGGTTTGGACTGTAACAGATGCACAGTAATTATTTATTCATGACCCCTTCTACAGCTGACAGAGGTATCCAGCAGCCCTGGTCAAGACGCCCAGCAAAAAAATCCAATTTCCCCCAGTCATATGTAGCAATTTCCCATTCTTAAAGCCTTTGCAGCATATTGTACTGTATTTAATTCTTCTCCAGTGGGGTAATCCAGTTTTAACACACCGTTTACTGCCTAAAGGCGTAACCCAGTTTTATAGCGTCATTTATTGTATGTATTATATTGATCTTTATCACATTATTTTATAATCATACAATTCTCCTCGAGCCTCAATCAGAAAAAGGAAGAAGCCCTCAACACACCAATTTACCTCCGTGGATTTGTCCAGTTGTCTTTTAAAGACGTCTTATGGCAGTGAATTCCACTGCATGATGCAGTGCTTCCTCTTCATAAATGCACAAGTTTGCACAATTCCAGCATCTTCTAAAACAGGAGTTTCTCCCCCCACCCCATTGTACTTCAGAGGTTTTCTGCATCACAAACTGGTTAACCTTGAGACAGGAGCATCTCTGCAGCTGGAGGTGCCATCGGTTTTATAGGGGACAATTTATTTCCCTCCTCGAACAACGCAAGGGTACAGTTTGGCAGCCTGAGACCTGAAAGGATGTTGAAGCTCACAGAATGGGAAGCAGGAAGTGAACATGCTTTGGTATTGATCAGCAGGTTTATCAAGCTCCCAGATAGGCTGCTAAATAAGCACAACTCCATTAGTGACACCTCCAAGATCGGCAGCTTCGGATCGAGAAAACAAAGACTGTCACACAGACTTAACGTTAAACGGCACCTCATTTGGCAGAAGTCACAACAAAAAAAATTTATCATAAGCATTATTTTGATACAGTATTTCTCTTGGTTCCACCTTCTCTCTTGCCCAACCATTTGTAGCTACTATGCTGTAATTCTCACACCCACCCAGCATGACAAACTCCGTCAACCACAAACAATCATTGGTCCGGAAAGTACCTGGCTCAATCACAGAAGTACCAAAAGCATGGCAAGTTTGTTGTTGGGAAAGACAACATAGACTGCATGTTTTACTGTGGTAAGCGGTAAGAGGTTTACTGCTATAGTGGGAGATCTGGCCTGCCTCTCTGTAGGCTGTTTAAAGTCTGGAATATGACACTGTCTCACTTCCTCTTGCTGTTGTTCCAATTGTAATTTGGGACCAGCCTTCGACGGGGTAAGGTTTTGGAACCCATTCACACGTTTTCCAGAGATATATTTGTTCGGGTCCCTAGCATGCCTTGGATTAATTTTCTTAGAGATGTGTTTCAGAATTATTGTCTTCTATCATTCCTTTGAAGTAGAATGATACAATTAATATCACTGGTCTTGAGTTTTCATGTGCCAAATTACAAGTAAGGAATACTGAAAGTATTATTGCAAAATGAACAATTGAAAATGTTGCATGCGTTTGTTGCTTTCACACACGTTGGATAATGTACTTCAGCAATTGCCTGCAAGTGGATTTCCCTGTTTCAGGCAGTTGCAAAGGATTGCTAAAGTACACTGAAAGGGCATCAGGCAATTTGTGAAGTAGCCAGAGCTTCTGCTTCCAGGTTGGCATTTAGACCAGGTTTGCGAATAACTCCATGAAGCCGGTTCTTTTACCATATGTAAGTTCCCTGGCATCTCCAGTTAAAGGCTCACAATTAGAATGTGCTGGAAAAGGTTATCCGTGCCTGAGAGTTGCTGTCGGGCAAAAGTAGATCTCACTGGACTCTGAAGATCAATAGTCAGCTCTTAGCATAACGGAGTGTCATATCAAACTCAGAGCTTTTCAGGCAGAAGTCCTCTTTAGAAGCAACTGTGCAAATATAATCACGTGGTACAGCTTAAGTCAAGCCATGTAATTCATTAGATGAGGAACACTCCAAGCGGCCAGAGCAAACAGGGATACCCTGAAAGTTATATGCTTCTCTGAGCCCGACTGACTCATAAATGACTTATGTGTAAATTCTCTTTAAAAAAAGAGAAGAAAATGAAACCTTTCAATGGAGGAGTATTGGCAAGGTAGGTGAGACAGTAGAATTAACAGCAGAGGAAGCAAGCAGCAGGCAAAGATTTTTATGAGACTAAAGGATTTCTGCGAAGTGCTTTACAAGAAAGGGAAATGATAGAGGGGAATTGCTGCTAGGATGCAAGCCACGTGCAAATTTATGCCAGGGGTCCCAAGCAACAGCACAGGGTGCTCCAGTGGACACCTATTACTGGTGTCCACGTCCCCATTAAAGGATCAAAACAACCAGCGTTCAGGCTGCAAAAATGTTAGGGCCCATTAATCAATATGTCAATTATTTGCAAAGCAAAACTGCACTTGTTGAGCAATGAAAATGGTCTTCCAAAGAAAAAGGAGGAGGAGGAGCTTGGATTTATATCCCCCCTTTCTCTCCTGTAATGAGACTCACAGGGGCTTACAATCTCCTTTCCCTTCCCCCCTCACAACAAACACCCTGTGAGGTAGGTGGGGCTGAGAGAGCACCGGAGAACTGTGGCTAGCCCACGGTCGCCCAGCTGGCATGTGTTGGAGTGCACAAGCTAATCTGGTCCCCCAGATAAGCCTCCAAAGCTCAAGTGGCAGAGCAGGGAATCAAACCCGGTTCTCCAGATTCGAGTGCACCTGCTCTTAACCACTACACCGTGCTGGCTGTCAGGGGCTCTTTTTAAGAAGCAGTTTGGCTTTTTACAAAATCTTGCTGGCCCCTGGCTTAAAAGGAGAGCGGCTGAACCTACAGTCCCAAAGTGGACGCAGGACTCTTCTTCCTGTGAGTGCATTAAATAACCAAAATGTGAACATTTTAAACACGGAAGTTTAAACCTCAGCTTCCTAACCCCCCAATGTTACAGCTCATTCAGAGTTACTTTAATAGATGCCCCTCTTGACACTTGTTACATTTATTACTTCTGGTTTTGTAGGTTAAAGCTGTTTTGCATTAGATTCTCAAAATGACTGGTGGGAAAACGTGTCTGTAGCTGAGGCTGTCCCTGCGAGGTTGTTCGGATTAATTGGAATTCTCCTCCTCCTCAGTGCTTCTGGGTAGCCTCAGCAACCACACATTGTTTCAACACCTTCAACACCTTCGTGATATTTTTTTATATATAGTCCTGCAGGCACACATACATATCTCTGTGTGGTATAGGTCAATGCATATGCAATTCAGCATGAAATGTTCCTTTCCTTTTAAAGAAAACTTCCTCAAGCAATTCATTCACCAAAACTATATTAATGTTTAGGATACGGTTATGGTCTCTGTACCTAGCTGAACAGTGAAATGCCCGCTGGCAAAGATACAGCATCTAGCCTCTTTGGGATGAGGCAAAGTGAAAACTTAGTGTCTCAGCTGTATCTATTTATGAATATCCAAGCAGAACAGAGTGGAAATATAATCCCATAGCAGGCAGTTCACTGCCGTTCCTGAATCAAATCCCCAAAATAACAGTCTGCATCCAATGCTGCATCTGCCACAGTTTAGAAGGTGCAATCTCTTTGCTCGAATTCAAACTTGTTCCAATTTTGGTTTTTTTTTCCCATTACTGTTCTAAACACCCATCAATGTCAACTTCTAAAAGGCCTGGGGGGATGGGGGGTGGGCAGAAATTCTGGAGAGTTCAGGATATGAAGGGCAATATGACAGAAATACACCACCCCAGCAACTTTCTGAGTTTTACTTTTGTTTTGATAGCTGAATAGCCTTGCGAAGAACAGTGCAGCTTCTGAGGTATTTTATTTTCATTGCCCGATGTCACCGAGAAGCATTCTTTGTTTGGACTATGAATTCTCTGCTGAGAGAGTCAAGGCTAGAAGTGTCTGGGTGGCACTGAAGAATTGAAGATAAGCTTCCCAAGTCAAGAGACTATGCATGAAGCAGTGATCTGAAAGGGAGGAGGGGAGAGAGCGACATAAAACTAAAAGCTACATAGAGAGAGGCTAAAAGCTCTCTCTCTTTATCTGTATATATGTGAAGAAGAAGAAGAAGAAGGAGGAGGAGGAGGAGGAGGAGGAGGAGGAGGAGGAGGAGGAGGAGGAGGAGGAGGAGGAGGAGGAGTTGGATTTATATCCCCCCTTTCTCTCCTGCAGGAGACTCAAAGGGGCTTACAATCTCCTTGCCCTTCCCCCCTCACAACAAACACCCTGTGAGGTAGGTGGGGCTGAGAGAGCTCCGAGAAGCTGTGACTAGCCCAAGGTCACCCAGCTGGCATGTGTGGGAGTGTACAGGCTAATCTGAATTCCCCAGATAAGCCTCCACAGCTCAGGCGGCAGAGCTGATGAATCAAACCCGGTTCCTCCAGATTAGATACACGAGCTCTTAACCTCCTATGCCACTGCTGCTCCTATGTGGATGAGCATCTTATGTGGATGCACGTGGATGCAAAGTCTACCAGTCCCCTGTTAGTTAATTGTCGTTGCTCAGTTATTGTGTGCTCTGGTATATTTTTAGGCTTGTTGCATGCATTCATGCAATTTATGATGTTTAGATTTGTTGTGAGCCGCTCTGCGCTCGTTTGGGAGAGCGGCATACAAATTTAAATAATAAACAATAAAATCTGTGGATACTTAAATCCACAGATTGGGACCACACTGATTAAAACAGAGAGCTCTGCAAACTTGAACTTCAAAAATACACTGCTGACAGGGGCAGGCGGGATTGAAACCTTCCGACACAAACGTTTTGGCAGATTCAGCCAACGTGACTTTATGCCGGGCAACATCACCACTTGAGAGAGCCAGTGTAAGACAATGGGGGTCCGGTGGTGGAAGGCCTTTGGCTCAGTGGTAGAGCATCCGATTGGCATGCAGAAGGTCCCCGGTTCAAGCTCCAACATCTCCAATTAAAACGATCTGGCAACAGGTGATGTGAAAGACCTCTGTCTGAGACCCTGGAGAGCTTCTGCCTGAGTCTGAGTAGACAATATTGATCTTGCTAGACCAGTGGTCTGAACCCAGCATAAGGGAGCTTCATATATACATATACGTTCAGAGATGGGATTCAGGGGGTTCCGAAGGTTCTGTAGAACCTGTTGTTAAAATTTAAAATGTCACTTTTTTAATACTTAAAATATTTTTATTAAGTATTAACATTTTTAATACTTAAAATAAAAAAGTGATATTTTAAAAATATTTTAAAATACTTTTTAACAGTCATTATTTGAATGCCACCACCATCGGAACCTGTTGTTAAAATGTTTGAATCCCACCACTACCTCTGATCAACCATCACGCTATTTTAGCAACTTTATCTTTAACTACAGCAACAACCAAACGTGCAAAATGTTCATCAGTTGGTTGAAAGAACTACCAACCGTAACCCACGGCTGATATACTTGGAGAACCCCACCAATTACGAGTTGTTTCTAGGCATCACTGAAACTTGGATTTAGCATTTAAAACCAGGGCTGTGGCGGTTAGAGGACTACCTGTTCTTATGAGAAACTCACACACTTAACTTCTTTCTCAGAGGACCTCCTCTGTGTGCCCCAAACTTCTGGGATTTATGGGTAGCAGAGGCATTTCTGCAGTGATACCATATTTGTAGTTAAAAATACTTTCTTGGAAGTTACCAGAATGTCTCTTCGTGCTGTAATTTTCAGATTTGTTCTGGAAAGTTACCATTTGTAAAGAAGGACATTTCCTTTAAATCATGAACTACTTTTGCTTTCCTTGAAGTTCATTATCTTTCAGAAATCTGTACTGTGTGTCCTTTTGGGCTTATCCTGCTGAGGTAAGGCTTTCTCAACTAAAAGTTTAAACAGCAACTCCCAAAGGACACTTTGCCTAACTGCATTGTGTTTTCAAATGGGTTTTTTCCCCCCAGCGGCACACCAAGGTGTCTTGACATCCTCAACAAGTATGTTTGGCAAATCTCAAGAAACTCAAGTTTAGTGTGAGATTCCTAACTGGTTTCCTTAGTGTCACCCTGGTTATACTTTCATTTATTAACACACACACAAATCTTCACTTGTGACACTTTCTGCTGGACTTCCAAAAATGTTTGGATTGAGAGGATGGTTTTCCAAAATTTGGGGATGTGAAGAATTCAGTATTTATTTATTTATTTATTTATTCATTCATTCATTCATTCATTCATTCATTCATTCATTTATTTCTAGTCAGTTAATTTCTCTAAGGCCCCTTCCACGCACACAAAATAATGCATTTTCAAACCACTTTCACAACTGTTTGCAAGTGGATTTTGCCATTTCGCACAGCTTCAAAGAGCACTGAAAGCAGTTTGAAAGTGCATTATTCTGCATGTGCGGAATGAGCCTAAGATTGAGTTCTTCACAGCAAAGACAGATCTCCCTCATGGTGTTTTTGGAAAGGGCAACAAGACCCATAAACTCTAAGAACTTTTTTAAAAAATGTAAGCTTTAATATATTCAAGGTTAACACCATTCACTGAATGTGAATGCCTATATGAACCTTGGAAAGAGATCTGAGAAGTATAGCAGGTAGGGGAGAGAAATATTTGATGTAAATGATATAAAACTGAAAGGAATGGAATGTAACTGAAATGTGACATCTTTTGGGGTGGGGAAGTAATGGCCCCCTTTAGTATTTTTCCCCACTACAGGCATACTGGAAACAAGCACAATTGGTCAAAGTTCAAGCAGGTCAAAGAGTCTCAAATCATTTTTAGTATGCCTATTGATCACTGATAATGAGAACGATAAGCCGCTAACAAAGTCATTTGAGATAGGTTAGAGGCAATCAAAATTACTGAGAAGATTTTATAGGCTATAAGGAAAACTCTATTAGAGATGATCAGTAACTTTGTGGATGGAAAGGAACAGACCCCCCAACACACTGGAACGTTTTCCCCCTCCGCTGCAATTTAACCAGGGAACACAAGGATTTAGCACCATAAAGTCAGTCTTTCTCTCTGGGACTCAAAGCGGATTACACAGAGTGAATCAATACAGCCAACAAGATGGGGCACTCGATAAACAACGACACAGGATTTGGGCAGTACAACCAACCAGAAGTCTGACAAGCAGAGCTGCAACAAAGCATAAATATTTACATGACACAATAAATGATGCAAAAATTACACAAAAGGATCCAACACGCAGCAAACAACACACAGTAGCACAGAGCACAAGACTCAATAAATTATCCAAGTAACTTAGTGAAGCCTTGTACAGCTCATACCAATGAAAAAAAAAAGCTGTTCTTGGTCTACTCTCAGCAACAACATGAAACGGACCAGAGGAAGTAACTGCGAAGGATAAGTGATCACAGAACAAAGAAGCCCTCCGAGTATTGGACAACCACTCTAAGCTTGCAGAAATGATAAATGGGAATGCCTAGAAGGGCCATATCAGCTCTGCTTTGCTTAATGCGAAGATTAAGTGAGCCTTCTAACAGTACAGGCATTTCCAGAGCATTGTGGTAGAAATACTGTACACGGGAGCACTAATACAGTCCAGGATCCTATTAATAAAACTCATTTGGCAGGTACTGCAAATGAGAAAATGCAGGTTCTTTATGTGGCAAATTTCGCAGGGAAGAATCTTGCATTAGATGCCTGTTTAGGGGATCTTGTAAAGACTTCCTTCCCCTGAACCCCCAAAATTTGAAACCACTGCTTAATTAAGGTGTTTAGAAATTAGATACAAATCTACCACTCATATGGAGGAGTGGGGAATCAAATCAGGTTTTCCAGATTAGAGTCTGCTGCTCTTACGCCATTACACCATGCTGGCTTGTGAGCTTCTGCACATTTGACAACAATGCTGCAAAGAGTTTAGATTCTGTCATAGGTAGGACCTGACGGCACTTAACACAGAGAGAAAGAAGAAGAAGAGTTTGGGATTTATACCCCACCTTTCTCCCCTGTCAGGAGACTAAAGGTGGCTTACAAGCTCCTTTCCCTCCCTCTCCCCACAACAGACACCTGGTGAGGTAGGTGGGGCTGAGAAGAGTTCTGAATGAACTGTAACTAGCCCAAGGTTGCCCAGAAGGGATGCAGGAGTGTGGAAACACATCTGGTTCACCAGATAAGCCTCTGCCACTCAGGTGGAGAAGTGGGGAATCAAACCCGGTTCTCCAGATTAGAATCCACCTGCTCTTAACCAACTACACCACACTTGGGTTTCTTTTTTCTTCAGGTTGTTGGCAACTCTAGTGGTAACCCAGAAGTATGGAGTTCGCAGCCTCACCCCCCAATTCCGGGGAACTCCTGACCATGGCTCACTAGCTAGCAGCCCCCAACTATATGTAGGTGTTATAGGACATCTCCCACCACAAAATATAGCGCTATTTTGCATCCACCTATTATATCCCAGTGTGCCCATTATCTTAGTTTATATCCTGGTGTTAAAAACAAAGAAATGGTGCTCAATAATGCTTTGCAAGCCACTGTTCCCTCCAAAGATGTAAGGACAGCTCTCAAGCCCTGCCTTCCTCCCTGTCTCCTGTCTTAACCATGAGCAGGAATGACTGACAAGTTCTAATGAGCAGCCTCGCCACGAACAGAGGAGCTCCAACTATGGAGAAATAAACCATCCCGCGGAATTGCGAGTGCTGAGAAGTTTACAGGTCTGCTTGACTGTCTGTGCAGCCTCTGTCTGTCTCTCTGAAAATGGTTTCTATTTTTGTATAATGAACAGGAAGCAGGTTTTATATATGCACGCATGCAAGGAGTGGGCACTGGCTTAGAAAGATTTCACTGTATTTCTGATGACCGGTCACACCATGAGAGGAATGTCCATGGCATATAGATGGCTTAATTAAGCATTTTTGAGTGTGTTTTGTTTTTCACTATGGCTGTCAGACCTCAAGATTTGCTTCCTGGATTCTTTTTTTTTTAAAGCACCCTGCGAAGGCAGGGCCAACACGGGGAAATTGAGAACCAGTCAGGGCTTAATCAATTTCTTTTTAATGACCCTTAGCTCAAAAATACTTAATAGGGCAGCGACAAGTCCACATATGGAGAAGAAAAGACATGCTAATAAATTCTGCTTACCTAGTCAGTAACGAGCCTCTCGTATAATTATGTCAAAGAAATACATGGGATTATATTATCATATATACTTAAAAGAACAGCAACTTTGATTACTTGACATGAGGAGAACAGCTTCCAAAGGAGCAAACCAAAGATGCAAAGTACAGATTCTGTCCCACTTCATACAGAAAGGTAGATTCAGCTGCCAGATAATTTTTATGGCTACGTAATATTACTACTGTACTAAATGCTGCCATTAACTATCTACCGTCTTAATTTTCCCCCTTGCTATTTTTGTTTTCTACCATTCCGGCCCATGACTTCTGCTGTCATTCTGAGCTGCTGTTCAGAAGACAGCTCCTAATACAACATGAAGGCTGTATCTATGGGCACACGGCTAGCTTACGTGCATCCTAGCTTAGCTTGGGTGCATCCTATTTCCTCTTATTAACTGTTAAATGTATTAATTTATTAGGAAAGGATGACGCTTCCCTTATGCCAAAATAAGATCACTAGTCAGTCTCACTCGATGTACAGTTCTGGGCACCACAATTCAAGAAGTATATTGACAAGCTAGAACGGGTCCAGAGGAGGGCAACCAAAATGGTAAAAGGTCTGGAATCCATGCCCTACAAGGAGAGACTTAGGTTTGTTGAGTTTGGTGAAGAGAAGGTGAAGAAGTGACATGATAGTCATGTTTAGATGTTTGAAGTGATGTCATGTTGGTGAGGGAGCAAGCTTGTTTTCTGTGGCTCCAGAGACTAGGACCAGGAGTAATGGGTGCAAGGTGAAGGACAAGAGATACCACCTAAACATCAGGAAAAACTTGCTGACAGTGTGGGGGAGTCTCCTTCTTTGGATGGTTTTAAAGAGAGGCTGGATGGCCATCTGTCAGGAGTGCTTTGAATGTGCGCTCCTTCATTGCAGGGGGTTGGACTTGGAAGCCCTTGAGGTCTCTTCCAACTCTATGATTCCATGGTGCCTCTCTGAAGAAAGTTTTTCCTAGCATGTCCTAGTGAGAATGCTTTCATTAGAGCTGTTGATACCCAAGACATGTGAACGTCCTATGTACTACAGTGCCTTAACAGAATCAAACTCAAAACAACACATGTTCCAGAAGCACTGGCCAAACAGAGACCTGCTTAGCTTCATCAAGACAGGGAAAGACCTCAGCCTAGTTGTCCATCCAATATGCTGGAATAGATGGACCACTTGACCTCTGAATGCTAAAACTAAGATACAGTAACAGGAAAAGACCTCAGCCCAGTTGCCCATCCAGGATGCTGGAATAGATGGACCACTTGACCTCTGAATTCTAAAACTAAGATACAGTATCAGGGAAGAACCTCAGCCTAGTTGCCCATCCAGGATGCTGGAATAGATGGACCATTTGCCTGATCCAACACAGTTGTTCTCAACGTTCTCATGCAAAGGTATTTTATGATTGTGCTTTAAAATGTCTGCTTGTCTTTCCAGCAGATACCAAGGGGGAAATGATGTTGACAGACTATATGTTTAAAAAATATTGTTGGCTCCCCCTCCCCTGTGAACTGAACTGATTATTTGGTTTAGTGGGATGGCAAAAAATTTTTCTCTGTTTACAAGCTAACTTGTTTGAAGAAGCAATATTTGCTAAGCCTCTCTGGGCTCCTTCTTCTGTAGCACGTTGCCGAAAGCAAAACTTTGTATTCTTTTCTAATCTTTTGTGAGGGGAGAGATAGACTGATTTCTCCCACGAACTCTTGCAGATACAAATCATATACACAAGTTATATATAGCAGTGATCATCTCTAGAACTTACTAGATATTCCTTGTAGCATCACCACTGTTTTGACAAAGAGGAGAAATATTGTTTATCTGAAAATCTCTTCCTCTAAAGATATCTTAGGTACCTGGTGACAGAACATGCATCAACAGAGTACAATACAGTCTCTAGAACAGAGATATGTCAAATACAGCTTTAGAAATATATTCTGTGTTCCAAAGCTCTCAGCTCTGTTAGAGAGCTTCCAGCTTCCTTTAAAGATTTCATTTCCAAAAAGAAAGAACAGGCTTATCTGAAGATGCCAGCCACAGATGCAGGTGAAACGTTAGGAACAAGATCCACCAGACCACGGCTACACAGCCTGGAAAAACCACCAGAACCAGTTGAATCCGGCTGTGAAAGCCTTCGACAATACAACTCTGAATAGTTCTTGCCTTAAAAACCCTATGGCTTCTCCAAATCAGCTGCAACCTGATGGCAATTCCCATCACTCTGTCACCAGTAGGACCACATGAGAGCTGAGAAAGATAGGGCTTCCACTGTTTCGCACAACAGAAGAGTTTCAATTTATATCTCCCCTTTCTCTCCCATAAGGAGACTCAAAGGGGTTAACATATTCCTTTCCCTCCCTCTCCCCACAACAGACACCTTGTGAGGCCGGTGGGGCTGAGAGCATCAAAAGAACTGTAACTAACCTAACGGCACCCAGCAGGAATGTAGGAATGGGTAAACAAATCTGGTTCATCAGCTAAGACACTGTCAATTAGATGGAGGAGCAGGGAATCAAACCTGGTTCTCCAGATTAGAGTCTGGATAACCAAGGAAGGGTCATGACTCATGACTCTGAAACAGATCAATTTTTTTGCATGCAAAAAGTATCAAATTCAGTCCTTGGCATCTCCATTTAAAAGCAGGTAGCAGGTAGCAGAGATATCTTTCTTCACTGGAGACTCTCTAAAGTCATTGTCACTTCTTTTGGACATAGACCAGTAGTTTGGCTGAACATGTTGGATTGGATATAGCCAGGTGTTCCACTCAGTATCATCTAGTCCGTCCGTTCCCCCCCCCCCCCCACACACACAATATATATACACACATGGCTTCTGCACATACACATCCAATGACTACATGGCCTTTTTTGGATCATCAAAGAGGGTGCCTTCTTCCTTTCCCACTGATCCTGGCTGGATCTAACCCATTATTGTGGACCAAATATTATACAGCTAGCCTTCGCTATTGTTAACTTTTCATAGGCAAAGAACAAGCCAGGTAGGAAACAGTATTTTACATTCTTGTAGGATGCTGTGATGTAACGCACTTCCCTCTACACAAACAAGTCACGATCTGGGGGCTAGAAATACCAACAAACTGTATGAATCAGAAATTATTATGCAGTATATCAATACTGTGCATTTTGTTTTTTTTCAAGTTTCTTCTGTTCATTTTCTTCATAATATAGGAAGCAAAATAATTCCTACCGCCTCTGAATATTAATATTCAGTTTTATCACTAGGCTTCCTAATTTTCAACTTATCTATATTTTATAAACTATATTTCGACAAACCAAGCTTTAAAGAAGTACCAGGTTCATAAATGAATGCCTAAGGTTGAACAGCAAAGTTTAGATGGGGGAAAAAATTCTGCTGAACACAGAACCTACTTAGCATTGTTCAGAAAGTTTTTACCTGAAAACCCAAGAATACTTTTTTTGTCAACCTTATTAATGGCCTTGAAAATTTGCCATATAATTTTGCAACACCTAATATAAAGAGGCGGCTTTCTTGAAGAGGGTATTCTGTATAGAAGAAATAATGCTGGCTATGGATTCTGTCCTGGCTCTCTGATTCAGATTTGGAGTAAACATTATATTCTCTCGGTTTTATTTTAGCCTGGAGAAATATTTTCCTCTTGTATTCTAAGAGAAAGTGGAATGGGATCATTTGCAAAACAAAACTGTGACAACCTTATACAACAGCTTAATGATGTAGGGGAGAATTCAAATTAAACCCTTTTTTTACTGATCAAGCGTTCCTGCTAAAAAACCTAAAATGTTTTGACGGGCTCAGGAGTCATCAACACAGAAGGTTGTACTCTGCTTAAGACTTTTAAACTGCTGTTTGAACAGGACAGTGTGCTCAAATAAAGTTCCAGGTTGTCAAAATGTCAACACTGGTTTCTCCAACATAGGAGATACCGAAGGACGACTGAAAGAAAAATTAATTTAATCATTGAAAGGAGCCAGAAATATTCAAATTCTTTTCCCATTCCCTAAATCCACCACATACCAATACCTGCCCAAAGGAAAAGCCTACCATTTATTGACAGACCCACTGGTCAACACTCGCCTTTTTAAATTTCAATAAACTTGGGAAATTGACTGGTTAAAAAAAGACTTTGTGCATCAACCACTGATTCCAGCTGTTCTTTCCGGCCATAAAGCAGTCCCTCTGATCAAGGGTTACGCGACAGCATTCTTGATTGCATAACCAGTTTCTTCCAGGTTAAGGGGTCTTCTTCCAGGTTAAGGGGTCTTCTTCCAGGTTAAGGGGCTCTCTAAGTTTGCCCTACCCAAGGACATTCTGGAGCAGGTTTGGGGGCAATTTATTCTGAGCTATTCCCAGTAGCTTGGGCAATGACTTTATTTTTTAAATGTTTTGAAGAAGGCAAGGACAAAAAATACTTCTAACCAATAACCAATCTTCTTTTAATTCAGCCCCCTTCTCTCGTTGATATAGTTCAAATTTGCTCTCCTGCGGGAACTAGGTGGTAATTTACCAGTGCCTCTTGCATGAATCATGGCTGCTAAAGACAGTTATGAGGTTCAAGACAATAGAAACAGATATTCATAGGGAAAACACCCTTTCACTGCTAGAGTTCCATCATTTTAAGGGATTGGAGACTATAAAAAGATGGAACACAAGAGATCCCTTGGATTGAACTTTCCTGCTGGAGATGAAGGAAAATAACATGCTTTTTATATCAGAGGAAAAAGGGCTGCTGTCTTTCCCCCACCCTGTCTTTCCCCTGATTTTGGCCCACATAGCAAGGCAGAGTGGACAATGAAGATGTTTCATCAGCTGTAGGGGGGAACCGTCTGTGCACCACCAGGTGAACTTATAAGCATTGGAAATCGATAGCCCAGAGCCATTTGTTCCTGATCAGAGCATGATTTGAAGAGAATGTCAAAGCCATCCTTTTTCATGGCACAAAGCCAATTTGTTTTATTTTATTCCCCCCACACACACACACACACACACAACTGGGTCATTTAGCCGTGTGAGGTGACCCCTGTGATGCCAAGAAAATCAAATATTTCTACCAGACTGACTTTTCTTGTTCTTCTGATGTGCTTGGAAAGCTTTGATCCGCTGGGGCCTGAGTGAACCAAAGTAGGAACTTTTAACAGGAAAAAAAGAGTTGGAAAGGGGGGGGGGGTTGGAGAAAGGCAGAAGGCAGGTGGGGAGGGAGGACGCAACGGGCCGCTGGATTCTGTGCTCAAGACTAAAAAGGGAATTTATCCAACACTTAAGAGATTGCAGCAGGGTGTCCACTGGAGTCAGAGACAATGTTCTTGTCTCAGAAATCGCCTTCATCTAACGGCGCCTGGCCACCTGCTCCTTCAGCACTTGGTTAAAAGACGTTCGGTGTACCATCTGTTAAGGGCTGGGATGCTGACGGTTCGGGGCCTGCTCTTGCACTTAAGGGGAAGCGGTGGTATTTAATCAATCTGCTTGGAATTGATTTAATATGATTAGCGTGTCATGATCCAGGTAGGTCAAAGCCATTTTTTAAAAAAAAGTCGTCCTTTAGACGGCTGAAAGCGCACATTGATCCCCTAAATGACATGAGGTTTTATACTCTTCCGGGGAAATATCTTGATTTGTACTGTACGTGTGTGCATGTGTACCTAGTAAGGAAGGAGTTCCCTGTAGAGTCTCAGCTCATCTGCTAGACAAAGAGGAGAGCCTGTCATAGGTTTTGCCTTTAAAGATTTCCCATTTATAATCCTGACGCCAGTTACCTTCTCCAGCAGAAGCAGTAGGATGCGGCAAAGTCGAAGAATGCAACAACCAAGACAATAAAATAGACAAAAATGCTTGACTCGGGTTTAAATTCCTGTACAGTATTGCTAGGACTAGGTTGCTAGAACCTTTATTACTGGGTTGCAGTCAACTTACTGAGCAAGAAAAAGACAGTATTTCTTTCAAATAATGAAGTTACAGATGTTCTTTATAAAGTTACATTTCTGTGCTTTATAATTCTTTAAACATTCTCAACTTTATATTATCAGCACAGTGGTTATTTTAATGTTGACTGGCTTATATCTGCTGTGCCCAAGTTTTAAAAGAATAACCTTTGTTTAAACTTACATGCCAATAAAGATTCCATACTGACTGATTGATTGAAATTCCTGTTCATTAAGTAAGCTTGGGTTCACGAGCATTTTCTGGCCAAGCTTACCTCAGTTTGGAAAATCTTCAGTTCCTTGAATGACACTATCTTTTAAAAAATGTCGTATGAATTAGTCCTGGTCTCTCACACAAACAGCTGTTGTTTGTCATGGGGAGAAATGAGTCTTTACATCACAGCAAGTGTCAGGAAAAAAAATTCCATCATGTGAAAGAAGAAGACAGGTACTTAGGAGATACATATTCATAAAAGTTAGTGGGTCCGAGACATTTTATGGGCTGAAGCACCCAGCAGTGAAAAATAGCTTGTGTTTTAATAGTATCAAAAAAATCTTCCACCAGAATCCAGTGTCTCCTCTCTCTATCTGATGGAAGGGCTCACCTGGTTACCAAGAAGCCATCTAATAATAATAATAATAAAAATCAAAGCACCATTGATTGAGGAGTTCTGAGACTCTGGGAAAGATAATGAACATTTTAACAGCCCTCGAATACACTACAATTCTCCCTATTAATCCAAGACAGCTCCTCTATCACAATTTCCATCTCTGATACCCATGTCTGCTAAAATTTTTATTAAATGCCGGTTCCTCACGCGGCCATGCTGCAAGGTTAAGCTCTTTCTCTACAGGGTCACTAGAAGGTGACTCTCCGGGTGAGCTGGGGCAGAAATATCTCCACTTCGGTGTCTGTATACATCAATAGACGTGCGTGAACGCTTAAGCACCATGATATACACAACCTGTCATTTTACAACCTGCAAGCCGACACCAAAGGCTATTTTGAGCTGTGACTAACATAGTTTTCGACAAAGATGCCTCCCTTACCCTCTTACTATGCTTTTAACCAAGAGGACATATCCCATGCTGATTTTTAAATCATAGGTTACTGCAGAACAAACAAACACAGGACAAACTGAAGAGAGCCTTTGGCAACGCGTAATAGTGAGGGCCAGAAGAGTTCACGCAGTGATCCTTGGCATTTGAGACCAGGGTATAAAAACTGAGTCTACGTTTTCATCTTCTATGCTGGCATTTCATCCCCACCCCCACCAGGAAGGGGGAAATAAAGCGAAGGGCTAATTTTATTGGCCATTAAAATGGTTTATTGCTAACATTTTCACTCATCCATGAGAGCAATAAATCTTGAACATGTTTACTCAGAAATCTCTGAGTGACCTATTCACAAGTTCTATAGGATCGCAACCCGAGAAAGCATGCAACAAAATTTAAAAATGCATTCTGCTTTGATGGGAAATAAGGGGAAAGACTTAAATAATTTATCGAATCATAGACCTGGAAGGGACCCAACAGGCCATCTAGTCCAACCCCCTGCTCAATGCAGGATCAACCGAGAGAACAGAATTATAGAGTTGGAAGATACCCCATCAAGTCCAACCCCCTGCAATGCAGAAACACGCATCTCAGACAAGTGTTTGTCCAGCTGCTGCTTAAAGACTGTCAGTGGGGGTGGGGAGATGGCCACGAATTTAGGCAGTTGTTGCACAACTCTTACTGTCAAACATTTTTCCCTGATATCCCGTCGAAACCTTTCTCCCTGTAATTTAAATCCATTATTGTGAGTCTGGCCCTCTGCTGCCAACAGGAACAGCCCCCTGCCCTCTCTAGGGCCCCTTTCCTCACATGCAGAATAATGCACTTTCAATCCACTTTGCAGCTGGATTTGACTGTGCGGAATAGCAACATTCACTTGCAGATAATTGTGAAAGTGGACTGAAAGTGTGTTATTCTGCATGGTCGGAAGGTGCCTGAGTGACAGTCCTTCAAATACTCAAAGAGAGCAATCAGAGAGCCCTTAAAGAGAGCCCTTCTCAGTCTCCTCTTATCCAAACTAACCATTCCCAAACTAAACATTCCCAAACTAAACATTCCCAAATCCCTCATCCTTCCCTTATAGGCCCTTGTCTCCAGGCCCTTGATTATCCTCGACGCTCTCCTCGATACCAGCACTCTTCTGTCCGCCTCCTTTTCAGAGGGAAGACAAATCTGGTCTCTTCCCCCACTCAACCTTTAAAGTGCCACTCTGGATCCAGAGTTAACCAAACACGTAACATGTTAAAATTCCAGCGTCTCCAAAGTATTGAAAGAGTCATTAATGGGCAATTACAAATGTATGCGAAAGGAACCTGCCATTTTACCCTCTCTCGGATAGATTAACAAAGTCGTACCTAGCGTGGTAATCCAAAAAGCATTGCTAAATAAAAGACTATGAGGATCTATTGTATAAATCAGTAATGTAGTACATGTGTCGGTCATGTCACGGGTGAACAGGGCAAAATGCCCAGCCATATGGTGTACTTAAGAGCCAACTCATTTGCATACTTGGTTACCAGGCAACATGCCGGACTTCAGTCTCAGCTCAGTTAAATAATAATGACCCCTTAGCCTTGCAAAATGATTGATATTCATGATGACGGTCAGGTTACCATCGCAAGGGGAAATATTGGCACCAATTAGGCACCAAGAAACTGGGCACTGTTCAACCTTTCCCACACACCCAAAGTAACATTTTTAGTTTTGCACAAAAATGTAGAAGTTCAGCTCCCCTCCCCCTTATTCTGCATGTTGAAATATATTGTTCACTGATAAATGGCTGCCTTCCCACTAACGATCTCAGTGACTGCTTTCTCCCGGACGGCTGGAAACCCTCAACCACTTCCTTCTTGAAGAAGGGACAGAACTTCTGTCACACCATTTGCCCCCCACGCCTTTCTTTGTCAGTGGTGCCAAATACCTGCACAAGGTTGTTCCGTGACAGATGGACATGCTTGTTGCACAGAGCAAGAGTTAAAGGTAACCAGCACAGTTAGCAAAGACAGGAACGGATTAATAAGATGTGTTCAAGATGAATGGCCGTTTTGTCACAGCATAACAAAAGAAATGTTAAAACTGCTCATCCTTCCCTTATAGGCCCTTGTCTCCAGGAAATTAAATTGTACTCATTCAGAAGCAGACAGACAGCCATGTTAGTTTGTTGTAGCAAAACAAAACAGAAGTCCAGTGGAACTCCTGTGACTAAAAACAACAGTTGTGGAGTACCTTGTTCTTAAATCAAACGTAGTATATTAAAATATAAGTGTTAATCACAAAACAACATGTACATTTTCAAGTTCTCTTGATCCCTTCAGCAAGGAAGATGCTCAGTGTTAAAACAAGTATATACCTGCCTTAGGTCTTTGAGTTGGTCAAATCAGCTTTGTGAATCTTTTTGGGTGTGGGATAAACAAAAAACACCCCAAACTGATACCCCTGAAAATGTCAATAAGCCAATAAGTCAATAATGTCATGGTGTTAAATTACACAGAACAGAAGTATGAAGGGCCCCGGCAAATCTTTCTAAAAACAGATGTAATTAAATATTTCACACTGAAAATACAAATAATGTGTAAATTGCAGCTGTTGGTTTACATAAAGAGGACACAATCAGTTGCAATCCTATGCAGAGTTAATCCAGTTTAAGCCTGTTGAAATTGGTGGGCCTAAGGCGAGAGCTTCTCTACACAGGACTGCATTTTGCAACTCTCAGTTCTTTATAATGACCATAGTTGATGATACAACTGCAGACACTAGCAAGCTTTGGAGCAACACATTTCAGAAGGCAGCAAAACAGAACAAAACCCCCCCACAAAGAATCAACATTACTTACAGAAAGAATGCTTCGCTCCAGAAAACTGTAGGTTTCACTTGCATGGACGCTCTGTGGGGTTTCCTGAAGTTAAAAAAAAGAAAAGAAAAACAGACCTGAGTACATTAAATTATTTGCTTTCTGTCCTTCCAATCCTATGTCTGATTCTCAGGGAACATCGCCTTTGGTAGTGATTCCACTAAACACAAGACTAAATAAGTTTTGGGGCATCACATTATTTTGGAAGCGGTTGGGCTATTTGGGCCTTTCTAGAACTAGGATGTTGCATGGTTATTTCATAAAGTCATAGAGTTGGAAGAGACCCCAAGGGCCATCAAGTCCAACTCACTGCAATGCAGGAACACACAATCAAAGCACTCCTGACAGATGGCCATTCAGCCCCTCTCTAAAAACCTCCAAAGGAGACTCCACCACTCTCCGAGGTAGTGCATTCCACTGCCGAACAGCCCTGACTGTCAGGACGTTTTTCCTGATGTTTAGGTGGAATCTCTTTTCCTTCACATTGAACCCATTACTCCTGGTCCTAGTCTCTGGAGCAGCAGAAAACAAGCTTGCACCCTCCAGAATCCCTGATCCTACATGCAATGAATGTTTTGAACTCAGAGGTTTCCCTTCATCACAATGACGGAAAACCAGGGACAGAATAATCAGTACTGGGAGAGAAAAGGATTCAAAATGCAGCCAGCTTCAGTATAATGTCCAGGGTTTCTTCGAAAGAAATCTCTAAAGGATTCTCTGATACTTTACTAAACACAGAATGTATTTATATCTAAGCAATGAGATTCACGTCCAGTGGAAACTCAGAGACCCGCAAGATTTTCAAGGTATGAGCTTTCAAGAGACAAATTTGGACTTTTGGAAGCTTATTCCCCAAAAGTATTGTTGGTTCTTAAGGTGCTACTGGACCCAGATCTAATTGTTCTACAGTATACCAGCATGGCTATTCTCTGAAAATATCTGAATGACATGATAATGCAGTTCAAGTTGCCCCAACTGTCCATCATCTTTGAACAAGATTGCAGTACTGAGTGATGTATCTTAATGCCCAGCAAAAAAAAAAAATCAAAACCACGTTCAGAAAAAAAAGCAGAATTGCTGATTCATAATTTGAACTACTTGACTTCCTTATCAACAGTTTCTGAATCCACACTAACATTATCAGAACTAGATTAATCAGTACGCTATGCTAGGTAGAATATTTAGAATAATTTTATTTAAATTTCATGCAGCCCATTCACTTTGCTTTATTGCATGAGAAGGAGCATAGAATCATAGAACCTTAGAGTTGGAAGATACCCCAAGGGCCATCAAGTCCAACCCCCTGCCATGCAGGAGTACACAACCAAAAACCCCTGGACAGATGGCCATCCAGTTTCTGTTTAAAGACCTCCCAAGAAGGAGACTTAGCCACACTCCGAGGCAGTGTATTCCACTGTCAAACAGCCCTGACTGTCAGGAAGTTCTTCCTAATGTCTAGGTGGAATCTCTTTTCCTGCACCTTGAATCCATTACTCTTTATTTCAGTCTCTGGAACAGCAGAAAAACAGCTTGCTCCCTCTTCAACATGACATCCCTTCAAATATTTAAACATGGCTATCATGTCACCCCTTAACCTTTTGCTCTCCAGACATACCCAGCTTCCTAAGCCATTCCTCATAGGGCATGGAATTCAGACCTTTGACCATTTTGGTTGCCCTCCTTGGGGCCCGTTCCAGCTTGTTAATATCCTTCTTGGATTGTGGTGCCCAGGACACAGGATTCCAGGTGAGGCCTGACCGATGGTGGAGGACCTTGATAAATTAGGTGAGTGGGCTAAGAAATGGCAAATGCAGTTCAATGTAGCAAAATGTAAAGTGATGCACATAGGGGCAAAAAATCCAAACTTCACATACACGCTACAGGGGTCAGTGCTATCAGTCACAGACCAGGAAAGGGATTTGGGCGTCTTAATTCGATAGTTCCATGGGAATGCTCAAGCTCAATGTATGGCTTGGCTGTGAAAAAAGGCGGGAACTCTATGCTGAGGGAATAAATCAGGAAAGGAATTGGATAATAAAAGCTGCAAAAGAATTGTCATAAGCCCTTATATATAAAAGCACGTAGAAGTATGGACCATGCACTTGGGAGTACTGTGTTCAGTTCTAGTCACCACATCTCAAAAAAGGATATTAGAAGAGATGATAGAAAGAAAATTTGCAGAGAGAGAGGAGGGCAACGAGGATGATTGAGGGACTGGAGCACCTTCCTTATGAGGAAAGGCTGCAGCGTTTAAGGACTCTTTAGTTTGGAGGAGGAGATCGTCTGAGGGGGGGGATATGGGATTGGGAAGATCCTATAAAATTATGCATGGGAGGTGGTAGAAAAATGTTGACAGAGAGACATTTTCTCTCTTTCTCCACAATACTAGAACCAGGGGGGCATTCATTAGAAAATCGCTGGGGAAAAAGAATTAGGAGACTAATAAAAGGAAACACTTCTTCACTTAGCGTGTGATTGGTGTATTTTGGAATATGCTGCCACAGGAGGTGAGTGATGGCCACCTAACCTGGATAGCTTTAAAAGGGCGCTTGGACAGATCAGCGAGTGTGAGGGAGAAGTCGATTTATGAAGCTGCACCAATCCTTGGATCCTCTTTGATCTGAGAGATTTGCAAATGCACCTTAACAGAATCCCAGGTGCTTTCCGGGAACTAACAGCCGCAGAAGGCCATTGCTTTCACATCCTACATGTGAACTCCCAAAGGCACCTGGTGGGCCACTGCGAGTAGCAGAGAGCTGGACTAGATGGACTCTGGTCTGATCCAGCTGGCTTGTTCTTATGTTCTTATGTTCTTATGTTCTTATGCAGAATAGAGTGGTACTATTACATCCCTTGATTTAGCATATTTATAATCTTCACTGAGGTAAAGATGAGTGTGAAAATATTTAACTTTTTGAAATGCTTTTAAGTCACCTTTCCACCCAACTTAAGCTCCTCAAGGCAGCGAACAATAAAACCATTAAAATATTAAAAACGCATATCAGAACACACAAACACACAGCGAGACGCGAGTGGGAGAAAGGGTCAGTAGGAATCAGTGACGGAAACGAGACAAAACAGGAAGTCAACTTCAGTCCAAAGTCAATGACAGAAGTGGGAAAATGTATGTTCCTGGGGAAGGAATTCCAAAATTTTGGTGC
The DNA here is from genome assembly GCF_021028975.2 of Sphaerodactylus townsendi. Taxonomy (NCBI): domain Eukaryota; kingdom Metazoa; phylum Chordata; class Lepidosauria; order Squamata; family Sphaerodactylidae; genus Sphaerodactylus; species Sphaerodactylus townsendi. Next base: position 143,728,473 of record NC_059428.1, read on the forward strand.
CACAACCGAGTAGGTCCTTTCCCTCATAGTCTTCTGCCCATCTGTCCTCACAGGTCAGGTAGGGTCATGGGGGAATAGATGGTGGAGGAAATCTATCCTTTCGGCCCTCTGCACTCAAGCAAACCACCTATCTCTAATAGCTAACGGTTTATGATTAATCCTGTCTTCATTTTAATTCAAACCCACACAGCACTCGCAGAAGCCTAACAAGTTAAATGTCACAATGAGATGCAAAATTAACTCCGCTTCTCACACATTTAATCCAGCAGGCTTCCCTTCATGCCAATACCCCCTCCCCTCCCCCCCCTCCCGGCAAAATAGCCAAGTTATAAATAGACCCAAGTAGACAATTGCCGGTCATTTAAAATTCAAGTCCCAAAGTACTATTAGACAATGTTATCGGTGGCTCAAAGTCTTAGTATCTCTTATCTCTGAGACAGGAAAAAAAAGGAATGAACTGTGAGCACGCTGATAATTAGACAACTTAGAATATTACCCCATTTTTGAGGCTCTCTTTTTTCTGTTGTTTGGTCTTGGTTTAATTTCCTGCCAGTCTTACAAGAGATTTCTAATGTTTGGGCTGTAGAATACATTCTGATTAAAAATAATCTTCCCAATTACAGGCTGGCACGATCCGGGTTCCGCCACGTGCACCCTGCCACTAACCTCTATGTTTCTGTCAGCAATAATTGTGCCTGTAGCAAGGCCCTTCGCTGTAAATGAAAACCCAGGGGACATATTCAGGCCTCCCGTTTCCCAAGCCTTTCCCATCTCTCTTAATTTGCACTGTCTGTCAAAAGGAGATAGTCTCCTATGTACTAAAAGGAAATTCTCAGAAACAGCAGGTCAAATGAATAGGATAATGGTCAGGGGGATGAAGGATTGGAAGAGGGGCTGGAACAAATGGAGAATTCATACTTGAACATGCCTAAATGTCTGAAAACTGTCTCAGCATGTTTCGCCATAACTGCAAACCTCTGCACATCCACCATGAAATCGTTTAATAAAACTGATTTGTTTCATTAAACTTATTTATTGCATTAAAGTAAAGGTAAAGTTCAGTTGTGTCTGACCCTGGGGTACCACTGCGAGCAGTGATTTTATAGGCAAGCCTCTTTTGTGGGTAGTTTGCCAATGCTTTACCCTGCTATTCTTTAGCCCCTAGCTATGAGCTAGGTACTCATTTACCGACCAAGAAATGGATGGATGACTGAGTTGACCACGAGCTAGCTGCCAGGATATCTGACCGACAGGGGGCTCGAACTCCTGACCATGTGAGTGGCAGTGCAAGCACTTAACCACTACACCACGTGGCTCTTGCATTAAAGTGTACCACTTCAAATCCAGGTCTGAATGCTTGGACTACAAAGTGTATTCAAAGAAGTCTTTTTAAAATTTTCCATCACAGATTCCCAGCTAATCTGACTGATGCCCACCCCCAAAAAACATAGTATGAGAAAAAAATTTTTTGCCCATTTCTATGTGGACCTGGTTGATGCAGGTACACCCACTAGTTGAGAGTAGGCATGGTGTAGTGGTTAAGAGTGGCAGACTCTAGTTGGGAGATTTCCGAGTGTGACTTCCCACTTCTCCGTATGAGCAGTGGACTCTTATTTGGTGAACTTTGGTTTGTTTCCTTCCTACATGTGTAGCATGTTGAGTCACATTCTTCCTGACCTCTCCCAGCCCCCCTACCTCACAAGGTGTCTGTTGTGAAGTGAGGAAGGCAGGGGCGTAGCTGCAATGGAGACACCCAGGGTGGCTTGTTCTGGGCACCCCCATTGCAGTCATGTGGGGAGGTGGGGTCAGGGGCATTTTGGGGAAGGCAGGGGCATTTTGGGGGCTGGGAGGGCGTGTGTGAGCAGTTCATGCCCCGGGCACAGTTCCCCCTCCCTTCGTCACTAGAGGTAGGGAATGAGTTTGTAAGCCACTTTGAGACTCCTTTCAGGAAAAAAGACAAGTTGCCAACTCTGGACTGGGAAATACATGGAGATTTTGGGGGTGGAGGATGAGGAGGGTGGGGTCTGGTGAAGGGAGGGGCTTCAATCCCATAGAGTCCACCTTCCAAAGCAGGCAAGTCCTCCCGGGGAACTGATCCCCATCACCTGGAGGTCAGTTGTAACACCAGCAGCCACTTGAGGTTGGAAATCCCATTCTACACGGAAGTCACCAACCAGAGTTCAAGGCAGAAGGTTAGCACTGGAATAGGCCCTTCCCCCATGAAAGAATTATACATGCACAGGCAACAAAACAAAACAAACAATTTAAAAGAGAAGAGTTTGGATTTTCTCTCCTGTAAGGAGACTCAAGGTGGCTTACAAGCTCCTTTCCCTTCCTCTCCACACAACAGACACCTTCTGAGGCAGGTGGGGCTGAGAAAGTCCCGAGAGAACTGTGACTAGCCCAAGGTCACCCAGCAGGAATGTAGGAGCGCGGAAACACATCTGGCTCACCAGATAAGCCTCTGCCACTCAGGTGGAGGAGTGGGGAATCAAACCTGGTTCTCCACATTAGAATCCACCTGCTCTTAACCACTACACTACACTGTCTTAGAATGCAAAGGCATAAAAGAGTATTCGGGGGTTGAAATTAACAAGCACTTTTGAGCAATATTGCAAAGTTTTTCCCAGTTTTGGCATGGGGGGACTTGACGAACAGACCAGTACAAGAAAACACCCAGCCCTTTCAACTTAGAATTAACTAATCCTGTTGCCCTACTCTACAACTTCCTGCCATTCGGCAGTAGGGGAGTGTGAAACAAATGGATCCAACTTCTTTTTCTGTCAGTAAATCCTACAGAGGTCAATAAAGGTATTAATGGGGTTAAATTATTCAAATACTTCAGAGGTTCCATTTTCTGGTCCTGAAAGTTTAATCACTCCAACAGTCACCTCGCAGTGCAGTTGCTGTACACAATTAAACAACCACCAAAAAAAAGTTCCTTTAAAAGGCTTTAAAAGGACAGAGCTATTACTGTGCAACTGGCATTCGATTTAGCCACATTAAGTGTCAAAATACGGCAGAGATAAGCATGAAGGAGTCACAAATGTTTTTGTTCATTCATCAGCATTTTTTATCAACTCCTATTTTTCAGCGAAACATTTCTTTACCATTTCTATTATCAAGATTAATAACCCAGCTATGCACAAAGCAGAAACTCAACTGGGACAGGGAACAAGAGACGGGGAAGAGCAGACGATGATTTACTTCCTCTGATTACTGTTTTATTTACACTGCTGAGAACATTTTAATTTTTTTTCCTCCTTCATAATTCACTTCTTTGTCCCACTAAGGGACATTAGAGCAAACCAGCCTTTCTATTTAACCAAAGCTATACTGTATTGAATCTCCACCCAAATAATCTAATTTGTTTTACAATAAAGTTACTGGTTCTGGTGGGTTTTCTGGACAGTGTGGCTGTGGTCTGGTGGATCCACCAGAAAAACCCACCAGAACCAGTTCAATCCGGCCGTGAAAGCCTTTGACAATACAATAAAGTTATTATTTTAGAACTCTGCGTACTATGGATCTGCATGTTTCTACTAGATGGGTTTTGGATAAAGCTATTTTCAGCTGATCACCTGTAGCAGGTAAATGGTTATTACAGGACACTGATAAATATTTGAGATAAGCTTCTTGAGGCAAGATTGTATATATGATGCGGAGACTAACTAATTTGAAAGAGAAAACATGGGCTATGGGATGGGAAATGATTAGAAAGAGGGAAGAGGTTTTGGCTGCTTGCAGGAGTATGAACATTTCAAGAGATCTATAACTGCATTCATTTTGGCCATGACCCCACCCTGTTTCCGCATGGAGATGTTTCCTGCTGAGCTATAATATAAGCACCAACTCCTGGTTGAAGCTCCTGGCACCTCCTGAGAGCCAGCGTGGTGTAGTGGGTAAGAGCAGGTGTACTCTAATCTGGAGAACCAGGTTTGATTCCCCACTCCTTCGCATGAGTGGCAGACTCTTATCTGGTGAACTGGATTCGTTTCCCCACTCCCCCACGTGAAGCCTGCTGGGTTAGTTCCAGTTCTCTCAGGACTCTCTCAGCCCCCCCACCCCACCTCACAAAGTGTCTGTTGTGGGGAAGGGAAGGAAATGAGTTTGTAAGCTGCCTTGAGACTCCTTATAGGAGAGAAAGGTGGGGTATAAATCCAAACTCCTCTTCTTCTACTACTGGGTCAGGAGTGTTCTGATCAGTCAATCCATATCTAGCACAGGTCCCTACTCAACCCCACAGGTGTCTGGCAGCTTCCCCACCCCACCCCCCCAAGTGAATACTTTCCAGTTTTCCAAAGAGTAGCAAGTATCAACTAGCTTGCAATGAACTGGCCAGATAATGTCTAAAAACCACTCCAGTAGATAACATGTTGACAATGACTTGGCAAATTAATTTAATTGTGGAGTTAAAAAAAAAAGAATTTGTAGAACCACCCATATTTTTAAAAGCCAACCTTACAACTGCTAAATTTCCTTCCAGGCCATGTCCCAGGCAAAAAGAAAAAGTGCATATAATGTTTTAGAAGTTTCATTTCCAAACCACGTGCATTCATTTTTTAAAAAGGGTAATCAATGAAACAGTACCTTCCTTACATTTGTAAGGAGACATCCCATTGTTCCCAGATTGTTTGACAGAAGATCTTTAGGAGAAAGATTATATCCACTGCCAAACAACTGATCGATAAATTCTTTCTCTTGTTCTAAATGTCTCTGTGTGTATGTGTGTAAAAGTGTAAATAAAAGGGCTTTTGAGCTGGAGCTCAAATTGAGAGGAAACCCGTTAGAGCGTTTTCAAAAGTGTATGTTTTCCTGAACTGTTTCTGCCACTGATTCTTATTAGTAGTGCCTGAGAATCTTTGGTGCCTAAATTTTTGTTACTTTGGTATACTCTTAAGTGCCTTCCGCACATGCAAAATAATGCACTTTTCACTTTCAATGAACTTTGCAGCTGGATTTCACTGTGCGGAATAGCAAAATCCACTTACGAACAATTGTGAAAGTGGACTGAAAGTGCATGATTCTGCATGTGCGGAAGGGGCCTTAGATATACAATAATCTAAAGACAAGAACCAATCTTCTTAAAAAATAATTTATACCACTATAGGGTTGTCCTTCTTGTACATGATGCTTTGGGTTATGGGCAGTGGTGGGATTCAAATAATTTAACAACAGGTTCCGGTGGTGGGATTCAAATAATTTAACAACTGGTTGTTTACAAGCACCATTGTAACAACCGGTTCTGCCGAAGTGGTGTGGACCTGCTGAATCTCACCACTGGTTATGGGTAAGTAGCAAACCATAAGATTTGAGAAGTTATCAGAGCAGAGTTTTCAGCTAGTGAGACCTCCCTGAAGATTTCAGTTTTGCTTGCATTGAATAAAGTTGCCCCCCCCACAAAAAAAGAACCCCACCTTTCCTTAGATACAATTACAACCAAATGTGTAGTTTCCATCACAGGTGAAATTGCCAAGGAGGATCGCCTGCCCACAAGATATGAAATCTCTCAGGGATTCTGTTGCAAATTCCTAAACAGAAGTGTCCAGGCAAGTTTTTATTCATAACACACTGATATTAATTGCAACAGAAGGTCCCTTGCAAACTCTTTCACTGTGGTGGGGTCAGCAAAATACTTCTGGACGCACGAATAAAATCAAGCGGAATTATTCTTCAAGAGAATATTAATGTCGCCAGTTTTCCACTGCATGCTGCTTCCCTGTCAAAGCATTTGCAAGATCTCTGGAAGTGCTCTGCATGCAGCGACGAGAGCCCCTCTGAATAATGTGAACCGTTCCGCTATAACTTATTTCAGCAATCCTTTTGAAGCAAAGGCAGGAAGGGAACATTTATTACAAGCAGCAAGATGAGCCCACATAATTAATATTTTGACACACTTCACCTGCCTTGACGTTTGCTCTTACAATATTAGCTTGAATGAAATAAATAATATTTTTTCCCAACAACTTGTTATCCCATTTTCAGACAAGATGCTTCAATTTATATAATTACTTTGCTTGATTTATCGCTGCATCTCTGCTCACGTTACATATTCTGCTAATGTGCTATCAATGTCATTAGTTATTTCTTGGTGGAAATCACTGTTTTTAATCAGGCTAGCATATATTTTTTTTAATGGCAGGAGAGGTGTTATTGCCTGCACTCCCACAGAATCGAAATAGCACCCTTTTGCAACTCTGGGAATGGAATACTTCATCTTTTTCTGTTTGCGTGTGTGTTTATTAATGTGGGGGTGGCTGGTTGGGATGATGTCCTCTCTGACTGAATGCTTCAAGAATATGTTCTCGTCACTTACATTATAACTGCCAATGTGTGGGAGCCTCTTTTAATCAATACAGTCACTAGTCCGGACTTCTTGGCATGAAGCTCTTTGCTTTTAAAAAACAAACATTTATTAATGCTGAAATTGCCAAGTAGCTGCCTAATAAATCAAAAAGGACTGAAATGCCCTTTCCATTGACTAGACAATTTAAATGGTGGTGTCCCTAACATAATATTCTTAACTCCCAGCTTACCCAAAGCAAGGTCTTTCCCATAAACCTTTATTTGAATTCTATGTTTGCAAGCTTACGCACAGTCAAACTACAGGCCTCCAAACCAACAAATTATACTGGTTGTTGTGGGTTTTCTGGGCTGTGTGGCCGTGGTCTGGTAGGTCTTATTTCTAACGTTCTGCCTGCATCTGTGGCTGGCATCTTCAGAGGTGTATCACAGAGAAAAATCTGTTTCACACTGTGTCTAGTGAGAAGAGAATGTTTAGTGGCATATATATTGTTTATGTCCCAGGTTGGGGAACCAATCAGTAAATGCTTGGGTGGAACTTGCTATGCAAAGGTGCGGTTGAGTGCATTGTATTTTGGGGGTGTTATCAGTCCATTTACATTTGTAGTCGCATTTGCATCCCCTGCAGTAGCAGCAGTATTAGTGAATGAAAATCCTGTGTCTGGGTGGAGTCCACTGTCCATGAACTTAGAACGCCCTTGGCCTTTAATTCTGGTGTTTTTAAGTACAAGTAGCCAAGCTTTGTTAATTCTCAGAGTCTCTTCTTTCTTGTTGAAGTTGTCTTGGTGTTTGTGAATTTCAATGGCTTCCCTATGCAGTCTGATATAGTAGCCTTCCGAATTGTCCAGAATTTCAGTATTTTCAAATAAAATGTTATGTCCAGTTTTGTTTAGAACATGTTCTGCTACTGCAGATTTTTCAGGATGGTTAAGCCGACAGTGTCTTTCCTGCTCCTTAATATGAGTCTGAATGCTGCGTTTTGTGGTTCCTATGTAGACGTTTCCACAGCTGCAGTGTATGTGATGTGGTTCTAACCTGTGGATCACAACCCCTTTGGGGGTCGAACGACCCTTTCACAGGGGTCACCTAAGACCATCGGAAAATTGTATTTTTGTATTTTATATATACCAATTTTATGGTTGGCGGTCACCACAACCTAAGGAACTGTATTAAAGGGTAGCGGCATTAGGAAGGTTGAGAATCACTGATAGACAAATTATAAATTGCTCTCTTTCCCAAACCTGGATTACCAAATTTGAACAAGCGGTGTCTTGTAATCCTGGTTAAGATGGAAAGTATAAACTACAGTGTGATGATTCCCAACAAGCTGCAGTTTGCACTAGACTGGAATTAATTCAGTAATGCATGAAAGAGAAATAAAATATAAGGAAACCTGCAAGTGCAGGACTGGCATGAACTTTGGCTCGCCTTCTGTCCGCACCAGGGCCTTTAACCAGAATTGCAAATGAATTAACAAAAACTCCCAGTCCACAATAGGTATTTATACATACCTATACATATTATGTATATATAGCGATAGAGAACTTATATATAGATACTAAGTAGACTTCCCCCACCAGAGACTTAGGTGTAACTAGTGTGTATAGATAGGTCAACAGACACAGTGGTTATAATTGCTCTTATAGTTATTATTTTCAATGGAACTGTTTCAGTATCCCAATGCTATACACTTAATCAAACCAAAAAAAGTTTCACAGTGCAATTAGCCCTGAAGAGTCGTGGCATGGGGGAAAAATGCCTTCCCAGTAAGTTTACAGTACAACAAGGGAACAATCCCTCCAAGAACACACAGTTCATTTAGATTTGATACCATCATGGACTGTTAATTACAGCAGCTTCTATTCCTGGAAAATCGACTGTCCCAGAAAGTTTGCAATGCTCACTTCTGCAAACAGGTCCCCAACATTTCGCTTAATAGTGGGGGCCGGTGGTTAAATTTCTGTTACATTAAAAAAAATATCAAAAAGTCCTTCCAACTGCATAACTTATTTTTTTTCTTTTTCTTTTTTGCCTTTAGATCGGGCACCTGTTTTTAAACAACCTCTGTTGTTTTAAATTTTTAACTTATATTTATTGTAGTAACTGCTGCTTAAGTTTTAATGGGTTAAGTTTGTATTGATTTGATTTGCTGTCCTGGTGTACAGCCACGTTGTGAGCCGCCTCGAGCCCTTCGGGGGTGAGGCGGCCTATAAATTTAACAAATAAATAAATAAATAAATATTAAAGGGAGGAAAAGAAAAAGATGAAAGAGAAGATTGACAACTTTCTAAATTCCGCTGGTTTGTTTAGCTCTCCCCAGATTCGTAAATTAAGATGCACATAAATAATGAATTCTGGTGTTAGCATGAAGTTCCGCTGGAAACTTGAAAGATGCATGCAACTTAAATTGAGGCTGGCCCAGTGATGGCCGTGCCATTTTTAAACAATTGTACGGCATCTTTAATCACCCAGACTGTTAATCATACCTCTGACGCAGCTGCAATCTTTGGGATTTACCCTTTCTAATCACACCTAAGTAATAAAGCCTCCTTATTATATCAGCTGTGACTTGACAGCACTTCCTGCCACATTATACAAAAGACAACAGAAACCAATCATAACACATTATCAGCCTCCGCTTCAAATTGAGAGGACTGAAAATTGCTTCAAAGTAGCAACAAACATTAAAGGAAGTTTTAAAAAACATACAGAAAAGCAGGGGGGGAGGACCCTCTCTGGCAACATGCGTCATGAACTGGAATGGGGATAATTTTAGGAAGCTGGCCATGTTAGGTCCTTTTCACACATGCAGAATAATGCACTTTCAATCCACTTTCAATGCACTTTGCAGCTGTGCGGAATAGCAAAATCCACTTGCAAACAATTGTGAACGTGGATTGAAAGTGCATTATTCTGAATGCGCGGAAGGGGCCTCTGAGACTGACAAGACATTCCGGATGTAAGCTTTTGAGACTTAAAGATTTCTTCATTGGGGGAGATATGACTCTCAAAAGCTCTTACCCTGAAAATCTTGCCTGTTTCCAAGGTGTGCCTGGACTTGAATCTAGCTCTTCTGGAAGGGAAACACTGTCGTTCCAGAAGATGGAGCCAATGGAAATGCAGTTAGTGAACTTGCTCCATCTGGAGATCTGCCTGCCAACCTACCTAACACTGTCATTGTGAGGAGTAACTGGGGAGGGAACACAGAAATTCTGTACTACTGGAGGAAGGGTGCAATTGAAATGATTTAGATGTTTATGTGAGATAAGGGGCAGAGATGACAGTGAAGGTGTTGGGAAGGGACTCTGGCATCTCAGAAACAAGGGGAAAAGGCACACAGCATCCTTTCCCAACTGACAGAAAAAAAATACCCAAGCCCTTTGATAGATTAACATCTCTTGACTGTAGGGTTCAGATCTAGCAGGCTCGAGCCCAAGACTGGGCACCCACACACAAGAGGGGTTGGGGGCTCAAAGGGGAGCTGGGGCGTTGTTGGGAGTCCAGCATTGGGTGCATCTGGATAAGTATTGCTGTATGTTCTGACAGAAAGAGTGACAGAGGGGAATGATACCAAAGAGGGCTGCAGAGGCACCACGGATGGGGGTACCTTGCAATTAACAACTGTAAGGAACTAGTCAGTAACTGTCTTTTTTGTTTATTTTGCTTCGTGCGCCAAGAATCTGTCCTCTGTGGTACTCTGAGTTTATGCCCTGTTGAAATAAAGTTGTTTAATTAGAAAAGTCTGTACAAGACCTTACTCACTCACCCGCCTGGCTTCCTACAGAGCGATACTCCTGTGGAGTTGGCCTTGGGCAACTCGTGTGTGAGAGAGGAGAAGCTGGATTTTACCCTGAGGTGGTGGTGGGAGAGACAGTAACAGCAAGATCAAAACAGTGGCTAGTTTTGCTCCACGGCGTGACGGAGATGACAGCTGAATTTAAGAATTCTGGGATATTCTTATATTGGAACGGTGTGGTACCAATTCAGATAAGGAACTAACAGCGCTGGTATCTGCTTCTTGCATCTCTGCTTGAGTCCCTGTTCCAAGTCATTCCTTCCAATCAGCTTCTGCTGGGGGTGGCTAATTTGTTAGGTCTTTCTGGCTGTTTCCCCACTCATCTTTTGAAGTGCGCTACTCGCAGCAAGTAACATGCAGTCCAACTGCAGTCCCCACTACAGCAGCGGCGACAACGCAGCTGCTTCGAATCTGCCGCTCGAATATGCCGCTCTACTACCCCCTCGGCACACATCATATCTGCTCCTGGATGGAACAGCGCCTTTTGGAAAACCCTGTGTGTGCAGGGGAGTGGGGAAGCCCAGGGGGTGACTCCGGGTTTCAAATTTCCCGCCGCTCTTAGTGACGTGGACCCTCCCGTCCAATCAGGCCATGGCAGGGCATGCGCGGCCAGACTGGCTTTCCCCCCACCCCAAATTTCTGTTTTGAGAACAGCCCCAGAATGATGTTTTAAAGCATGTGGGTGGGGACATTGGGGGGCTAAGCATGGGGGCCAGAGGCAGATGGAGAGGAGCCGAGGGTGATGCTGACCGCCACATCTAGGGCGGGGCTGCAAGGAAGGCCCCCACCGGGATCTTCAAAGCCGGCTTTGCTGGGTGCTTTTCAAAGGCGAAGTTGAACAGGACCTCCTCCCTCACCCAAACCCGGGTCCCCTTGCCCCCCAAAGCTCCCCAACACTTTGGAAGATGACCAAATTGCTGCCATCCTTTGGCTCGTTCAGCCTTGGCCTGGGATGGGTGACTGGGAAGGTGGGTGGTGGTGGAGTATTGGGGGTGGGGGTGGAGGGCTGAGAAGAGGCAGCAAACCGATTAATGAATGTTGATTAGTTTATTTTGCCCCCCCCCCCACCGGCTTGCTCGCCTCCCATCTTGCCCACATCTGCGAGGTGGATAAAAATGCTGGGGGGGGGGCTTTTCTCCCCTTCCGCTCTTTTTTTTTTTTAAGCGAGTCCCTGAGCGCTTCCTGGGTGATTGGACCGGGCAAACACAAACTGATTGCTAAGCTGTGGACAATTATTTATTATTATTATTATTATTATTATTATTATTATTATTATTATTATTATTATTATTATTATTATTATTATTATTAGAATAGAATAGAATAGAATAGAATAGAATAGAATAGAAGAATAGAATAGAATCTTTATTGGCCAAGTGTGATTGGACACACAAGGAATTTGTCTCCGGTGCATATGCTCTCAGTGTACACATAACAACACAGCACAAGTGTCACGGAATTCATAAGGTACAGCCTTAATGAAGTTGTCATATGGAGTCCTAGTAAGCAATCAGGAAACAATCAATAGTAATAAAAACATAAAATGTAAAATCATAAAATAAAATGAAATAAAATGAAATGTCAGCACAGGCTATAGTCCCAAGGACCCTAGGATAATTGGAGGTATTTGGAATTAATATGGGAATGTATTAAAAAGTATTATTATTATTATTATTATTATTATTATTATTATTATTATTATTATTATTATTATTATTATTATTATTGTGGTGGTGGTGGTGGTGGTGGTGGTGGTGGTGGTGGTTATTTATTAAACTTGATAAACCGCCCATCCCTAAGGGCTCTGGGCGGTGTACAGCAAAACAACAACTAAAACGATAGTGCACAATAAATAATTAAAAAATAATTAAAAATAGCAGCAATCTAATCTAATCTAATAAAGCAAAATAAAGCAGCAATCTAATCTAATCTAATCTAACAATGGGCGAAATGTAGACAGATGTCCTTGATTTTGGTTGGAAGGGTTTGTTCTAGAGCGGGATTTGAATTTATTTCACTGGGGAAATAATACGTTGATTCGTCCTTTTGAAAACGAAAAAAATTCCCGCCCAGCACAACACAGCAGCCAATTAGGACAGCCCCTGAGCCAATTGTGTGTTTGTTTCAACTACACCGGGGAGTCCTGCATGGCTGCTGCGTGGCTGCCGTGTTAATTGGGCCAAGGGGGCAGAAGCTGCGGTGGGGACCATGAACCCACGCCCAAAAGGTCCCGCAGCAAACAAACCTGGTGCGTATCTCCTTCCTTTTTAAAGTGGGGAATCAACCTCTGTTACCAAACAGCAACTGGATAATTTCATCACACTTTGTGTCAAGAGTGTCGAATCCGAGAACCCCTTGGGAGGGTGCAGCTAAGCAAAACAGACCAGAAAAGCTGAAGTCTGAGTTCAAACAGCACAACCTCTTTACTATCCAGCTACCCAGAGAACGAAGGACAACACTCTAAAGTTACCCTTTCAAGGTAGGGTTCTTACAAAGCATACCGCAGAAAACAGTTATTCTGATTAATGAAGACCAAAATACTAGTCTGTCTCAGAAGAAGATGTTAGTAGGATTGCATATTCCTCTGCCACAGAACTCAACAGAAACTTTCCAGAGATCTCAGGCCCTTTCTGCCCATGCAGAATAATGCACTTTCAATCCACTTTCACAATTTTTAGCAAGTGGATTCCACACAGTAAAATCCAGATGCAAAGTGGATTGAAAGTGGGTTGAAAGTGCATTATTCTGCATGTGTAGTCGACCCACGTGGTCAGCATAAGAACGAGAGGCCGGCAGGCAGGAGATGGCATCTGGTGGAGATCGCATCCCAGCAGGCGGGGGCGCTTGAACTCCGTGTTCCTAGTGAGTCTCAGCGTGCTGGTTCTAACATTGTCATTCTCGAGGCGTGGGAAGGGAGGGGCGGAGGAGTTTCCAGGCCCGGGAGGTGGGGAGATCACCATCATGATGCTGTGGTCTCACCTGGCCTACGTCTTGGAGGAAGGAGGCGTAAGCGTCTAAGGCTAATCTCACCTAGAGGCAAGACCATTGTCCCTAAGCCCGGTGAACTGAGGCAGACAGTTCATGACCCGTGACTCCCATAGGGGATGAAGAATTACAAGTGCGTCGACAGAAGAGCCGTAGGAAGCGTAGGTATTTCCAACCGACCACAGTGCTACTGGAGTCAGCAGTGCACTACTACATCTCCTCCTTTACAGAAGGGAGGCCAGAAATGCTGAGAGGCGATTTAGGGGCGCTTGTCTCCTCCAGCTATTTGATGAGATTGGCCGAGCTGCTTATACACAACATGAGAACTTGGACTGGGGGCAGTGAGGAGCTTCTTGTTACAGGCAATAATAGATACACACATTGAGCGATACAAGGGCCAGCTGATGGGGTATACAGTCAGAACCAATGCAGAGCTGTGCCAAGTAGCCTCAACCATCCTCCCAGCCAGCTCCAGAGGAGCTGACCCACCAATTAGGCAATACATCGCCGCTAAACTGGATACAACTTTTTTGCAATTCCGCACTTTCACATAGATGGTAGAGTTATCAGAAGATTAAAAACAACACATATTATGTACATTCTCACAGCCTTGAGTGATGTATAGCATAAAATGTCAATAAGCAGCACGATTATCTAGAATTAAGCAGAGGTCCTGCTGCTGGAGGCCCAGAGCATCTAGAGCAATGGAGATAAGGGATTGATGGACTTAGCAAGGGCACAGGCCAGCCCGGCCAATGGTCTCTTAAGCGTTGTAAAGAGCCAGTCAGGAACTCCCACTACAGGGAGATTCATGAGGGAGGGCAGACTCCACAACCCGGAGGAGAGGAACAGCCGCATAGCTCCGAGAAACTTAAGAGGTGAGGGCAGGAAGCGGAGGCCAATGGCCAGTAGCCTCCAGGCTCCTAGGAGTGGAGCCTGAGGCAGGGCGTGGTGAAATGACTAAGGCAACAAGAGTCGGCAGAAGGCAGGCAGGGATGTAGTTGGATTCTCTCCCGCAAGTCAGAACCAACCCTTTGGGAGCAAGATGTTCCCGTCTGTAGAGAGGAAGAATATCCCCTCCCGTCGTGTACAGTTCCAGTTAGCCCGGAGCAGTGAATGGAAGCCCCGGAGTGGTTCCTCGTCTAAATCGCGGAGATGCAGGCGCAGAGTGTTGAACTTCAAATGGAGTGTGACAGTCACCAGTGACAAAGGAAGGCCCGGCAGAGGATTTGGGCAGCAGGTCCCAGTGTTGTCGCAAAGAGTATGATGGATGAAGCATTCATAAAAGGCTTAAAGCCAGACTCAGCTAGGAAGTCTCAGGGGCTTTACTGAAGCGGGGAGCAGGCGCAGGAGCTTAGCAGGCTCCGACTCCTAGAGTACTAGCCCAGGCAGAAAGATGAGGCGTTGGCGGCAGCAAACTGCTCCCAGATGTTGGTCTGGTGAAAGCTGATCAAGAGGTGGCATTATGCATCGGCAGAGGAGGCAGCAAGAGCAGGCAAAGGATGGTGGCCTTGAGTTGGCCCGGTGATGATATAAAGAAGGCCCGGCACAGAGGTTCTGGGTGTCTCGGGGTAGCCTTGCACTGGCCTTGGCAGCTCTTGACTTAGCTGGTGGTGCTGATGTTTTCCCCAGGTCATCCAGGTCTTAGGACCCGTCTGAAATGTCCCGGCGTTCCCGTTGAGGCCGCTGAAGGATCCCTTCAGAGAGATGTGTTCCATCTCTGGGATGGGAGTTAGTTTCCTCCACCGGCAAAACCTACCATAGGCTGTGTCATAAGCGGAGATGTCAGGAATCCACAGGAGCCTGCCAAAGGAATAGGGACTGAAACACACCTTCCCAGGTTATAGGAGGGCAGGAGTGCCAGAGTTGAAGTTCTATAGAAGCGGAGTGGCGGGAGATCAAGATCGAGATTTTTTAGCCGAGTTAGAAGTTTGGCAATGCTTAACAGAGGCTATTTTGCAGACTGCGTGTAGTACAATTCTGCTGAGGCAGCCTATCCCTCTTTAACAAAATTATGCAACCCAGAGGGCAGAGGGGAAGGACCCTGGGGAATATGGTATGCATGTAATCAATGCTGAAAGGGCTTTGGGAGCTCTTTAGAGGATGGAGTGCTTGAGACAAGGCATTCAGGCAGTTGAGGGCAGAGGACTCCACCTGCAGAGAGTTTTCTTGTAGAAATGTACTTACCGTGATCTTGGTAGCCCAGCACTTGGAAAGGGCTGGATGGTGCTAAAATTTGTGATGGTGTCTATCTTGGGAAAAGCCGCCCTTGAAACCACTCCTTAAGGCAGTTTTAAAGCCCAGGAAGTGGTGCTATGATACCATCACCACTGGGAAGCCCAAGCTGGTTTGTAAAGTGGGTTGAGATGCGGCAGCCTCCTTTTTAAAACAGGGCCTGTCCTGGCAGTGCTGCGGTATCAGGGCCGGGCCCAGATTTTCCTAATCCAGGGAGGAGCCCAGTCAGCCAGGTGGCCCTCCGCCTGCTAATTGAAAGATAGAGAGGAGAGGAGGCAGGGGAGAAGTCTGGCTTCCTTGCGGAGTTGAAGCCAATTGAGTACCAATCAGGATTAGTAACCTGCGTGATGGATTTATCCATCCCAGACTAAAAAGATGCGTTTGACCCACAATCATGAGTCTCACTTCCCCAGAAGTGCTCATGGATATTCCAAAGATGATGGAAGTGCAGTGAGTTGTCGCTCCAGTCCTGGGCTGTGGACGTGGTGGTAGTGCTCTGTCTCTCCGCGGTTTGTTTCCCCCCACCCCAGATATGGGCAAGCCTCGGTGGCCACTGGGTCAAGGCCCATGGCTGCCCTGATAATGATCCACATCAAGCGCCCGGTGTCCTGGAGGCCCTTAAACATGCATCCCTCTATAGCCAGGCTCTCCAGAGTATAGAGGCAGGAGCTTCCGATGGAGTGTTCCACCGCTCACAGTGGTGGTGCTGAAACATGTATTGGCTGCGGGGGCATATTAGCTATTGGAGTGAAGCTTGGCCAGGCGAAAATGCTATGGGGCAGGAGGAGGATCCAACTGTATGCTTGCCAGCTAGTTTCAGTGGGCAACTCCTGCGGGATGTTAAATTCCAGATCTGGAAGTGGATGGAGTCCCTAGTGCGTGCAGGAGTCGATTACTCGGGAATGATGAACACTCCCTGCTCAGGCCTTAGGCAGCACCAGCCCAATAGTCGGTAAGGTTAGGAGTGCATGTACTGGAGTTGGGAGTGACAGGACTACCTCGATGGGAGACTTGAAGAGGAGATGGAAGCAATTGCCGTAGGCTGAGGTCCTACAGGAGTTAGAGAGGCCCAGTTTGTGGAGCCAGCCCAGGTGTCTGGAAGGTCTGCTCTAATATTCTCCTCCCTTGAGTCCTGGGCTGAGAGGCAGCCAGGCGCCCAGTTTCTCCAATGGGCAGTCCTTCTCAATGGGAAACCCTCTCTGGCGCCAGTAAATTTTTGAGTCTTGGTGACCTTCTCCTCTTAGAGAGGACCCTCCTCCATCGGGGTTGGAAAGCCCCCCACCGCTCACTACCTCCCTCCGAAGTATCCTTGGAGTCTGCACATGATTAAAGTGAAGTCATCCTGAGGCTACTTGCCTCCCGCCCAGTGGAGAGTGCTTTCTGGCGAGGAAGAGCCCCAGCTTGGTGGGCGGAAGATCTGATGTTCTAGCAAGCCCATAAGGCATCCGGCCCAGTTCAGGATCTTTGCCCAGGCCCTCGTGGATTGCCCTCGCGGCACTCCGTGAGGAGATTCTCTTTAGCTTGAGAAGTAGCATGAGGGAGCTAAATTTGGGCCTCTTAAGCTATCTACCTGCCTCTTTTGAGCTCTTCCTGGAGCCTGTTCACAAACTCCTCCGCATAGGGCTCTTGGGAACTTTGCATTGATAAGCGGAGGAAGCTCTGTGTGGACTAGCCAGAATTGAGGACCTTGACCAAAGCGCCTTGTAAGCTTACACTCAAATGCGACAATAAGGGAGTGGCCTCAGGCAAGGACAATCTGATTGTTAGGAGTTACTAGAGGCACTGAAGCGTAAAGCTGTCTGTGATGTAGAAGCGCCCTTGAGCCAACTGCCCTGCTAAAGCATTGCGTGGCGAACTTCGCTCTCCCCAGGATCCTGCATTGTGCAGGGCTCAGGAGCATCACGGAAGGTAGTCTTCCAGTCAGTCGGAACCATTAAAGTACGATTCCCCTCATGATTGCTCTCTAGCATTACTCTCAATGGGGCTAGTGATTCCCTCGTCTACGCATCGACTGCAGGAGCTCCAGTGAGGGATATTATAAGCAAGAGGTAAATTTTCGACAACCCTTGAGAACAACAATGCACCATCCTCCCCCCTAAATTATCTGTGAAATGGAGCTGAGGCACAATGTCGCAGAATTCGGCAAAGCCGTCTTTAGTCAGAGTTTCTTTCTTCGCAGATCGTGGCTATCGATTCTCTATGCGAGAGTTTTGAAACAGCGCCATTCACGTAAGCTAGCGTAGTCTTGGAAGTAGCCCGAGGCTTGAAAATGAAAGCCCAGACAAGGAGAGGGGGCGGCTGAGCCTTGGGAAGTTTGAAATAGGCCCGAAGAACCAGGGGCAGAAGGAGGACGAAGCGTCCCAATTGTAGCCGGATAGAGAAGATTCAGAGTTGAAATTGAAGGTGAAAGATCGAAAGGAGGGCTGTAAGGCCTACAAGCGAGGGAGCCATAGCGTCTACTGGAGAAAACTGATAAAACATAACATTATCTCCGTCAATGCCAGAAGCATTGGACATCGGGCTCTAGGCCTCCCAATACGAAGAGTCGCCCGATGTTTTCTCCCAAGTCCTTAAGATTCAATGTCCTCCTCTAGGTACTCATGGACGTTGAGCTTCAATCTCCTTCGAACCAATTTGCGCGAGCTCCAACCTCTTTACGGGGACTCCTGCCGTAAAATTTAGCTAGCGCTTTCAGTTAAGTCCAGCGTGCTTGTCATAAGCCCTGCTTTTGCAAGCTCCCATACTCACGGTGTTCCATTCGGACGAGAGGAGTGTCCCTAGGACGCCAGCGTGTCTTTTCTGGATCTGCTCGATCCAGAGGACAGAAGCGATACCGGAAGCAGTGGTCCCACGTGGATCGCCCGATCCAGCGGACTTGATATGTGGCCCTTTCCCAGGCGGCGGTAGAGCAGGGTGGGAGGTTCGAGGATTCCCCGGGTTCCGGCACCTGGCTTCATGAAATACCGACTCCACGTGTCAGTGAAGTAGGCAGACGGCTGGACGCCGAGACTAACATCTGGTGGAGATCGCTTGGGGCGCGAAGGGCTGGAGTCGTGTTCTAAGCGAGAGTCTCCCAGCGTGCACAGTTCCTGGCACCTTTGTATCACATTCCTACTCGGAGGCGTGTAGGAGGGAGGGACGGAGGGAGTTCCGGGAGAGAGGGAGAGTCGGGAGATCATCATGCTGATGCCACGAGTCTCACACTGGCTACGTCAGGCGACTCAGAGGAGCGTACAAAGCGTCTGAGCCTAATCCTCACCTGGGGGCAAGACCATTGTCCCTGCGCCCGGTGACTGAGCCAGACAGTTCATGACCCGTGACTCATAGGGGGATGAGGAGTGGGGGTGCGATGCGACCAGAAGGCCGTAGGAGCGTAGGTGTTCCAGCGCTTCGACCACGGTGCTGCTGGGTCAGCGGTGCACTACTACATGCATGTGTGGAAAGGGCCCCAGGAAGAGAAAAAGAAGAGTCTGTGAGGTGGGTGGGCTGAGAGAGCTCCATAGAGACTAGCCCAAAGTCACCCAGCTGGCGTGTGTTGGAGTGCACAGGCTAATCTGAATTCCCCAGATAAGCCTCCACAGTTCAGGCGGCAGAGCGCGGAATCAAACCTGGTTCCTCCAGATTAGAATGCCCCTGCTCTTAACCACTAGGCCACTGCTGCTCCTTTTAGACCTCCCCCACTGATCAATACATTTTATTGGGAAATACCAACAACAGGAACTTGGGTGTTCTCCATGCAAAGCTGAGCAACAGATATTTTCCAACTGTGAAGTTTGAAACTGATCTAAAACAGGGAGCTCCCAGGAAGAACTGTGTGCCAATCGAAAATTTCTCCCCAACACAAACCTCCAGCGAGCTCACAGCTACTTCTCCCCATTTAAACAAAAATACAAACTGTACCCGACATTTTAAAAAATGCACAAAACTGCCTCTTGCTCCCTTGATGGAAGGGCAATTTCTCCAGACTCTTTGATTACTCTGTTATTCCAAACCATAGAAGGACAGACACGATACCATGAGATAATCTCCTAACCATTCATTCTTACTGGTAAAACATGAGCTTCCTATTCTAAACTGTGAATTGGAAATCCTCCAGAAAGCATTTAAATTGCAACTTTTAAGGCGTGAGAACTCAAGTAGACAGATCCGCATATCACACTACTGAGGGGAAAAACTTTCTCTTTGTAAAGCATATTACGGGGCCGTTAACCACCTGATGAAAACCTTTAAGCATGATACCCAAATGAGGCTGTGTTTACAGGAGGAAAGTTGACAGTGTCTATAGCAGACTGAGATAAAGATTGTCCACCCGCCTGCCCTGTTTTGATGACAGAGAGCATGATGCATTTCTGCACCGAGTAATTTTTTAAGAGGGGCTGAAAATTTTTTATTACAATGATAATATTGCCTGCCACTGTGTATTACGGTGTTAATAATAGCTGGATGAAGTTGGTAATATTTGCAGGCACATTTTGAGCTGAGTTTTATAGCCAATGAATTAAGAAGTAGCTCTCTATTTAAAACAAAAATTACCTACATTTGTTAAACTCCAGCCTATATTAAAATAGGTGTGATTAAAGTCTTCCATTGCTCCGGGGGAATGTTTACAAGCTCTGTCCTTAAAAGTGCATTTCCCTCTCCCTCTCAGGAGTAGAAAGAATTCCTAGCTATTAAATTATAAGGATATTTTAAGATTAAAAGAAATGCAGGAACAATTACATGGCCATTTATGTAACACATTTTGATTCTCCCACAGGACCTGTGGCAATCAAGTTCTGCACGCAAATGTATTTTGCGATCGGTTCAAGCCCACAAATTGTTTGGGAGCAGAGAGTCTTTGGAAGGGGGAACAGGCTAAAAGGGGCATCTGCTTCTGCAGTTGTTATCACATAAAATGTACTTTGTTTGAAAACACAACTGGATAGGAATTGATACGTCTACATTGTTTTTCAAAGAAGAACGCAACATCATTACTTAAGCGATTTCCATCCAGCTCAGTCCACCTATGGTGCTAGAGGCATCTTACAATATAATGAAAGCATTTTCTTAAAAGCTACATCAAAACAGAAAATTTACCAGCAATGATAGGGAATAATCAGTTGGTAAAATAGTTGCTTAAAGTGGCAGCGGAACGGCAGCCTAAATCATCATACAATTACAGGAAAACAAAAACAGCAATTCAATGAAGAGGAGCAGAAATAAAGATGGATGAGATGGTTTTTCCTTGCAGTGTTTTCCTTTCTTTCTGAAAGGAGAATCAACAGCTGGGGGAGGGCAGAGTGGCTAACCTCCAGAAAAAAAATCCTGGAGATCTCCCATAATTACAATAGATCTCCGGATTCCTGAGAGTAGTTCCCCGAACAGCATGCCGCTTTGGAAGATGAAGGCCCCTTCCGCACATGCAGAATAATGCACTTACAATCCACTTCCAATGCACTTTGCAGCTGGATTTTACTGTGCAGAATAGCAAAATCCACTTGCAAACAATGATGAAAGTGGATTGAAAGTGCATGATTCTGCATGAGTGAAAGGGGCTGAAACCTATGGCCTACTGAAATCCTTGCCCCCCCCCCAAGGCATTCCTCCCATTGGGTAAAGTGGGCAGTTGCCCAGGGCACCGCCTTGTGGGGGGGCGCAAAAACTGCAAGTTCATTTGTGGGATTTTTTGTATTTACAGTGTTTTTCCACTTTTGGCCTGCAGAGGGTGTGGTTTTTAGGCTAGGACAGTGGTGGTGAACCTTTGGCACTCCAGATGTTATGGACAACAATTCCCATCACCCCCTCCCAGCATGGCCAATTGGCCATGCTGGCAGGGGCTGATGGGAATTGTAGTCCATAACGGGGCTAGCAGCACCAC
The DNA here is from genome assembly GCF_021028975.2 of Sphaerodactylus townsendi. Classification (NCBI taxonomy): domain Eukaryota; kingdom Metazoa; phylum Chordata; class Lepidosauria; order Squamata; family Sphaerodactylidae; genus Sphaerodactylus; species Sphaerodactylus townsendi. The sequence continues at coordinate 143,749,649 of NC_059428.1, forward strand.
GGGGCTAGCAGCACCAAAATTTCAGGGGTTTTTCAGGAAACTCTCCTGATGATATCACCCAAGTTTGGTGAGGTTTGGTTTAGGGCAGGGGTAGGGAACCTTTAACACTCAAAGAGCCATTTGGACCAGTTTTCCATGGGAAAAGAAAACACTTGGAGCCGCAAATAATTTTTTTACATTTAAAATAAAGATAACAATGTATATATTGGGTTTTTTTACCTTTTACTCTTCTCATTCTGAGAAGCGCATGGATGCGTCCGCCCTGCTGCCTGCAGGGCAGGCAAGGATGGGGCCAGCGGCTCGGCTCATGGAACCGCAGTGCAAGGGCAGAAGAGCCGCATGCGGCTCGCGAGCCGCAAGTTCCCTACCCCTGGTTTAGGGAGTCCAAAGTTATGGACTCCCAAAGGGAGTGCCCCATCCCCCATTGTTTCCAATGGGAGCTAATAGGAGCTGGGGGCTACACCTTTGAGGGTCCATAACTTTGGACCCCCCGAAACAAACTTCACCAAACCTGGGTGGTATCATCAGTAGAGTCTCACAAAGATACTCTGAAATTTTGGTGCTGCTATCTTAATAATTGCACCCATGACAGTAGACACCCCCTAAATTTCCCCAGATTTTCCTTTTAAATCCACCCCTTCCTGCCAATGCTTGTTTTCTTTCTTTCTTTTATTCTCTCAATGCCTAATAAAGGTTGTTGTTGTTGTTGTTATTAAATCATGGATTTAAATCCTTCAGCATGGATTTAAAGGGAGAATCTGAGGTCCCCAGTTTAAACACTGAAAGTGATGCTGTTTCAGGGTGGGGGATAATCCACCCTGTTTAAACTAGGGACCCCAGATTCTCCCTTTAAGGTGGATTTAAAAGGAGAATCTGGGCTCCCTAGTTTAAAAACCCTTGAAAATAATGCTGTTTCGGGGTGGATTCCAGCATCACTTGTTTAAACTAGGGAGCCCAGATTCTCCTTTTAAATCCACCTTAAAGGGAGAATCTGGGGTCCCCAGTTTAAATAACATTGAAAGTGATGCTGTTTCCCCCAATCGGGGGGACTGGAAATGTTTTCATAGCAGTAATAAAACATTTTTAAAGCATTTTGAAAATGTTTTCAAAAAATATTTCTGCTGTGTGGCATGGCCGATTGCTGTGTTCAGATTTGTGAGTTGGGGCATGTTCTATAATGTGATGGTGACTTTGAAAGACCTGGTGGAAAAAATCATTGTTTAGTCACGGTGGGAGAGGGTGGCCACCCATGGGGGGGCTATCAAACTCAAGTTTTGCCCAGGACTCCAGTTTGCCTAGGTATGCCACTGGTCCCCCCTTCCCAAATGCAACCCTTTCCCAGACCCCACCCGCTAAATCAAGAATTTCCCAACCTGGAATTGGCATCCCTTGCAAAAAGGCAAGCATGTGGCCCAAAATATTTGCTCAGAACCACCACAGGATTGTGCACATGTGAGTCAAGCACCCAGCACCCTTTCCAAAGATGTGGAAGAGATAATAACCGTATGCTAGCTGAATCAACACATGCAAAGAGTGTGGGACAATCCTTAATCAACACTATTTTAAACATGGACGCCTCCTCTCTAAATCTGTATATCCACCTGGGAGCCTGCTTCATCCATTTGCCCAAAGGCATCTTCAAATACTCCTTGAGTTAAAATGCATGAAATCTCTCTCAATCGCTGAAATAATCACTCAAACCCCCCCCCCCACTTTGTTCAGATGCAAACACACCCATTTATGCAGTTCTCTGTGGCTTCTTTAAACGTTTCTAGATGAAAGATGTTCATATTAACTGCAAAGTAATAGACTCGGTAGATGGAAGACAATAATTTGACAAATGAGGCCGAGTGAAGTATTTCTGCAATAGTGCTGGATTCATTTTCTTTCATTTCTTTGCTGTTCTGTGATTTCTTAATACTCAGCACATGGCAGGGAAAATCATCCCAGGGTAGGTCTTCATTCCCAAGACAGCCTGCTCCTAGAGAATGCTAACACTCCCGAGAACCAACTGGGAGATATACGTGCTGCTCGACTGCCTTTCAAAAAATTCTCTGCAGTTCCTACGTGAATCTAATCACTCTTTGTAAGTTTGTCCGTATATGGAGCATTAAGTATTATACAGCTTGTGAAACAGATAATTAGGGTGTTAAGAAGTTTTATATGTTATCTCATCCTTGGGGAAGCCAGAAACTTTCAGCTCTCCACAGAAGTCACAGGGAGGAATGCTGGGAGGAATGCTTGCAAGATATATAATTCAAATACTTCCTATTTGGGAAAGGAGAAAAGCTGTGCAAAAACTCTACTACTTTAAAATATTGGTTTGCTAGACCCTAGGAATTTTTGAAAGATGTTCTGCATATCTAAAAGCACATTTGCATAATGTGTGTGTGTGTGTGTGTGTACACACACTCACACTCACACACACACACACACACAAATGGAGGTTAGATGCCATTAGAAACCAACTGTGATGGGATTCTGATACAGATATAATTAATACAGATTCTGGAGGAGAGAACTGTGGAATCAAGAAATGGTGGGGATAAAATGAAGTGCTGTCCTGTGGGAAACCATGATGATGATGATGATGATGATGATGATGATGATGATGATGATGATGATGATGATGATGATGATGATGATGATGGAGAAGAAGAAGAAGAAGAGGAGGAAGAGGAAGAAGAAGAAGAAGAAGAGGAGGAGTTTGGGTTTATATCCCCCCTTTCTCTCCTGTAGGAGACTCAAAGGGGCTTACAATCTCTTTTCCCTTCCCCACTCACAACAAACACCCTCTGAGGTAGGTGGGGCTGGAGAGAGCTCCGAAGATCTCAGATGCACCAACAATAGCCAAACTTCCTATAACTGAACCCATTTCATTGGGTTTACAACCCCTGGTGATCTCAGAAAAGGAAGTGCAAGATCTATTTCACAGACAGAAGCCTGGAAAAGCACCAGGCCCAGGACAAGATAACACCTTCTTGCCTTAAAAAAAGTCTGTGCTGTCCAATTTGGCCTCCCCATCTTCACCCAAAATCTTTTAACAAATCCCACTAGGAGATGTGCTATGTTCCTTCCTGCTTCAAACACTCTGGCACTATCAGTCTCCAGTGCCGAAGAAGCTCTTCCATCAAGGAACTGAGCGACTACAGACCAGTTGCTCTAACATCTGTAGTTAGTAGAAAATCTTTTGAAAGGCTAGTGATGTACCATTTGAGAAACCATCACGGATCCACTGTTGGACCCCTTTGCAATTTACGCATACCGAAAGCAAAATAGATCGACCAGATGATGCTGTTAATATGGCTTTGCACTATATCCTACAGCATCTTGAATCGCCAAAGAACCTATGCAAGGAGTCCTCTTTGTTGACTTTAGTTCAGCATCTCAATACCTATCAGACCGGACATTATCTTTCTAACCAAACTAAAATCAGCTAGGCAGTTTACCTGAGCATATTTGTAAGTGGATCACAAGCTTCCTAACAGATAGGAGAAACAGCAGGTGAAGCTAGGAAAAGATTACATCAGACACCTGTAAAATGAGTCGACCAGGTTGTGGCCCCCCCAAGGCTGTGTACTTTCACCACTTCTCTTCTCTCTGTATACCAATGACTGCATCTCAAATGATCCATCTGTTAAAATACTGAAATTTGCAGATGATGATAACAGTGATTGGTCTCTATTCGAGACAACGTAATGAAGACCGCATACAGACAGGAGGTTGAACAAACTAGCCTCGTGGTGCCACTGGAACAATCCTAGAACTGAACACACTTAAAACTGTTAGGAAATGGTGGTAGATTTCAGGAGAAACCCTCCCATCCTACCTCCTCTCACAATGCACCTAGACAACACAGTATCAACAGTAGAGACCTTTAAATTTCTAGGCTCCATCATATCTCTCATGACCTAAAATGGACACCTAATATCAAAATGTCATTAAAAAAAGCACAACAAAGAGATGTTCCTTTTACTTTTAAGCCAACTCCAGGAAGCTCAAACTGCCCAAGGAGCTGCTGATACAGTTCTACATGGAGGAATCATTGGAGTCTGTTATCTGCACCTCTATAACTGTGTGGTTTGGTTCCTTGCAACCCCAACAAGATCGACACAGACTTCAGAGAATAATCAGAACTGCAGAAAAACAATTTGCTGCTAACCTGCCTTCCATTGAGGACCTGCTTATACTGCACTGGTCAAAAGGAACATGAGAATATTTACTGACCCCTCATCCTGGACATAAAACGATGTTTCAACTCTTACCCCTCTAAAAAAGTGCAGCTACAGAGGCACTGCACACCAAGACAACTAGACATAAGAACAGTTTTTTCCAGAATGCACCATCACTCCTGTTAAAACAAATAATTCCCTCGATAATGTCAAACTATTTATTATTATATATTTATTATATAATTACTGCACTACTTTTTTCTATCATTCCTATTACTCCATCTCCTCCCCAATTACTTGACTGTATGACTATAGCCTGTGCTTTGACATTTCATTTTTATTTTATGATTTTACATTTTATGTTTTTATTACTATTGATTGTTTCCTGATTGCTTACTAGACCTATATGACAATCATTAAGTGCTGTACCTTATGATTCTTGACAAATGTATTTTCTTTTATGTACACTGAGAGCATATGCACCGGAGACAAATTCCTTGTGTGTCCAATCACACTTGGCCAATAAAGATTCTATTCTATTCTATTCTATTCTATTCTATTCTATTCTATTCTAAGAACTGTGACTAGCCCAAGGTCACCCCAGCTGGCGTGTGTTGGAGTGCACAAGCTAATCTAGTTCCCCAGATAAACCTCCACAGCTCAAGTGGCAGAGCAGGGAATCAAACCCGGTTCTTCTAGACTAGAGTGCACCTTCTCTTAACCACTACACCACTGCTGCTTTGCAGATGGACGTGCCCGCTGTCCAAAGGGTCACAGTCTTCTCCAGGACCCCAAGATCAGAGAAGGTGATCTTCTGCCCTCTTGGAGGAGTCTAGCTCCCCAGGTCTTTTATGCTCTCATTTTTTTTGCCACTACAATTCTCAGATCAGACACAGCTCCTGGCATTGATCCACAGCAACTTCCAGACCTTTGAAAGGCAATTCCCTTAACAGGGAAACAGCCTCATTCTCCTACAGATCTAATTCTCAGCCATTCCCACACCCTAGGAAATGTCAAACAAAGATGTGGTAGCATTTACACCTCCCCATTCAGCATCTCAGACTCCTTATAAAAACCCTCAAAAGTATGCAAGAAATTGCAGAAACTGTCTCTTTCGGTCTAGCTTGGTGTGTGGCTGTATTTCTCACACCTAGTTTCCCACTGCAGACAATAGCTGCCGCTTTAAGTCCCACTGGTTTAAATTGGAAGCCAGCAGGATTAATTTTCTCAGTGCTGTACCCACGGCGTGCGACAAAAGTTAGATCGCGTGAAACTTTAGCGTAATATACGGTGACTTTAAAACGGCATTATCCTTTTCTTAGTGTGAAATTAATTTGTTCACCAGAGAAAATAAATCATTAGTGGTAGAAAGAAAATTGATTTTTACAACACCTTTCACTTGTTTTACTCTTCATAGCATTAACAGTGTTAGATTCTTCCAGTGTTCACGGGCATTATAAAACATTTAAATCTTGATGTATTAAGGCACTTGAATAGCTCCTGGGCATTAGTAAGAGAATTATATTAGGATTAGTCGTGTTATCAATCTTGGTATCTGGCATATAGCTAAGGAGATGGCTGTTTTATCCTCATCAAAGCCCTACACAGAACTTCATTATTTGACTCTAGGAAAAAAAGAATAGAGCAGATAGCAGAAGTAAGATTTCCCCAAGACCTGCGCTGGCTTTAAATATATGCAGCTGAACTTTAAATCCAAATTCTTCAAAATTTATTATTATTATTGCTACATCGATACATTACAACATCCTAGGCCTCTGTGTGAGGTTTAAATTGTAATGAAAAGCCAAGAGCCAGCTAAAGAACTGGCAGCTGTGATAGCAAACAAAATTAAGAGAAGGTCACTAAATATCATGGTTTGAAGATACAGGTTCAGTGACTATGGCAGAAACCAACTGAGGTCGTCCCGTTCCGAAAATACTAGGGCAGCTCTTGAAACCTCTTAGAACCGGCAAAATCAACATCTGTCAGATTCAAAAGGCAGATGATACAAAGTGCAGATTGTGCAAGAAAACCGATGAAATTGTAGATCATGTACTCGGCTGCTCCGAAGAGACAGGCCCAGGCTGAGTACAAACAGAGGCACAACTCAGTGGCCAAGAGGATCCACTGGAATTCAGGCAAGGATTACAACATTAGGACAGCTAAAAACTGGTGGGAAGATGGTCCAGAGAAAGTCATGGAAAATAAGGTCAATTGGGTACTTTCAAATCCAAATGGACAAAGTATTGGCACATAATACACAGGACATCACAGTTTTAGAGAACAAGAAAGTAACCATCATCAACATAGCAGTACCTGGGGACAGCAGGATTGCTGAAAAAGAACATGAAAAGGCCACTAAATACCACGATTTGAAAATCAAGCTTCAGCGTCTATGGCACAAACCAGCTGAGGTCGTCCCAGTGGTCATTGGCAACCTGGGCGCCATTCCAAAAACACTAGGGCAGAATTGAAACATCTTCAAATCGACAAAATCAACATCTGTCACATTCAGAAGGCAGCCCTGCTGGGATCCGCACAAATACTACACCAATACATTACAACGTCCTAGACCTTTAGGTGAGGCTTGAATTGTAATGAAAGGCCAACAACCAGCTGAAGAACTGGCAGCTGTGAGATTAAACATGATGATGATGATGATGGTGGTGGTGGTGGTGGTGGTGGTGGTGGTGGGAATTGTAATGAAGGCCAACAACCAGCTAAAGATCTGGCAGCTGTGAAATCTACAACAACAACAACAACAACAATCCCCCCCACCGGGAAGTGTCCGACTTGTGATGTACTACAAAATCCAGCATATTGATCTTGTTTGCTGTGTATAACTGTTTTTGTATCAATAATAGTAGTAGTAGTAGTAGTAGTAGTAATAACAACAACAACAACAACAACAACAACAACAACAACAATAATGAATTCAGCGTCTATGGCACAAACCAGCTGAGGTCATCCCAGTGGTAATGGGCATGCTGGGTGCCATCCCAAAAACACTAGGGCAGCACTTGAAACATCTTCGAATTGACAAAATTAACATCTGTCAAATTCAGAAGGCAGCCCTGCTGGGATCCGCACGAATACTACGCCGATATGTTACAACTTCCTAGGCCTCTGGGTGAGGCTCGAACTGTAATTAAGGCCAACAACCAGCTAAAGATCTGGCAGCTGTGAAATCTACAACAACAACAACAACAACAATAATAATAATCTACCCTCTGTACAGAGAAATAAACCTCAATCTCACGATAACTTTCGAAAAAGGATAAAGGATAGAACCAAAAAAATAGCTGTCATGGGTGCAGGGACAATCACAAAATGGCGGCAATACATGGTAGCCTCTGCAGCTTCCAGAAATAGATTAAAGGCTAATGGTGTGTTTGTGCATCATGTTCCTGCACCCCCTCCATTCAGATAGAAGTAATTCCTTGATTCTACTCACAAGGGGGGGGGGGTCTCATTGAACTGACCAAATGATAGAATAGCTCGAGTGGAAAACACTTACATTTTATATCACACTCTATAATATTCCTAAAATTAGATTTTTGATGGATGGACAGATTGGGAAGAGGGATGTAGATAAGATTCCCCCGATTTGCTGCAGGACTCAGACAAATGTATAACTTTTTGTGTACCTATGTTTGCTTTGGCAGGTTATAAAATTCAAAACCAATATGTCCGGGCTGTTTCTTGTTACGGGGGTTCTTGAATCTAACCATCCCATTATTTCGCTCACACTAAAAATGCATTTTGAAGATGGGTTAAAAGCACCTGCCCTGCTGGATATACGCTCCATTTAGATATTTCAACATGTGCACAATATCATTTGGCTGCCTGTAATAATCTTTATAATGATTTTGTGATGTTGGGTGTTTGTAATGTGGTTTTACTGTTTCTTTATTGTGTTTTTGTTTTAGGGATGTTAGCTGGCTTGAAAATATTGTTGGGAAAGAAGACCCAAGAAACATTCTTGTCAATATATTATGTTGTGGGCTTTCCGGGCTGCGTGGTTGTGGTCTGGTAGATCTTGTTCCTAATGTTTCGCCTGCATCTGTGGATGGCCTCTTCGGAGGTGAATCATCATCTCTGTGATACATCTCTGAAGATGCCAGCCACAGATGCAGGCGAAACGTTAGGAACAAGGTCTACCACACAGCCCGGAAAACCCACAACCACCAATTGAGTCCGGCCGTGGAAGCCTTCGACAATACAATATATTATGTATTGACCTCTCACCACAAACAAATAAAATGGAGTGAATGACATGAATACACATAGCTGGGTATAAATATATACCTCAATTTCTGGAAACTCTTCTTCAGTCAGTACTTAACCCTCAAACAGCAATAAGCTATCTGCTAGAAGGGCAAGAATGCATTAAACTACAAAAAGGTCAGCGCTGTTTATGCTGGCTGGCAGGGTTCTATAACAGTATTTCCCAACCTGTGGGGCAGAACCCAAAAGTGGATAACAAATCCTCTGAAACTGGTTTGAGGGTCAGTTCTTGCTAATGGAAACCCCTTTCCTTTCCATGGTTCTCTTTTGCTTTTTGGAAACCGAGATCTGACCCTGGAAATAGTATCTTCCATGTCAGACACTAGTTGGTATTTTTTTCATCACTGCACACACATGTTGGTCAAGTACAACATGTCCTGATGATTACTAGTGACTTAAAGGGGGAAATTAGAGGAGGTAATGGAAAAGGAGAGGGTGGTCAAAGGCTGAAATGGGACCTCCAAATGCAAAGACTGTGTATGATAGAAAGCTGCTTGCTCGACATTTGTAGTAGGGACAGCTGTGTGGTGTTGGTTTCTCAAAGCAAATCTAGTTAGCCACAGATAAGTGTCAATGTCATAGTTTGCCCCCAAAAAAACTTCCCAGGTCAGACCTGGACAGGTCATCACACTAAGTAAATTTCAACTTGTGGGTCATCATCGTACAGAAAAGGTTGGAAATTGATGCTCTACTAAGTCTACAGCAGAGGTATTTTACGTCGTCTAGTAACTGATCCTTTTGGCTTGAAACTCTACTAGGGCCCTCTGCAGGAAAAGCGGGAACTCACTGAATTCAACCTGGATAAGCAACCATGTATGGCCAGATATCTCAGAAAGCTTGCATCTTCCTACAAAGATCAACACAATTTTGCAGTTTCAAAGAATCTTGTTGAATATTGCGCTCCATAGCAGTGCCTATACAACTAACAGAGGGGGTCGTGAAACAAGATTTGTACTCTGTACATACACTAGTATGACATTTAAATCCTTTCAACAGAGGACCATGCAGATCCATGAGGAACATCATTTCCTCAGTGAGACCACAAGGTCTGCACAAGTCTGCACAAGTCTGCACAAGGCCTTACCTTTTGGATTTTGTGTAATTTGCTGTACCTCATGAGCTAACTTCCTTCCGTCATGCCTGTATGATTTGTCTTCTCTGATAAAGCCAAGTTGTGTTTTTGGGGTGGATTTTTTTCTCTCTTCCAGAAACAGTCATTATTGTGATAATGTGTTTGGGAAATAGCTCATTGATCAACGTTCTGTTCAATTCAGTGTTTCCTGGCAGACAATGAAGTGTGAAGGTTATGAATTCAACCCACCTGGCTTTTCTTCTCCTAGATTCCTAGTGGAGATTAAAATCTGCATTTTCAATTCAGTACCCTATCCACACAGAATGTTAGCAAAGCATTCTGGGAATTGGGCTTGAGTGTCACGTGGAATCATGAGAGAATCATACTCAAATTCCCAGGTCAGCTTTCTATCAAAAGCCAGTTACGTGAAAACTGGTTGCATTATTACTATTTCAGATAGCTCCTCCTTCTTGTCTTTTCCAGCAGTTTGAAAGGGATAAAATACAATGGAAGAGAATCTAACAGAAAAGCAGCAGGCGGGCTTATATCTCTGTCTTTCATACTTTCCTTGGACAGAAATGCAATATAAATTAATGTACAAATAATATCTCACCTCATAAAGGTAAAAAAAACCCTTACAGTTTTAGTTAGATGTCGGAGGTACTTAGTTAAGGCCTGGTAGTGTTAACAGTTCTGAAATAATTTGGTATGTATAATCAATCAGAGTATGATCTGTAACTTCTCTCTAAAGGGGAAAAAATCAAAATGCCGCCACCATCCCATAATTCACTTCCTGTGGATTGCACCATTTCCCACTGGAATTGGGCTGCTTCACTGCCATAGCTGATCTCGTTTTAGTGAAAAACCACTACCTCCTTTTAGAGAACTTAATGGCAAATCAACAAAGGAATTTCACCAAATTTTATTCCACTTTTACTGCATCTTTTATTCACATGCAAAGGTCTACTAAAAAAGTAATGGCTGTGTTATATTAAAATATAAACTGGATGTGTGCATTCTCCTATTTAAAAAGAAAACCGGTAGGAGATTTAATTCACTTCATTCCATGCGTTTTAAGCACCTGACTTTTCCAGGAGCTTGTGTTGACACAACGGAAGGCTGTTAAGACTTTAAGTCTGAGACTGAGGAAAATTTTAATATTAATAGAGTCTTTATGTGCATCTAAGAACAAAGGCACAGAGTCCTTCTGTTTTGAAGAGCGATGGTTAAATAACTTCAGACTATTTTGCAAGAAGTCGACAAATACCAAATTTGCACTTTAATATTTGTGCAATAGAGTTGTTTTTAACCGAAGATATCACACTGTAGCATGTTCATACTTCTGCAGGAGAATCTAAACTTGTGGTGGGAAGAAGCAGGAATGGGCCAAGCAGGGGTAGGGAACCTGCGGCTCTCCAGATGTTCAGGAACTACAATTCCCATCAGCCTCTGTCAGCATGGCCAATTGGCCATGCTGGTAGGGGCTGATGGGAATTGTAGTTCCTGAACATCTGGAGAGCCGCAGGTTCCCTACCCCTGGGCCAAACCATGCATGGCCATCACTCTAAATACCCTGTTTCCCCAAAAATAAGACAGTGTCTTATATTAATTTTTGCTCCCAAAGATGCACTATGTCTTATTTTCAGGGAATGTCTTATTTTTTTCGCTCCACAGCTGCATGCTCTGGTGCATGCTTCCAAACAAAAACTTTGCTACGTCTTACTTTTGGGGGATGCTTTATATTTAGCACTTCAGCAAAACCTCTACTACGTCTTATTTTCAGGGGATGTCTTATTTTTGGGGAAACAGGGTGTTGTTTATCAACGTGATATCAAACCTGATTGTGTGATGGCATACCTGTTAACTTTACGGGAACAACCTTGGTTCAAAAACAGAAGTTCAAAAGAAGTAGGCATACAGAGTCTCCCCTCAAATTCTCTAAAAGATCCCACTGACCCCAAAAATACCTGCTTCAGCTCAAACTCAGAAGACTCTGTGGCAGTGGTGGGATTCAAATAATTTAACAACTGGTTGTTTACAAGCACCATTTTAACAACTGGTTCTGCTGAAGTGGTGCGAACCTGGTGAATCCCACCACTGCTCTGTGGTCACCACACGTCTGCTCATTGGCAGGATGGAGGAATGCTACAAGCAAAAACTGCTTCGATGAATGCTACTTTGCCCTTTGTTTCGTCTTCCTATTCGGAGAGGAGTATGTCAGCTCACAGGCGTACTCTGCCCCCATCCCAGATAACATCAATGATATTGAACTCAGGAAGACTGGAATCCCAGAGTTAACAATTAAATGAAATTGGCTAAAACATCGTTTCCCATCAACAACAGATGAGAATAGAGGGAAGTCAATGTGTATTCCACTCATCTGTAAACACAGAGTCTCTTCCATCCGATAGTGACAATGAAAGATGTGTACAACTCAGAAACTCTGTATCTGTTTTCCCAAAATATCGAGACCAGGATAAGTGCAACGCTATATTAAACACAGTAAGTACTTTAAGCATCACTTATGTGCGTGATGCTAGACAACGGTGAACTGTTATAAGGTTATAGGCACGTAAGGGAGAGAATCTGGCAAAAGTTACTGTTTTCCCATGGATATATAATAAAGCACATTCAAATACTAAAACAAGATAAGATACAATATTTCTTACTGCCAATCCATATAATAAGGATTTCACCAGAAATTAGCTTTGAAATACGTGCCTGCAACAATAATGATTGGTAAATAATAAACTGAAGAAATATACAATTTCATGTCACAGCGCCATATGCCACCCTTTTTATATTACGTTGTTCTTCAGTGCCTGTCACGCTGCTGGCTTATGAGGTTAAGGCTTTATAAATTGCATTGTCAAGAAAGAAAGTGACATTCATGTTTAGAAGTCTCACTCTGAAAAAGTGGGATTTAGGAGTGCATCTCCCTAGGGTATCTTGTGCCTAACGATCATTTTTCATCATAGTTGGAGGTGGATGGTTTTAGTCATTAGATCAATTCACTGAAGTTGCAGTTTATTGCTTGGATTGGGAGCATGGTGAGCGGAGAGAAGTCCCGGCACCTTTTTCCCAACTGGGAAAGGCCTTGGGGAACCACTATTTGCCCTGATGACAAACTTCTGTACAATCAAAAAGCTGCCAGCCACATGCAGAAATACTCAAGGACAATGAAGTATTCAAGTATTGAGGTGCCAGTCACATGCAGAAGTATTCAAGTAGAATGCTTTAAATTGTTAAAAGGCAGATAATAAACAATTCTTACAAAGGTTGACCGCCTAAATTGTACTGCAATGATAAAATAATGTCAACCTGTATTATGTTTTGCATAATGCTGGAGCAAAATGGGAAAAATACACAGCAGTTTCCTGGAGGAAAATGGGAAAAATGCACAGTCACACAAACACACACAAATACACACCAAAGATGTTTTCCTATATCTAGAAGTGTCTAAAGAAAATGTGTGCATATGAATTCACCTTGAAATCAAAACAGTAATAAATTAAATTTCCTTTTTGAACTTCAACCTATAGAACATGTGAGGTCTTAAAGAGAATAAATGACATATGGCAAGAAAGTGTGGAACAATAAATCTGTCGTGAAATTTAGAAGAAGAGTTTGGATTTACATCCCCCTCCCCTTTCTCTCCTGTAAGGAGGCTCAAAGGGGCTTACAGACTTTTTTCCCTTCCCCCCACAACAAACACCCTGTGAGGTAGGTGGGGCTGAGAGAGCTCCGAAGAACTGTGACTAGCCCAAGGTCGCCCAGCTGGCATGTGGTGGAGTGCACAGGCTAATCTAGTTCACCAGACAGGCCTCCACAGCTCAAGTGGCAGAGCTGGGAATCAAACCCAGTTCTCCAGATTAGAGTACACCTGCTCTTAATCAGTACACCACGCTGGCTCAAAAGTCCGATGCACATGTTATCGCAAATGCGCATACATCCTGCCTGTGTGCGCATGCACCTGTTTGCAAGAAGGAGCCAAAGCGCACTCACTTTTCAAGTAAAATCAAGGTACATTACTTGGATAAATGTGAGGTTTGTACACTTTCAGCTGAAATACAAGAACTACTTAATGCACATATGAAGATCAATCAAGTATAGTACATGGATTGTACATGGCTTCACTAACTTGTGGACAGGGTTACTGGGAAGATGTGGAAGAAGCAGGGCAGTGGTGAAAGCCCCAAGCCAAACGAAACTAAATATTTAGAAAAATAAAAACAACAGAAAGCAGAAAACACGGGCAGAACAGCCTTCTTTCTCGTGGCGCTAGTACATGCCGCATTAAGGTCAAGCCACACTTTCGTTCCTTGTCTTTTTAATCAATTAAGTTATTCAAGCCAATTCCATTAAGTCTCTTGAGTTAAGGGAGACGTTAAACCGTAACTTGTTTGGTTATTTATTGACATTCTGTCTTTATTTATATCCTGTCTTTCATCCGCAGTGGCTAACAAATACGGCACATCCCAACAGAATGCAAACAAACAGTCCGTCCGTTAATGCAACAGCACTGGGTTGTATCTCCCACAGGGCATGAGCAGCCGGGGCATGGGGATAAAACAAGCACACAGCAAAAAAAAAATCAACCCTTGGTAGGAAGTTCTCCCCAAGAAATAACTCTGCCAGCAGAGACCATGAAGGTGCTCTGCAGGTGTACGGTGAAAACAAACCTGTAACTTTCTTTTTAACTGGTCTGCTCTGAAAATCCTCATTTCCTGACACTGGAGTCAAGCTGGTGAGACTATTCCTAGCTGGTGAGGCCAGACCAGCAGAGCAAAGAACCAATGTGCCCATGGCTTTGTTAATGTGGCTTCAATGTGGATGCACAGCAATTGTCTTGTTCTTCACTCCCCTCACCTCTTCAAGAGCACTGCCGCCAACGACACTGCACACACGAAAAGGCAAATCTAAGCTAACTCATGCATCCTCATTCAGCCACCCTTCCCTTTACTATGCTTGCCACACATTCTCTAAAGGCACAAGTTTCACAAAGGTCTATGTTGGTCTGAAGCAGAACGGCTAGACTGGACTCCAGCAGTGCCAAGATTTTGGAGATTCTTGAAAGCTTATACCCCCCCCCCCCCACACACACACACACATCTTGTTGGTCTCCAACAAGAACCTATCTGTTCCAAAGATGCAAGTAATTTCTGTTTTCCATAGAGGGAGGGACAGACGGTTGTTTAGGACATATATGTGGATCTATCAGTATTACTCTTCTCAAATTCTATGCACGCTACAGTCAAGGAGAAGAGTTTGGATTTACACCCTGCCTTTCTCTCCTGTAAGGCGACTCACTGGGGCTTACAAACTCCTTTTCCTTCCTCTCCCCACAACAGACATCTTGTGAGGCGGGTGGAACTGAGAGAGTTCTGAGAGAACCGTGACTAGCCCAGGGTCACCCACTAGGAATGTCGAGGAATGGGGAAAGAAACCTTGTTCACCAGATTAGGGTGCACTGCTCATGTGGAGGAGTGGGAATCAAACCTGGTTGTCCAGACTAGAGTCCACCTGCTCTTAACCACTACACCACATTGGCTCGGAACCTCTGGAGGTTCTCATCTTGCACGATTGAGACATTGCTTCCTGCCTCCAATCCGGAAGCAAATAAATAATTAAATAGTGGTTTAACCTATCTTGTTTTATGCAGACTGAGCCCAGCTTGTAGCCCGGCGCATCTGGTACAAGGATTTCTATTATGAAAAAGGGATAAAAGATGTTCTGCTCTTACAAAACAGAGGCACCTTTTAAGGACAGCCTTCAAATTGCAGTCTTTTGTACTCGCAGTTATTGATGGCAAAGATCGCTGCCAACTGACAGGAACGTCAATGTCACCGCACAAAAGGCACATCCTTCCACGTGAGCAAAGCCATCCAGGAATGATTAACTCTTACTCGTCCGTTGAACTACCCCCATTTGTTGTTGTTGTCGTCATTTATTATTGAAGTTCCCACTGATATCAAGGCAGAGTTCCTTCCATTCCCCATAGAGCACAGGTGTCAAACTCGTGGCCCTCCAGATGGACTACAGTTCCCATCATCCCATGCCAGCATGGTGCTGGCAGGGGATGATGGGAACTGTAGTCCATAACATTTGGAGGGCCGCGAGTTTGACACCTACGCCATAGAGGGCTAGTAAATAAAGCTCCGCGGGAGGTTTTAAATGCATGACAAATGGAAGTGGACGTGCCCAAGAAAACAGCACTGAGCTCAATTAGAGCTATGAATCTTTTGCTATTAGGAAGCCATGAATTCTCTGTGTAATAAATATACGTGAGACATAAATAAATAGCTGCAGACTGCCAATAAACATAATTCGTGGGACTTCTCTTGACACTCCTCTTCATGGTAGACTCTAAAATGTCCTCCTGAAACTCATCTTCTGGGGAGCAGAGACCTTGAGGAATAATATTAAGTGTGTGAAAATCTGTCAACGTTGCTCTACTGTAACCAATCAACAAAAGTTTTTTAAAGCCAGTGTGGTGTTGCGGTTAAGACCAGGTGGATTCTGATCTGGAGAACTGGGTTTGATTCCCCACTCCTCCACATGAGTGGCAGAGACTTATCTGGTGAACCGGATGTGTTTCCACACTTCTACATTCCTGCTGGGTGACCTCGGCCTAGTCAAAGTTCTCTTAAAACTCTCTCGGCCCCACCTACCTCAAAAGGTGTCTGTTGTAGGGAGAGGAAGGGAAAGGAGCTTGTAAATCCAATCTCCTCCTTCTCCACCACCTCTTCCTCTTCTTCTTAAGTTGATCAACATAGGATCTCAGTTTGAAGCTCAAACAGAATCTCAAGCCACTGATGTCATCAGACTGTCCTCATAAGTTTTCCCACAATCCATCCTTCCTTCCAATTAGCTGCCCTCACTGGACAAGCTGACGCTTTGCCGCCAATGATGACAGAAAAAGCCATCACCTTGTCAACCACGCAGCGAGTCTTGAAAACTGGCCTCTCTCCGACAAAGCTCGTCAGTCACCGATTCGCCGAAGCCGCTGATGAAAACAATCGAAAACATCTATTTCAAACAGGACAACAGACCTTTCAACAGCTTTTTGAGAAATGTGAAGGCTCCACCTGACAACTGGCTGATGGCAGAAGAGCTCGTTCTTTGGGAGCGAAGTACGATACAACAGGATCAGGAGAGAGCGGCAAAGAGTTCGGCATAACTTGCATTTTATTCTCTTTGAGATGTATGAATGAGATGCCAAGAGGACAGCCAGCAGGTTTGAGTCTCTGCTTTGCAAAAAGGTCACTCAATGACCTTGGGCAGCCTAACGTACCTCATAGGGCTGTTGTGACGATAAAAAAAGAGGAAGGAAGACCCCCCCACACTTCCTGATCTCCCAGGAGGAAAGTGGGGAATAAAATATGATAGTTTCATTGTTCTGCTTGAACTTGGAGCCAGAAGGGCTAGGATTTCTCTAAAAACAGGGAAAGGTTTCTTGACAAAGGCAATTAAAATGCAGAAAACAGTGAATGTGACACAAGGTGAATAAGGAGATCAAGCTATATGCAAAACCTTAAGTGGCTGGCTTCTGGCTCCACTCAACACAGACAATCACATAACATGAGTGTTTCCCTGTCTCGTTCCGCCAGGAACTGCGTCATTCAGTTTAATAAATCTAAAAGGTAATTGTTCAGAATTTGTGGCGAGCGCCAACCATCCTTGGCATAAGTCGTGAACTGCCTGCCCCAAAACACAAAAGCCACGTCTCAATTCCTTAGTGACAACTGAACTGTTAACTTTCCCTCTTTTCCATACAATGGGGTTTTACGTAACTTCATTTACTCCAAAGGTATAAGATGGCTACCTGAAGTGACTAAATTATGATCTTTGTTAATAGCATGAAAGTTTCCCTCAACCTTTCTTTTAAGTGTTGTTAAGTTCTGTCCATTTTAAGATGGTATCTAAGCCACAGCTTAGAGCATAAACAACCAGCATGACAGGAAGAAACTGCTTGGGGAAGAGACAAAAAATTCAATCAACATGTGGACCCTGTAATTATTCTAATGTGCACTACCACTTGACATACTACTGGAACAGTTTTTTAAGCTCTCAAACAACAAGAAGACGACGACTTTGGATTTATATCCCCCCTTTCTCTCATGTAGGAGACTCAAAGGGGCTTACAAACTCCTTTCCCTTCCCCCCTCACTAGGTGGGGCTGAGAGAGCTCCAAAAAGCTGTGACTAGCCCAAGGTCACCCAGCACAGGCTAATCTGAATTCCCCAGATAAGCCTCCACAGCTCAAGCGGCAGAGCGGGGAATCAAACCTGGTTCCTCCAGATTAGAATGCACCTGCTCTTAACCACTACACCACAAAAACCAAGAGATTTTCTCCAGTCTGAGATCTTCTACAAACCAGGTATATGATCTAACCCTTAGAAATAAAAATGTTGGGCATGTTCTACAATTTTTTAAAGGATGATTTGTACATTGCGACCTTTTTATTAACAACAACCCCCTTTCATTTCTGATTTTCTTGTTGATTGTTTCTTTTATTGACAGTCATGGTATTTTTATTTTTATTTATTTGTTTGTTTGTTTATTGGACTTTTTAACCGCCCTCTGCCTAGGGCTTAGGGCAGTGAACAACAGTCTTAAAACATACTTTAAAAACATTATCGAATCGAATCAATATATAATCAATAAAACTAGAACCATATAATACAGATGGCATATTCCTTTCCCCTACCCTCATTTGCCCATTTGTATGTAATTGATGGAAAGCATTTTTAAAACTGGGTCATTTTACCGGTGAAAGAAACCTGGTAAAATAGAAGAGTTTGGATTTATACCCCGCATTTCTCTACAGTTAACAAATCTCAAAGCAGTTTACAAGCTCCTTTTCCTTCCTTTTCTCACAACAGACACCTTGTGAAGTAGGTGGGTCTCAGGCTGGCCCAAGATCACCCAGCAGACTTCATGTTGAAAGAGCAGGGAAACAAACCACTCTTAAGCAGCATGGTGTAGTGCAGTGGTTCTCAACCTTCCTAATGCCACGACCCTTTAATATAGATCCTCATGTTGCGGTGACCCCCAACCCTAACATTTATCCATTTTACAGATGGAGAACACTGATGCAGAGAATCTTAGGTGACCCCTGTGAAAGGGTCGTGCAACCCCCAAAGGGGTCGCGACCCACAGGTTGAGAACCGCTGGTGTAGTGGTTAAGAGCAAAAAATAAAGATCCACAGGCTTTGATTGACATGAGGCAAGAATGAAAAACAAATATTTTCAAGAAGAAAGTGCGGGCTACGCAATTAGGTAGCCGTCCCTCTATTCCATTTGCTCTGCAGTCCACCCCTTAGCCTGAATATTACATTTTGCAGAACAACTGGAAATTAAAGAACCGTAGAGCAAAATACAGGGAAGCCGCGCTCTGCACTGACGTGTTCATTTGCTACACCTTTTAAGTGCCTGTTGCAACATTTCAGTTACTTGATTAGTACCAATCATTTGTGATGCGATTTATGGCTTCCACGTCAGAATTTGCCAAAGCAAAGGCAACTACAGGGCTTGCTGCTTCGCTGTCTACAGCATCTCCCACTAAGTGCAGTTTGCAAAGTAGAGAAGAGTGGCGCTATCAGCAGTTTACTTTTTTTACAACCTTAAAGTGTTTATTCATCATCGAAATTGCTCCTAAGCATAATGATTGTTTTAAGATGGGGAGAAGATTACCGGCGGCATGATTAATGTCGTATGATCCATAATACCAGTTGTTCCTTTTTTGTCACTTAAAATATTTAGGGCGAAAGCAGAATCAATGGCCCCACCACAAAGATAATAAATCACTCCATTCAAAAATGTTCTGCTTATGTGAAGAACATCATTTCCTGTTTGGGGGGGGGGAGTGCCCCATCTCTCTTCTTGGGTTTCTTCTTTTTTTAAAAAAATCAACAAGCAGGAACATGATCCAAGTAACAGAGGCATGAATATGTCCTTTTTTGCTTTACAAAAATGTTATTGCAAGACTTTTCAACTTACTGCTTTATGCTAATTCGGATTTTTAATGCAACTGTTGCAATACCCATATGCAAACGATGCAGAAACAAGAAACCAAGCATGTATTGTCGAAGGTTTTCATGGCCAGAATCAACTGGCTGGTGTGGGTTTTCCAGGCCGTGGTCTGGTAGTTTTTGCTCCCAACGTTTCACCTGCATCTATGGCGCACAGAGATTGTTTGCAGGCCTTCTGCTTACTAATATAATTGTGCTTAGTCTTTTAAATCAAAGAGGCTGGCATGTTCACTTTGCCACAGACTGGCCCCTTCTGCACATGCAGAATAATGCACATTCAATCCACTTTCACAATTGTTTGCAAGTGGATTTTGCTATTCTGACAGCAAAATCCAGCTGCAAAGTGCATTGAAAGTGGATCGAAAGTGCATTATTCTGCATGTGCGGAAGGAGCCAGAGAGAAACGTATCTTGCCGTGACATACCTCTGAAGACCTCAGCTATAGATGCGGGTGAAACATTAGGAGCCCCACAGCCCAGAAAACCCACAACAATCAAACCAAGTGGTGTCTATTGTAGTTAAGTAGGTAGAATAATCTCTTGGTATGAGTCCACCACCTTCTAATTTTTACTGAAAGCAGGAGGTTCTATAGATTCACATGAATTCACAGACACACAGAAAAATAAAACTGTAATTTATTTTTTATAAGAAACATGATCTGATGAGTGCTGATCTCGATCTCTGTCGAATAGCTTCAGAACATCAAGAGCAGCTGAGTAATACAAAATAAAAGTAAAAACGAGGAAGAAGAAATCAGTCTGCTCAAATCCCTAAGAGAGATTTTCAGGGGTTGGGGGGAATTTCTCAGTTCTTGCACACACAGAGATTGTTTGCAGGCCTCTTGCTTATTAATATAATTGCGCTTACTTAGTCTTTTAAATCAAAGTGGCTCTGACCAAGATTTCTCTCCCTTCCTCGAGAATAAATAATAAGTATGTAGTATAAATGTTTCAAAGTTCCGCTGTAAAACATTTCTTAACAGTTTTTAAATAAAACATGCATTAGAAAAGAAGCCAAGTGCAGAGTCTATAGGATTCCCAAAAGAGTCATCATGTCTGATCCAAACCTGAATAATATTCAACGCACGTCCCTATGCCATAATTCAAAAAGAAGAAAAAAGAGCAGGGCAAACTCTTTTAGAACACAGAAAAGGTACAGATTCTTTACAGAGCCATATTTCATTTCACAGCCTTAATTCCACAAATAAGCTCTTAAAATCCTTCTACTGGCCTTCTGGCCTAGCGCAAAACCTCCCCAGGGTAACATTTTGCACAATCCACAGAGCAATCCCAGTTTCTGAAGAAATAATGATTTGTCTGCAACTTTTTTCCCCTCTATCTTTCTCTAGCACTTCAAATTATTCAGCTGTTCTGTGCTAAATGAATTCTGAGGTCTTCAATAAGCCGCTAAGAACTGAGCTAGAGTACGTGCTGCAGTGCTAATAATATAGTTGCTCTATCAGGGAGACCATTAATTTTAATAATAAATAATAAAAGGGAAAATATCACATTTCAGATTCCAAAGGTTCCAGATGTTTCTTTTCTTTTCTTAGCTACTTGATTTGTGAACTATGTGGCTGTGACTGCAACATGACATGAGTAACAGTAAACTTGCAGACTATAAAGGCAAAAAATCAGCCCAAATATACGTATTCCCCCATCAATAATAATAATAATAATAATAATAATAATAATAATAATAATAATAATAATAATAATAATAATAATAATAATCCCCCCACCGGGTGCCGCCTTGTCTTTGGCGGGGGGCTTAACTGCTTCTGTGATGTTGAGAGCTGTGCTGGCGGTAGTGCAAACTACCGGCAGGTTCAACCATGCCAGAGTGGTCTCAATTGAGGAGAAGGACTAAGTGCACCCAACCCATTAAAATATGGTGAAACAAACTCAAAAGAAGTCTATACTGGCTCGGTCGTCGCCCAGGATAATAAGGACCGTGGCGGGTGCTGGTGAACCTGGGCATCCGTCGACAAGTGGGCTACAGGAACCAGGACCCATTGCTGAGCAACCAGGGCATGGGCCTGCAGGGCAACTGGAAGCAAAACAACTACAAAAGCGGCAGAAATTTTCAATGTCAGAGAATCGAACTGTCATGAACTGCTACCATAAATCGGAACCCCAAAAGCGTGGCTACCAAAAACGGATGTACCGACTGTGGAAACTCGAATATCCAGATTCAACTGTAACTGAACTGAGACTTGCTGACCAGAGGCGATTCGTAACCAGGAACAAGGTGTTCAGTGAAGTCGAACTTGAAGAAATACGGAAAAATCATGAAACAGTAGAACAGGCAACTGTGGAGACAACTGTAGGAGTTCTAACAATATCTGAGTCCACTGAACATTTTGAGCCAGAAGAAAATGCAGAAATTTTGCATGAAAAACCTGTGGCCATTTTTCGTACACCTGCCACATTGACCACAAGGCAACAAGAACTTAAAGAGAAAATTTGACCTATGCTGCATCAAAGGAAGAAAGGCAAAGACTGCCAACATTGAAAACAGTACCAAGAAAACATCTGGTACCTCTAATGGAAGATGTGAATGCTGCACTCGCAACTATCCAGATAACATCAATGGAAGAAACTAATCAGCTTGCATACAGTACAGCAGTGATTGTAACACAAGAATTGGGGATACAAAAACTGAAGCCCGCAAGAAAAATGACTGGAAAACCAAAATGGAAAATCAGGTTGGAGTTAAAAATCAAGAACCTACGATCAGATGAAAGCAATCTGAAGAACATCAAGGAACAAAAACTGAAGAATGTCAAAATAAAGAATAACCTGATAAAAAAATACTGGCTGAACACAAGAAAAATTGAAGAAGCACTTGAAATTGTGAAACAACAAATCACAGCAACAGCCAGAAAAATTGAACGATATGAAGCTAGAGTCATCCAGTACAAACAAAATCAACTTTTTCAATCTGATCAAAGACGGTTCTACCAGAGTCTGAATCAGCAGGCAGCTGTGCAGAATGAAAAACCAGAAAAAACAGCTACAAATACATTCTGGAAAGATTTGTGGGAAACAGAAAAAGGCTACAACAACAATGCTGGGTGGATAAAAGACTTTGAAAAGAAATTTTCAAAGAACAAGATGAGAAACTTGGAAATAACAACAGAAATGATCAGTAAAAGAGTGAAGAAAGTCAAAAATTGGACATCACCTGGCAATGATCAGTTGCATGGATTTTGGCTCAAATATCTGACCAGCCTGCACTCAAAATGGCCGAACAATTCAATGAAATGCTGCAAACTGGAAACATCAGTGAATGGATAGTAACTGGGAAAACATATTTGATACAGAAAGATTCAGCAAAAGGGACAATACCAGGAAACTACAGGCCAATAACGTATTTTGCCTACAATGTTCAAACTGCTGACAGGCATAATTGCTGATCAAATCCAAGATTACTTGGAGGCAAATAACATCTTGCCAGTAGAACGAAAAGGCAATAAAAAAAGTAGGGGCACCAAAGATCAGCTTCTGATTGATAAAATGATACTGGAGAACTGCAAAAGCCGCAAAACAAACCTGTATAAAGCGTGGATTGATTACAAAAAAGCATTCGACTCACTGACACACAGTTGGATCATCAAATGTCTGGATGTCATTGGGGTTTGTGAAAATATTAGCAAGTTTACTCAAAATGCAATGAAACACTAGAAAACTGAGGTTGTTAAGTGGGCAGCCAAAGCTCTGGAACTGTCAACATCAAGAGAGGAATTTTCCAGGGTGACTCACTGTCACCATTGTTGTTCATCATTGCAATGATCCCACTGTCAACAATTCTACAAAACAAACCTGGGCTATCAAACTGCAAGAAATTCACCAAAAAATCTCCCACTTGCTGTACATGGATGATCTAAAGCTTTATGGAAAATCAGAAACTGAAATTCAGTCACTGACCAACACAGTCAGAATCTTCAGCAATGACATTAGTATGGAGTTCGGCTTGGACAAATGCGCCACAGTGGCATTGAAGAAAGGGAAAATTACTGACAGTAAGGGCATAGAGATGCCTAATGGAAAAACCATAAAGTGCAATCAACCTGAATCCTATAAATACCTGGGAATACTACAGCTGGACAACATCAAGCATGGACATGTGAAAAATGTGGTCAGCAGAGAATATGTCCAAAGGGTCAGAAAAAATTTTGAAGAGCAAATTAAACGGCGGGAATACGATCAAGGCTATCAACACCTGGGCCATACCCATCATCAGATACACTGCTGGAATTGTGAACTGGACGCAAGCAGAGCTGGATGATCTGGACAGAAAAACAAGAAAACTGATGACAATCCACTACTCATTACACCCGCGTAGTGATGTTGACAGACTTTACCTACCCAGAAAATCAGGAGGTAGAGGGCTTCTGCAAGTGAAACAAACGGTGGAAGAAGAGAAACATGCACTGGCAGATTATGTGAAAAACAGTGAAGAACCAACATTGATGGAAGTCAACAGCAGAAAATTGCTCAAAGTGCAAAAGACAAAGAGTGAATACCGTAAAAAATACAGTGCAAAGCAGAAGAGAAAACTGGCAAAAAAAGGCTCTCCTGGACAGTTCCTAGAAAAAATTGAGGACAAAATTGACAAGGAAAAAACCTGGTTGTGGCTCACCAATGGAACTTTGAAAAAGGAGACTGAGAGCTTGATTCGTGCAGCCCAAGAACAAGCAATGTGAACAAACGCCATCAATGCCATAATTGAAAAGTCAACTACAGAGCCCAAGTGCAGACTGTGCAAGGGAGCAGACGAAACAATGGCTCGCATAGTGAGCTGCTGAAAGAAGATCGCGCAGACAGACTACAAGCAGAGGCATAATACTGTTGCTCAGATGATTCACTGGAACTTGTGCCACAACTACCATCTGCCTGTGACAAAGAACTGGTGGAATCACAAGCCTGAAAAGGTCACTGAAAATGAACATGTAAAACTATTCTGGGACTTCGAATTCAGACTGAGAACGTTTTGTAACACGATACTCATGACCTCCGCGATTGTGGAAAAAAAGAAAGTGTGGATAGTTGATGTTGCAATTCCTGGTGACAGCAGGATTGATGAGAAGCAACTGGAAAAACTTACACGATAACGAGGATTTAAGGATTGAACTACAAAGACTCTGGCACAAACCAGTAAAGGTGGTCCCAGTGGTGATCGGCACACTGGGTGCAGTGCCTAAAGATCTTGAACGGCACTTAAAAACAATTGGTGCTGACAAAATCACCATATGTCCGCTGCAAAAGGCCACCCTACTCGGCTCTGCACGCATTATTCGTCGATACATCACACAGTCCTAGATGCTTGGGAAGTGTCCGACGTGTGATGTAATACAAAATCCAGCATATTGATCTTGCTTGCTGTGTGTAACTGTTTTGTATAATAATAATAATAATAATAATAATAATAATAATAATAATAATAATAATAATAATAATAATAATAATAATAATGTAGTAATACAAAATCCAGCATAGTGATCTTGTTTGCTGTGTATTACTGTTTTTGTATCAATAAAATAATAATAATAATTCGTTGATACATCACACAGTCCTAGACGCTTGGGAAGTGTCCAATGTGTGATTTAATACAAAATCCAGCATAGTGATCTTGTTTGCTGTGTATTACTGTTTTTGTATCAATATGATGATGATGATGATAGTTTCTCTCTTATAAGGAGACTCAACATAGCTTACAAGTTCCTTCTCCTTCCTCTCCCCATAACAAACACCTTGTGAGGTAGGTGGGGCTAAGAGAGTTCAGAGAGAACTGTGACTAGCCCAGGGTCACCCAGCAGGAATGTAGCAGTGCGGAAACACATCTGGTTTACCAGATAAGCCTCCGCCAGTCAGGTGGAGGAGTGGGGAATCAAACCCAGTTCTCCAGATAAGTGCATCAGAGTCACTCAGCTTCTAATGATCTCAACTCCTAGCAATTCCTAACCTCTTCTTCCTTTCTTTTGTGCTTTGAAACCTGAGCCTGAGGCCATTTTGTTTGTTTTCTCATCAAGATGTTTCTCTAACTAAAGTTGTATCCATCTGCTGTGTTCTAAATAGATTCATAACCTGAACCTTAGGTGATAAATTATCTGGAGGTATAAGAAGGAGAAGGTATAGTATCAGAGAGCGAGCATGGTGTTGAGGCCAGTCAAATAAGAGTAGAACCACCAAAACATGGTCTTCCTCACTCCTAAGACAGCCAGTCTCTCCAGGAAGATACAGTGATCGTTGGTTTTGAACACTGCAGATAGGTCCAGAAAAATCAAAAGAAATGCATTCTCTCTGCCACTCCCCAATCGAAAATCATCCTCCGAGGTGACCAAAGCTGTTGCATTTTTGTAAGATGTATTAGGCGGGTTTTCCAGAGAAGAGGAGGAGGAGGAGGAGGAGGAGATGAAGAGTTGGATTTATATTCCCCCCTTTCTCTCCTGTAGGAGACTCAAAGGGGCTTACAATCTCCTTTCCATTTCCCCCCTCACAACAAACACTCTGTGAGGTAGGTGGGGCTGAGAGAACTCAGAAGAACTGTGACTAGCCCAAGGTCACCCAGCTGGCGTGTGCTGGAGTGCACAGGCTAATCCCCCAGATAAGCCTCCACAGCTCAGGCGGCAGAGCGGGGAATCAAACCCGGTTCCTCCAGATTAGAATGCACCTGCCCTTTAACCACTAAACCACTTCTGCTCCTGGTATTATGTGTTTTTTTCTAAACAAAATACAGACCAACAAAGCATTTACTCCCATGGACTGGAGTCTTCTTCCTCAGATGTTATTTAGTGAGATCCTCACTATCCAGGCATATCTTTGAGATGCTTTAAAAAAAAAGAATCGTGTTTGAATGGCACACAAAACACGTGGTCTACCACAGAGCAACGGTTCCTCCCTTCCTCCTAGCTCCATCCTCATCCGTGTCCTTGTGTTGGACCTATGGGCATCTTCACATTGAATTCCGTTTTTGTGTTAGATCCATGGCCATCGTCATATTGAATTTCATTTTTGAAAATAAAACCGACGTGCGAGAATCACACTTCAGTGGTGCCTTGCCGGCTAATAAGTACTTTCACTTCCTGACAGTATCCATTTTGTTAAAGCTTATTATGAATCCCCCGAACATTACTTGAAAACCAATTTCGTTCGAGACAAAAGCAATGTGAGGAGGGCATTTACGTTTCATACTTACATTATGCAGATTTTCTTTTTCTTGGTGCAAAGTTATATTGTACTGCGAGCCATTCCTTTGACGTTCGGATTCCAGTCTGGCCGACGTCAAAGCAAATTTCACTAGTTCCCCATTTGCAGAGATTTCTAAGTACTTTAAAACCCTAGAGTCACGGCTGGCTTTTAATGAGATCAGTGATTGGGGGAGGTGGGGGGGGGGGGGATTCTTGCTTTTATTACTGTATCATTCCAAAGGGTAGTTCATTGAATACAAGAAAAAAGGGTTATAAAATATGGTTAATAATCTAGAAGCCTTTCAGTACCACCTTGGGTGGATGGCTTTAAGCCGCAGCGCCACCTCTACAAATTCCAGACAGCTTCACTTGAGCTATCCCGTTCCAGCTTGGAGACAGAAGTGTTCATTTGGGACCACATTAGATGAACCCCTGCTCTCCAAGGTATGTCAACCTTGCTTCCCTCAATCAGACTACCTGCTACTGCGACGCTGCAAGGACTCTCCTGTAAAGATTAGACCCTTAATACCCCATGAACTCACAGTGTGAACCGGAACAGCTTAGCTCTCTCACACTGTCGACAGAAAGAGGCCACAGATGAAGATGATGAAGATGATGAAGATGATGATGATGAAGAAGAAGAAGAAGATGAGGGTGAGGATGATTTAGAAACTGAAACTTCAGTGAATTTGCAGCTTGTAAAATCTCCGACTTTGGTGTGTTTGCTTCCTTTCCTCTCCCCGGCCTCCTAGCAGACACAAAGTTATTTTCATAATTAATCAACGCTCTCCTAGAAAATAATGATTTCATCATTAAGAGATGGTCGCCATAAACCTTTAAAAGACTTCCTGTGAACACAGATAGCTCAAGGCGACGCAAAAAGTGCAAACTTTTATTGGATCGCCTGTGTGTATTTTGAAGTTGTTTAACAAGGTAGTAAATTTAACTGCAATTGATTAAAATGATGCAGACAGGAAGGAACGGTGACAGAGTGAAGACCTACGCTAAGCTTCTGCTGAAAATCTTGACGGTCACCCCATTAGTTTCAACACTGCTTTTTCTTAGTGTCTTTGATAAACCAGAAGAGGTTTCATTTAGCAAAGGGTTTTTAACACACACACACACACACATTTAAGAATTCCAGATCTAGTCTAAATTCTCTCAGAGAGTTTGAACATTTGACCACAGTGACCTCAGTGCTAGCATGCGAACAGTCAAGTTTAAAAAATAGAAGAACAGAGACTTTTTTTTTCAAAAAGGGGAAAAAATCTATAGAGGAAGAAATATTGGAAAAAATTCACAGGGGGAAGGAATCGAGGTGAGAAAATGTACTGGAAATTCCCATGGAACAGCCAGATACTAAGAACCAAAATATGCTTTAAAAACACACAATACCACCTTCATTTCCGTCCAATGCATGTTGGTATTTAATTATGTATTTAAAATACTAGTATACCAGTTTTCTGTCATATTCATTTGTAATACAACATCCTTAAGAGAATTATTTTTGCAGGTCATTAATTCAAAGGGTCACAACCGGTCAGAAATGACTTCATGACGCTTGGCACACAAGATAACTATTTCACTGGATTCAAAGGTGTCCTCTGCTCATTAAGTTTTTCTTAATTTTAATACTTTGAACGGGAGTGCCACAAAAACTTCCGGCCTGCCTAAAGCATTCACCCAACCCTGCCCATGAATATATTAACTTTGGGGGGAGTCAGCACAACCCTTAAGCTATGTAATATCTCTAAACTGAGGTGTGTATCTGAAAAAAATAGAGAAAGTCCTCCCTGCTTTGTATGATGCCCAAACCTTCTGTCAATTTGTCCTCAGGAACTAGTGAATATACATAAAACAACACATACACGGCAGATGTTGAGATGAAAAGCATTTCTTGTTGCATACTGTGAGAACTGACATGCTTGATTTTTTATAATCATGGACCTAGATAGATGTTAGCAGGGGAAGTGTGCATTATTAATAAAAGACATTTCTTTCCACTGAATATGTGAGAGATGTGAATCACCTGAGCTTCTAAAAGGAAAAGAAGCAAGATGGTAACACACCAAGTGAGTAGTAGAAGAAGAGGAGTTTGGATTTATACCGTTCACTTCTCTCCTGTAAAGGAGTCTCAAAGCAGTCCCTTCCCTTCCCTCAACAGAGGAGACCAACAGAGGTGTTTGTCACTGACAACCTCTGCATAGCAACTCTGGACTTCATTGAACGTCTTCCAAACATGTACAAATCAGAGCTGTTCCTTCTTAGCTCCTAGAGTCACACTAGACTGGACCATATGTTGGATGTAGACTGGACCATATGTTGGATCCATATGTTGGATGTCTAATGTGCAAAGGGACTGAGAAAGAGACACAGCAGGGGAGGGGCAAGTGGTCAGCTGGAGAGGGCTGTGAAGTTAGTGACCCCTCTTGTCTGTCCTTAGACTGATTCTCTCAGGTCTAATAGTGTCAGGTCCACACCATGCTAGGCCTGGCAGTTTGCACGTCCACACCCTGGTGCAGATGGCCCAGCCATGATCAACGCTCAAGGCTTCGGAGGCCTCCATCTGCTTGCATGTAACTAGTCAATAGAGCTCGGTCATTCACCCTTATCTGCCTTTCTGAAGGAGTGAACTGTCTGTCCTAAACAATGCCTCTATTCCCACCGTCCTTTCACATGCTGACATTACAGGAATGCGAGGGGGGGGGATTTTGGCTTGAACCTTTTCTGTACCTTTACAGGTATGTACCAGAGGTCAGAGAGCCAAACTTTAGTTTCGGCTATCTGAGTCTTGGGCTGACACGGTTCCAATAAAGCTCTTGAAACCTTCTGGAGTCTCGTTTGATGACCGGAATAACAGAAAAACTGGTAAACTTACAAACAGCTTGCTTCTTCCCGGAAGTTAGCTGCAGAGACTCTTCCTAGCTAGCAAGAAAGCAGCATGCTATTTCTCCCTCTTTATTATCCTAACTGTGCCTCCTAATAAACATGTATCTGTTGCCCTTTTAATCGGTGTGTGGGCTGCTTCTCTGTGGCAAACTCCAACACCATCCATGTCGGGGCACAGTGCTGTCAAAAGGATAGGAGCAAAGCAAAAAAAGAAAAAGAGAAGAGAAACCACGGGCAGAACAATAGATGGGCCGTTTCTACAAGATGATGTTCAGTGACAGCATGGCCAATTTTACTTTAAGAGGCATTAGAAGCGTATCTACAAATGCGTTCTTAAACAAACAGATGGGGGTGTTGGCAGTGGAAAGTTAAATACTATGTTTCCCTGTTGTGATTGATGGCAGAGCTTTGTCTTACTGATAACAAAAATGGCTGGGTGCTTAAGAGAATATTCCATGAACCTGCCAATCATTAAACAGCCCAATTGCACTTTTAAGAGTATAATTTCTCCAGGGGGAGCGGCACCTGCTGTGCAAATATATAATTTCATTTTTTCCCCTTACGCTGCATGCCCAGAATTAATTCTGAGCCATTTCGTTTCTTTCTCACTTACTTGATCTATTATGTATTTAAATACATTATGTACATTATAGTTTTCCATCTTACTTTTATGGGACAGACTGTCAGAATCAAAAATGCTGTTTTGGTGCCTGGGTCTGGTAGAAAGCCAAATGGGACTCAGACATGGCCATCTGTAGCAGACAAGGTTCCTTTTCAGTTTTTAACGAAAGCAAAATATCGGTCACAAAAAAAAATAAGCTTATTAGGATCAAACTGCATGTGACAGAACATCCACCCGCGCTGAAGACCACGCTGGCCTCTTCTTCTTTGCAGTGAGTTCTTGCTGGAGAAGGGAGGGAAGAGAAGTATTTTCCCTATTTTGCTTTGGTGCGAAGTGTCACCAAGTTGTGGCCAACTACAGCAACCCCTTGTGGTTTTCAAGGAAAGGAACCACCCATGACGTTTTGCCCTTATCTGGCTCTGCATAGCAACCTTGGGCTTCCTCATTGGTCTCCCATCTAAGCACTTACCAGGGCCGACCCTGCTTAGCTTCCAAGGTTTGATGAGATCAGGCTAGATCTCCCAGCCACATCTCCCCTGAAACCATCCAATCTACCTTGTGGTTCTAAAACAATGTTTTCAAAATCAGCACAGATATGAGACATCAGCAAGAATGAATGTGGAAAACAACTGGCTGGAGAAGTCTTTGTTCTTGCTTCAATCCCCATTTATTCCAAAGCATAAATATCTTCCCATTTCCATCCCACTGCAAATATTTTCCAAGGCTGCAAAGCCCAAGGGGCACTATGCATACAGCCAAAGAATAAGGGGGTTTGACTTGCAGGCTCAGCCATGAAAACTTCTGTCCTTCAGCAGTACCTGCCAAGGCCAACTACCAGAGACCAACCTTACCTTCAGGCTTATAAATGACCACACTTCAACGATGTGTAAGAAGCATCTCCAGGTAAACAAAGCTTTTGTGGGCTGGAAACCAATTATTTCCTCTTGCTTACTTCTCAGACTGCTAATTCACCTCAAATTACTAATGCAGATACATGTGGGGAGGCATGCTCATAAATTCCTTGTGTGGATTATTTTGCACAACTGCCTGAGTCCATAGCTGAGAAGCATAACTAGAAAACCAGAAAAGTTAGGTGAGCGACTGTTTAGTAGGCTTTGCACAGTTGGAACCAAGACACGGCACAGTGATACACCTCTGAAAAACCAGGACTCCAGATGGACTGGCGCCTAAACAAGGCCCGGAAGCATCCCAGAACTAGACAAGTGGCTTTGTTGAATAAAACCAGTCTGCAGGGTGAATGGCGGAAGCCCCATCGGGAATCAATCTCAGATGCAAATAATGCCAGCTTTGTGCATGAACCACCAACTTTTAAAAAGCCCTCCTGGCTGGAGTCATTTGTCCTGCCAGCCCCTACCATTCCAGGACACGCTGACCCCAAACCAAGTGCTAAACGGAAGCAAAAATAATTGTTCTTTTCAAATGCCAAGCAACAGTCACATAATTAGAGACTGTGTTTCTAAAACATGAACCAGTGCTGAGGTGGTAAGATAGAGTATGCTGCGCAGGAGGTGGTGATGGCCACTAACCTGGATAGCTTTCAAAGGGGCTTGGACAGATTGATGGAGGAGAAGTCGGTCTATGGCTACCGATCTTGATCCTCCTTGATCTGAGATTGCAAATGCCTTAGCAGACCAGGTGCTCGGGAGCAGCAGCAGCAGCAGCAGAAGGCCATTGTTTTCACCTCCTGCATGAGAGCTCCCCAAGGCATCTGGTGGGCCACTGCGAGTAGCAGAGTGCTGTACTAGATGGACTCTGGTCTGATCCAGCAAGGCTCTTTCTTATGTTCTTATGGCAGTTGCATAGGTGGAGAAAAAGAAATTTGGAAATGCCAAGGTATTATGGTTACAGCAACATGGTGCTATCTCTTCAGTCACTGTCTAGGTAGGAATGCCCAACTGACTAATCCAGAAAGGAGGAAGTGGGGGGGGCCCCACAAGATGAAACGCTCTCATATCTTGACCCCCTCCCTAGAAAAAAATGCTATTATCTTAGGTGAGTAGCTGTGTCGGTGTGCAGCAGAAGAGCAAAAACTGAGTCTAGTTATACCTCCAAGCCCAACAAGGCTTCCAGAGTATAAGCTGTCAAGAATCAAAGCTGACGGAGAAAGCGTTGACTCTCAGAAGCTTAGACCCTGGAAATATTGTTGGTTTTTAAGTGCTGCTCAAGTCTTGCTCTCCCATCCTCTTGACATTCTCATCGGCTGCTTGCAAAATCGAAGCGGAAAATGGGGTGTGTTTCTACAAAATCAACCCATTCTTTTGTGCAACCCCCCCCCCCCAATGGAACTACAATTTGTGACTGAAAGGTAAAAATATTCAGTGCATAAGACTTTGAAACTCCTGGGGGGATAACCTGTTTATAAAAATAACTACTCTCTTCAACGGCATCTTTGGACGGCATAATTAAGGATGGAAATGGCAAGGATAATTTATTACTTCTTCACAGTACCGCAGAATTAGTAGCTCTTGCATCTTAGATTCGTGTAGATCGCTTAGTTAAAACATTTCTTGCTATCCATATTGTTTGACAGGTGCTGAAGTATAGACGCCGGTCAGAGTAATTTGAAGAAACAAAACACCTCAGGAGGTACAACGAGAACGCAGACAATGTACCAGTGACAGATGAGAGAGCTCGTTCTAATTTTAATCACATTATGTACTGCCTCCCTAAGACATAGCAATTCATAAACTTTGCGAGGAGTGGGGCTAGTACATAAGCCCACTTCTAGACACAGAAATAATTGTCCCCTCAATTTGATAACGAAGTGAGCAGGAGGAAAGACGGAGACCGCACGCTCCCGTTGAAACCAATGCTGCAGCACACGACCTTTTTATTGCAGGGCCAGAGCTATTCAAAATGCGGCATATCCACCTGTATGTGTTTTTTAGTAGAATTATTATTAATGAAGTCCCAAGGTTGCACTAAGTGCTGTGCAAATTGAAAACAAAAACAACTTCCCGACAACGGCTTACATTCTACAAGCAGGGAAGCAAAGGATGTGAGGAATACAAACACACATACACACAAGCAAAACACACAGTAAGGCCAAGTCCATCACAAAAGACGATCCTTGGAGAGAGCAGAATCCCATTTTCTTTTCAAAAAAGTGAGGAAATTTAAACACCGCCTTTTAGATTCGGACTGCTCTTCCATCTAGTCTACTTACTGTCTATACCTGTGATCGTGAACCTATGGCACGTGTGCCACAGGTGGCATGTGGAGGTCTCTCACCGTGCCCGAATCTCCCCCTCTCCCGAGCAGGTCGCCTCTGCCATTCCCCCTCTGCCCGAGGGAGAAGGCAGCCACCTTCTCCCTGGGGCAGAGGGGGAATGGCGGCAGCGACCTGCTCAGGGCCGCCTGCACTCGCAGCATGGGAGCCTGCGCCGCCGAGCAGGCAACCCCCTCTGCCCAAGGGAGAAGGTGGCTGCACCCCCCATCCCCATCAAGCTTTCTCTGCCCATGGATCACAGGGTCCATGGCCTGCATCCGTGTCTGGCATCTTCAGAGGTGTACCACAGAGGGAAGTCACAGAGTGTATCACAGTATGTAACAGACTTCCCTCTGTGATACACCTCTGAATATGCCAGCCACAGATGCAGATGAAACGTTAGGAGTAAGATCCACCAGACCACGGCCACGCAGCCCGGAAAACCCACCAGAACCTGTAAAACCTCAGTATTCAGGTTAAATTGCCGTATTGGCACTTTGCGATAAATAAGTGGGTTTTGAGTTGCAGTTTGGGCACTCGGTCTCAAAAAAGGTTCACCATCACTGGTCTATACTGACTGGCAGAGGTTGTCCAAGGGGTCAGTAAGAGAAGGACCTTTCACCTCACCTTCTACCTGGTCTTATAGCTGGCGATGATGAGATCTTCTAACTGAGCTATGGTGTGATGGCTTCGGCTGGAAGATGTGCAGAAAAGTTCAGCTTTCAAGGTCACGCTGCATTCTCTTCTACTGCTTGTTCCAGCTCAAATTGATGGACAGAGACAGCATGCCAGATGCTAAGGGCAAGCCGAGGGGGTCCGCCCACCACCTTTATGCCTTGGCCGTGTCCTTCCCAGAAGCATCTGGCTGTCTGCTGTTGGAACCAGCATGCTTTAGACCTTGGTCTGATCTAGCAAAGCAAACCTTGCACTCTTGCAAATGGTTTTTTCTTGAAAGCAAGTGACCCTAAATGGACGCAGCAAAGAACCATGCCAAGCAACTATTTATTATTAATCAATCACAACTATATCCTAACAGCGCTCTAAAGAACTCAAGGCAGCATTCCCATTCTCCTCATCCTCCTCTGCCCTCATGAGGACACTCTGTGAGCTCCATAATGAAGTGGAGATTAAAACCAGGTCTCTCTGGATCCTAACCTGATGTTCTAAGCACTACACAACACTGTCATAAGAACATAAGAACATAAGAACATAAGAACAAGCCAGCTGGATCAGACCAGAGTCCATCTAGTCCAGCTCTCTGCTACTCGCAGTGGCCCCACTAGGTGCCTTTGGGAGCTCACATGCAGGATGTGAAAGAAATGGCCTTCTGCGGCTGTTGCTCCCGAGCACCTGGACTGTTAAGGCATTTGCAATCTCAGATCAAAGAGGATCAAGATTGGTAGCCATAAATCGACTTCTCCTCCATAAATCTGTCCAAGCCCCTTTTAAAGCTATCCAGGTTAGTGGCCATCACCACCTCCTGTGGCAGCATATTCCAAACACCAATCACACGTTGCGTGAAGAAGTGTTTCCTTTTATTAGTCCTAATTCTTCCCCCCAGCATTTTCAATGTATGCCCCCTGGTTCTAGTACTGTGAGAAAGAGAGAAAAATGTCTTCTCTCTTGCTTCGAAAGACAAACACTACCAGTGAAGTCAACTTCACCTTCACCTTCAACAGACCTTTATTAGGCATATCAGTAAAAATAAAACAAAATACAGAACAGAGCGGGTGTTAAAACAAGACATAAAACTGGAAAAAGCACGTAAGGTCGGTAAGGAAGGGGTGATCAAGCTTCCATTAAGTCTTTGACTTGAGAACTTCTAATAAAAATTAAGTGGTTTTTCCAGTTATCCCGCCGTCGCTATTATTCAGCAGGTGAATA
The DNA here is from genome assembly GCF_021028975.2 of Sphaerodactylus townsendi. Taxonomy (NCBI): domain Eukaryota; kingdom Metazoa; phylum Chordata; class Lepidosauria; order Squamata; family Sphaerodactylidae; genus Sphaerodactylus; species Sphaerodactylus townsendi. Next base: position 143,785,030 of record NC_059428.1, read on the forward strand.
GTCTTTGTATGCTACAACAACTTTTTTTATTCCCTAGAGCCGGGACAAGTAGGGAGAGCTTAGGTAACGCGTACCTCGGGCAAGAAAACATAATATGCTTGAGGGTCTCAACTGTATCCTGACAATCTGAACATGTTCTGTCTAAAGGTGGAATATTCAACTGTCAGCCCTTAAGAATGGCAGAGGGGGATGCGTTACATCTAGCTCGAGTGATGATCCATCTCTGCCTGGTCTCTGACAGTTGGGGTAGATATTTAGCTGTGAGGCTAATTTCAGGACAGATTCCAAAGCGCCAGGGCGAACAAGATGTCTTGGCTGTGCAGCCCACTTTAGGTCATGGCATGATCAACTTAAAGGTCCCTCCAACAACAGTTAAACACCAACAGACAAAGAGATCAGATCCCATTCTGGATTCTAGGCTGAAACGAGGTTCAGAGGGTAGTCATGATGGTCTACAGTAGAACAGCTAGATTAGACCAACAAGATTTTTGAGGTGTAAGCTTCCGAGAGTCAAAGCTTCCTTTCTCTGACGAATCTTGAAATCTTTGACTCTCGAATGCGTATCCCCTGAATGTCTGGTGTGACTCTGCTGTACTACTGGACTCCAATCTATTTGAGCTGAAACTGTGCCACTTCAAGAAGCTTGTGGCAAAATATTCAACAATGCAGGGGAAATGTTAGGATTTCTTGTTTGAAACACAGTCCTTATTCCCGCACTGAGCTTTCCAGAAAAGGTGTCTAACTCTTGATCTTTGCTGAAATGTCTGCCAATACACCTTCAAAACATTCAGCCTGTTCCTGACAGTAATGAGAATTAGCTCTGCTCTTGATGGATTATTTAATATGGTTACCTTATTTCTGTTGCCCTGTAATTTTATTAGTGGCTTTGCCAGTCCACGTTATTCAGTGGAGTATTTTGCATATAAACCATAGTTTGTGGTCTCTACGTTTTCCCCAATGAAACGACTGCTAATTTAATCTATTGAAAGCTTTTAAATGAGCTTGATACAAAAAAATATCCACAGAGTCAAGAGGTTGTAGCAGTCATTTATCTTGTCGTAACTCTGAAGGTGGTTCAGGAATGGGGTGGGGGAAGAACTAATCATCTTTCCTCTCCACCCCCTCTCAGATGATAAAAGATAATATTAAAAACATCTATGTAGTGAATCATGCATAGTGTTATGATCATGCATAGTGTCCTGCATAGTGTACCATGTATAGCATGTTGTATGGTGAAAGCATTGCTAAAGTTAATGTAGCTTGTGACCCAGTGAGCAAACTTAGGCTCATTCCGCACATGCAGAATAATGCATTCAAACTGCTTTCAGTGCTCTTTGAAGCTGTGTGGAATGGCAAAATCCACTTGCAAACAGTTGTGAAAGTGGTTTGAAAACGCATTATTTTGCGTGTGCGGAAGGGGCCTTAGAATCATAGAGTTGAAAGAGACCCCAAGGGCCATCCAGTCCAACCCCCTGCCATGCAGGAACACACAAGCAAAGCACTCCTGACAGATGGCCATCCAGCCTCTCTTTAAAAAACCCCCAAGGAGGAGACTCCACCACACTCCGAGGTAGTGCATTCCACTGTCGCACAGCCCTTATTGTCAGGAAGTTTTTTCTGCTGTTTAGGTGGAATCTCTTTTCCTTCACCTTGAACCCATTACTCCTCATCCTAGTCTCTGGAGCACCAGAAAACAACCTTGCTCCCTCACCAACATGACATCTCTTCAAATATCTAAACATGGCTATCATGTCACCTCTTAACCTTCTCTTCACCAAACTAAACATACCCAGCTCTCTAAGTCTCTCCTCACAGGCCTAGGGCATTGACTCCAGACCTTTCTAACATTTCTAACATTTAGGTGGTGTATACTTGGGATTTGGTCTCAATGCACCTTGTGGAAGCTCATTAGGTCTTGTACTCACACAGGTATAGATAAGAGCACTCCTGGAAACCCAGTGGTAGCTGTTTTGAGTTCCATTACTGAAGAAAGATATGATATAAATCTAACTGGTACGCAACGAAGTCTAGCCTAAAGTGCTATTAAATTCTCATGGAAAGGCTATATTTTTAAATTTAAATGTCATTGCATTGAAGGGGTGCTTCACAATAAGAATGCTAAGGGGTTTTTTTTGTAAAAAAATATACATTTCCTTGTGTGGATCTGCAAAAATAAAGAGTGAATGCCACCTCGCGGCAGACACAAAAGAAGCTTCTGTATCTTTGCAGACATTGTATAAATGAAAACATTTCAGCCATTGCAACTTTTCTCACTACAAAATTACAAACTGCACTTTCCCAAATTGCTTTTCCCCCATATAAAAGAAAGTCTGTGTAGGAAAAAAAAAACACCCTACCAAATAATGGACACAGAGAAAAAAAAACTTTTTGCTAATATATATTGGGAGTTTTAGTTCCCCTTTTGGGGGAATATTCAAACAGTATACCATACTTATAACTTCAAGTGGCCCAGCCAACAAAAAAAGCTTTACCATATCATTATACTAATGTAAAGTGGTCCCAAATCTGGTCTTGAGATGCACTTGATCCACAATATAGGTCCTGTAGTAGAGTCAAACTTAAGGTCTACTCCGCATTTATGCAATGGTCTTTTTCACACAACAGATATATAACATCTTGAGGACACTATAAAAAGAGTTTGGGGGAAGAAGTTTGCAAGCTCTCTTCCCCCAAATATCTTCAAGATGTTTTGATGGAGATGTCTACGAAGCTAGATGACAAAACATGAGAATCTGCAATATGCACATATTTAAGTCATTGTAGGTTTGCAGACCTCTCCCTCAAACAAAAAGGAAAAATAACATGTGTGCAGGATTGCAGGCAAAGCAAACTTTATTCACGTACTTTTTACAGTGAAATTGCAAATGGATGAGCAAACACACAAAGCCAAAATGGAACTTTTAAAAATGTCTGCAGGACGTCTTATTTCTGCTGGGAGGAAAAGACCAGTGCCACTACACAGGATTTGGCTGTAAGGAAGCAGGTTGTGCAGAGTAGCTCTGACAGCCCGCAGCACCAGCTAAGAGGAATGGTAGAGATATCAAATATATACAGTCTTGACTGTAGCTTCTACTTGTAGATGGAAAGAAACCTTTAAGAACCTGTTAAAAGTCACCAGAAGTTCAAAACTCTTACTGGCGGATTTTCTACCACTGCTTTGTCCAAACAGCAGCTAAGATAAGTTTTGGCATACAACCTACATTTTAACACCAGATCATGATTTTAATCAGCACAAACACGCCCACACTTTTAAGACAGGGCCCCCAAACAATATACCTTCCCTGTTTTAAGTAAACTTCATAGAATCATGGAGTTGGAAGAGACCCCAAGGGCCATCAAGTTCAACCCCCTGCCATGCAGGAACACACAATCAAAGCACTCCTGACAGATGGCCATCCAGCCACTCTTTTAAAACCTCCCAAGAAGGAGACTCCACCACACTCCAAGGTAGTCCATTCCACCGTCCAACAGCCCTGATGGTCAGGAAGTTTTTTCCTTCACCTTGAACCCATTCCTTCTGGTCCTAGTCTCTGGAGCAGCAGAAAACAAGCTTGCTCCCTCACTGATATGACATCCCTGCAAATATCTAAACATGGCTATCTGGTCACCTCTTAATTTCAAATTAATCTATCTTGATATAAAGGGAATACTCTTCAGAACTAGCTAGTGATCCTCCCAAAAAATGAAGGAAATATGAAGCGGTAAAGCAGTAACCCAAATGTCAATTACTTTTCCAACAGTGGACAAATTGCTGGAGTGCTAATACAATTTAAGCACAATAATTAGATAAGAGGACTACAGAGTGTGGCTGGTGACAGAGCTCCTGAGATAATAGAATCTAGTGTCCTACTTCTTAAATATTAACATCATTCTGCCTCACTCAATCGGTTTATGGTAATTTAAAAAGGGCAAAGCAAATTCTTTTTATTGCTAATAATATTGTGCTGCTGCAGTGTTAGCTTTGAAGGTTAGCAAATTTATCGGGTCAAAATTCAATTATACGTTATTGTATGTTTTATTTGTTTTCCCTTCTTTCATCTCCTTCTCTCTTTAAGTCTGTCTTGCGAAACAGCAATTTGCAAGTACTTACAGTGGGGAGGGGGCGAACTGTGTAATTGTAACAGAATATTCAACAGCACCCGTTGTCTCTCTCTCTCACACAATCTACTATATCAGGACAACCACAAATTAATGAGGTGGATTCAACCATCACCCAAGAAGGAAACGCTTAAAGTTGAAAGAAGGGTCTTTGAGTTGGCAGAAAGCTTCAAACTTGGCTCATCGTATAGTGGGATAGGGGTAGGATCCAGCCCAATATACGAATATCTTAATTTCACTTAACTCCATTAAAAAGAACCTCAGGAATACAACACCCTTTATAAAAACTTCCACAGGAGCAATAGAGTCCAGCAAAAAAAACTCTATGTCTTCATCAGTTTATATATGATCAGTATATTTTGGTCACTGTTCAAAGAGACCTTTGATTTATTTACCTATTGGGGTAAGTCACACTGCAATGTAGCAATTTGTATGGCTGCCTTATAATATCTCCTGTAGGCAGCTCAGTACAGAAATGGACTCCACACACTACACTTCCACAGCAACTATTTTTTTAATCAAACGCATAACGAAGTTGCAGATGTGACATTAATGCCAAAACTATCATCAGAAATTTAAGGACAAGCTTCAGCTTTTCTCCTCGTGATGGGTCCCGTGTGTGCAAACTTTAGAGGTTGTCTGCAATTTCTGGAACTATTGTAAAGCCTGTTCCTTTCAGTGAAAAGACTTCTCTTACTGGCCGAAGGTATCAGGAGCCAATGTTGTACAGCAGTTAGAATCTATGCTCCAGTTCTTTGCTATGCCCTGAAAGCCATTGGGAGCCTCTAACTCACTGAGTGTTTGATCAGGAAAGACAAGCTCAATTCTCTGCTATCCTATGAAGCTCAGTTGCTCTCAGTCCAGCCTACCTCCAAGGGTTGTGGTCAGAATAAAATGGGGTGGAAGAGCAGAACTGTGTCAATTGCCCTGAACACTACTTCTGAAGAGTCACTAGAGCATATTTTGTTTGTCTGCCCGAAATTTATGGAATTTAGACCCAATTTTTTTTAAGGCTCCAATTTTGGCAGGTCCTTGCCCTCTTAACTCCAAACTGAATTATCTCCTGAATAACCAGGATCCCGTGTTATTGGAAATGGTGGCCAATTTCTTGACTAATTCTGTGAAATAATTCTCTGGGCTTCCCTTTCTGTATATATTGTGTTTGTACACTTTTGACATGCCTTCCGGCAGAGGCGTAACTTCAAGGGGAAGGAGGTGATGCACTGGGCACACGCCCCTGTCGGGTGTTTGGTGAGGGTGTTCCAGGGGTGTGGGGGGGGGCATTCCAGGATGGGGCGAGGGCGGAGGATGCACCAGTGCACCGGGCACTTTTCCCCTTTGCTACACCTCCACCTCCTAGTTCTCTTATCTTGTCTATTTTTTATTCAGTGTTTCTCTTTTTGATGCCTAATAAAGGTTATTGGGCTGTACTGTATTGTACTGCCCTGAACATCTTAGAGGAAGAACTAGATAAAGAATGTTGAATGTAACTGTAAGTTTGAACTAATACATTAAACACTTTAAAGCAATGGAGAAAGAAAAAGTCCCAAATACATACTCTGGAAGGTAGCACTCAATGTTTGTGTTATTTATGGACTGAACATAATTTTTATTCATTGTCCTGCAGAGCACACATTAATAAACCTAGATTTATTTCAATACATCTCCGAAATAACTTCCTCCACGGCAACAGACCAAGATTAATTAAGAGAGGAAATATAAACAAACACATGGTGGAAAATAGGTTGGAGACTTGATTTGACTTGTTGAAATGCTGCACTGAAAACCATTATTTACACTTAATTTGCTAAACAGGCACAAGTACAACTTTAAAATAGAATTCTGCCAGGTATGAGCAATTTGAAAGACAAAACAAAGAATCCAAAGCCATGTCATTAAGTTGTAAAATGATCATCAGCAGGAATGCATTGCAATGCACCGGCAAACCCACCCAGGCATCTCAGGCATAAAATAAATTCATAACACACTTCTCCAAATATGCCTGCTAATCCCCACACATTTTTATTGTGCCTTGTGGAAGAATTACCAGTGAAGTAATTTAAGGATTCACATAACAGTTTTCCAATGATTATTCTTATTCCTCTTGTAAAACTGTCTCCAGCTGCAGGACGGATGTTTGACATAAAATTGATAAATTTGCATCCAGGCAAGATTTCCAACCAAGAATAACTGCCAGGTTAGTCTGACTGAGCTCATCCCTTATTAACATGACAAACTGACACAGCAGCCTCTATTATAAATAAATGGAAAGCCCACTGCATAAAACCAATATGCGCCCGAACACACGCACATACATGATGCACGTATGTGTAAGATACAATGATGTAAAGCTGATTCAACCAGACGTCAGATGGGCTTTTTAATTATAGGAAACATCAAGTAAATCACAGCTGCATGGACTTCCCAATTCCCACAGCCCTGCCAGACCATCTTCATTATAAGAATGAACCATGAGAATAAGAAAAGCAGAAGACCACAAACCATGATCCTGTTCTCTGAATCAGTTCAACTTGCCTCTTCCATGACTCAAACCCAGCCCACCAGATTAGAGTCCACCGCTCTTAACCACTGCACCACGCTGGCTCTACTATACACACGATCACTGAAGTCCACAGGATGGAGGCATAGGATGGAGGACTCAATGGTAACTTGCAGGTAGATCAAGCTTCTGGTTCTGGTTCTTCATGGTGGGCATGAACGCTGCTTTCTCTTCCCTTCTTCCAGCATGGTATAGTGCTTAAGAGCAGGTGGATTCTAATCTGGAGAACTGGGTTTGATTCCCCGCTCCTTCACCTGAGTGGCAGAGGCTTATCTGGTGAACCAGATGTGTTTCCGCACTCCTACATTCCTGCTGGGTGACCTTGGGCTAGTCACAGTTCTCTCAGAACTCTCTCAGCCCCACTGTAGTAGTGCACTGCCGACCCAGCAGCGCCGTAGTAGAACGTTGGGACGCCAACGGACCTGCGGCCTTGCCGGTCGCATCGCACCCCCACTCCTCATCCCCCCATGAGTCACGGGTCATGAACTGTCTGGCTCAATCACCGGGCGCAGGGACAATGGTCTTGCCCCCAGGTGAGGATTAGGCTCAGACGCGTACGCTCCTCTCCGCACGTAGCCAGATGAGATCATACATCACATGATGATCTCCCGACCTCCCGCCTCCCGTCCTCCCTCCTACACCGAGCAGAGTAACAATAAAGGTGCCAGGAACCGGCAGACGGGAGATTCGCTAGGAACATCGGACTCCTCCTCCCCGGGCTGCTGGCGATCTCCACCAGATGTTATCTCCGCGTCTCGTCTCGTTCTTACGCTGACCACGTGGGTCGACTACACCCCACCTACCTCACAGGGTGTCTGTTGTGGGGAGAGGGAGAGAAAGGAGCTTGTAAGCCACCTTGAGTCTCCTTACAGGAGAGAAAAGTGGGATATAAATCCAAACTCTTCTTCTTCCCTCATTTGCAGAGCATAACTGAAATTTTCTAGTTTCTGGAAGCATCAAATTCCAGTTTGCACATCTGAGTGGATGGGAATTTCTTTCTTTCCCATAAAAGAGGTTTGAATTTATGGTCTAGACAAGCCTTTTCCAAACACTTCAGGGAGCTCCTCAGACAATTCTGAATAGGACAGGGAGAAGGTTTGTTCACCGCCGTTGGTGACCTGGTGTGGACTTGCAGAGTTAACTTTCCTGTTCAAATCCCATCTTAGCCTTGAATTTTACTGCTATTTCCTCAACCTGCTATATGCCAACATATCATCCTAAAGAGAAGACCAAAATGGAACGGATTTCCACATTTCTGAGAACAAGCATCTTTCCTTCTGCAAACATTTATCTTCTGTCCCCGTTTTAAAGGTGAATATCCTTTAAAACAAGCTGGTGCATGCATTGTTAATAATTTACACTTGGAAGATCACGCATCTAGTAAAACGGGTGCATGGGCATATAAATTGGCTGCAGCATTTTGCTACATGGTTAGACGCATGGTTTCCTCTAATAGAATGCCACTGTAAACGGCATCACATTTTCTAGTTCATGAAGATCAAATGAGCTGTGACCACAGTCTTCCAAAACTTAATAGGAAGTTCATCCAATAACTTTCCAAGTTTTAAATTTCTGCTGCGAGCCAATATTCGAAAGCATGCATTACTAGATCATCGTACCAAAAGCTCCAATCCTCAGTGACTGAAATATTGGCTTCTAACTTAGATATATTTCTCCTCTATCACATTGAGATAGAAGAGCTCGCTACTCCATAGTAGAACAACAAATCTGAATTATCTACGTGATAAACACGCTTCATGCCAGTCATACCTCTCTGTCTGCATGCCCATTTCCTTCTGCAAAATATTTTAAGATCAGCTCTAAAACTTCTGCCTTATAAAAGATAATTACAGTCCAACTGAGCCACATATATAAACCTCAATTAATCATAATGCTACCCTGCCTAGCTTTCTGGCGCAATAAGTAAGAATGTGAGGCTTTGTGTCAAGGGCAATCCAGTATCCTTTTTCCTCAGTATGTCAACTAATATTGCTCCATTACTCATGGAACGCTTACCTCGGGGCTAGCAGCTGTGCAGTGGGACCGAAGTGTGGTCTACTCGCATTTCTGTGTTTACACATGAGGAGGCAGCCCAGTGCCTGCCTCATAGCTGCTTGCTAGTCTCAACCGGCCTTTTCTTTTGCTGCTCCTCTTATCTCTGCCCATCACTGGTTCTCTTGACTCTGCTGATATTCAGTCCCACTGTCCCCTTCCCTTCTTCTACTCTCTCTCTCTCTCTCTTGCTGCTGTTGCTGCAAGAGAGAGAGAGAGGCTTGTTTTTAAAAAGAGGCTTGTTTCAAATAAAGTTTTAAAAAGCCCTCCTGATCATCAGAAGCAGAGCAGGGGTGGTGAGTCGAAGCCAGAAAGAGATGGACTTGTGTTGAAATCTCAATGTAAGCACTTAGCGAAGCAAGAAGGTACTGGCAACATGGAAGGGGGGTGATAAGGAAGGCATGGGTGGCAGTGCAAGGAACTGGGAAGGGTGGAGCGAGGAGGCTGGCCATGGGCGGAGGGAAGAGGTCCAGGCCAAAGCTGTGCTCACTGGCACATCTGCCCACTTTGGCAGCAACGCAAAATTAAATGTGTGCTAGAAGTACCCTTGCTTGCTGTAGGGAAGATAGAAAGTGAAAGTGGGCCTTAAGAAAATAAGTCCACACAGGAAATCCTGCTGCGACAGACATTTGCACAGTTCGCACAGCAGACACATTGTGCATAATTGGCCACTGAGTCAGAACTATTATTCAGTAGTTTTCAGTAGTTTTCCACACGGGCCAGGACCTTTACAGCCCTGGCCCCGGCCTGGTGGAACACTCTACCACCAGCTGTCCAGGCCCTGCGGGACCTTGGGGAGTTCCGCAGGGCCTGCAAGACGGAGCTGTTCCGCCGGGCCTTTGGAGAAACCGGCCGCTAATGGTGCCCCCTTCTCCCTGTGGCCCTGACATCTAGGCCACATACTATCGAATGAGACTCGCCATGCCTCCCTTCCCAGGGGAGAGGGAATTTTAAATGTGGAACACTGGGCGCCAATTAACTATTTATTAATTATATCTCAATCCATTGAGATTGTGCAAACCAAATTTCTGGGTTTATCGCTGCTTTTAAATGTTTAACCTGTTTTATACTGTCTTTTTACATGCTGTACACCGCCCAGAGCCCTTCAGGGATGGGGCGGTATAAAAGCCTAAATAAATAAATAAATAAATAAATAAAAATGAGTATTTTCAGCTGTGTTGGAAAATGCCTTCCTGTTGTGGTTATTCTTAAGGAAGCGTGAACTGGCTGTTGTGGGTTTTCCGGTCCTAACATTTCACCTGCATCTATGGCTGGCATCTTTGGAGGAATGTCACAAAAACTACCAGGCCATGGCCACACAGCCTGGAAAACCCACAACAGCCAGTTGATTCTGGGTGTGAAAGCCTTCAACAGTACATCTAAGTATAAATCAATTCACTTTGCCTTTCGATTACACTTGCTTCTCAGTGAAATAATGACACAGTCATATCTAAGTCACCAAATAGCACTCTGACTTCATCCTTTCCATTTTTTGATGCCTGAGAAGGGGTCACATGGTAATCTAAAGAATCTGGTCATGTGATGTGGGGCAACTAAGTTAAAGGCACAACAGCAGAAGCAGCAGCGACTCTGAATGCATCTTTAAAGGAAGATTTGCACACAACACAGTTTCAGGAATAATGTCTAGTCAATTCAATTGCTTCTAGTGCAGAATCATAATGAGGCTTCTCAATGTAAGTGTTGCACACAATACCCATTCATTTAGGCTAGATGATATGATTTTTCTTTTAAAGAAACAGGGCTTACAATGGTGGAGAGGACAGGCAAGAATCAATCACTTCAATATAAACACTGAAAATTATTTTCAAGTGTTTACCAAAAGATGAAAAAGCACATGCCATAAGTCAGTGATGGCAAACCTATGGCACTCCCCCCACACACACACATCTAGGCTGGCCTGGGCCACTGAGCACGATGTGCAAGCACTGCGGTGAGCAGGGAGGACTTGGCTGGTGGGCCTGGTGCCTGTGCTCCAGGTGACTGCTGCCCAAGGGGGGGCGGGGTGCAGAGGAGGCAGAGATGCTAGAGAGGCACAGAGCGGTGCACGCAGGACTTGCTGGAGGCTACAGCAGGCTGGACCCTGCAAGTGGGGCGGAGGAAGAGGGAGCCAACCATTTTTTCCTAAACTAAAACCTCAGAATTCAGGTTAAATTGCCGCGTTGGCACTTTGCGATAAATAAGTGGGGTTTGGGTTGCAATTTGGGCACTCGGTCTCAAAAAGGTTTGCCATCACTGCCATAAGTACAACCCAAAAATACAACTGAAGAAAAACTGTCAAGGAGTAAAAGATCATTACAGATTTGACATAGGATGCCCGGAAGGGCCTACTACTTTTTGACATCTCAGTAGAAAAATTCTTGCAACAGTACTGGATAACTGTAATACCTAGAAATTCACAAAGAAGAGTTTGGATGTATACCCCCCCTTTCTCTCAAAGTCAAAGGGGCTTACAGCCTCCTTTCCATTCCGCCCCCCCCCCCCACGCAACAAACACCCTGTGAGGTGGGTGGGGCTGAGAGAGCGCCAAAGAACTGTGATTAGCCAAAGGTCACCCAGCTGGCATGTGCTGGGGTGCACAAGCTAACCTGGTTCACTAGATAAGCCTCCACAACTCAAGTAGCAGAGCAGGGAATCAAACTCGGTTCTCCAGATTAGAGTGCACCTGCTCTTAACCACTACACCAAACTGGCTCCATCACAAAGACATCAACTGAAGGGTGGGACCATGGAAATCCCAAGTTTGGAGGTCAAGCACACTTGACCAGAACTGACTCCACCTATCAACTCCATCATGGAAATTCTACACAGACATGTTTTCCAAACAAATTTTGATAAAGCATTAGTCACATTCAATTGTCTTCTATTTCTGGGAGACTAGTTCCCCTTATCTTCTTTGTTGAACTTCTCAATGTTTTCAGCCAACAGCTTTGCAAACACATGTCTATATTTTGGAACAGCACAAAGAATAAAGGGGAGCAGGGAAACTAATTCCGCAGAAACAAACAAACAAAACAACAACCACAAGCATGAATGCATATAACTGAAATAACAGTTCGGAAAAATGGGAAACACATTTCCCTTCCCTTCTCCTGCGCTCACCCGAATACTAATTCCTTGCACACATTTACTGCGTGAAGAGCAGCCAAAAAGCCACACAGATCAACTTTGGGAAATTAACCCCACTTCACCCTTCTAACCTGGAGAGGGGCTCAGTGCAGTCAGGGTATGAAAAAGTACTTGTGGGACCACTTACAATAGAAGCCGGGGGTTTGTGAAAAATCAGCTCATTTCCAGGGCACAGGAGCTAAAATGAGCACTGAATGGGCCCAGCTGCAACGTGGAAGATGCACTAGAGGGAGAAAAATCAATGATTCCAATTTGTAAAGAAAGCATGCATCAAGTATTATTACCATGATGTATAAGCACTGCATAAACCCATTTATACCACACACATTAAGGATAAATTGCCTGAATAAATTCTATTATTCTGAGGAATGTTGCAAATTACATGCTGACATGTCAGAAAATTGGAAATAATAGTGTTGACATTACTGGTATTATATGCTATTCCTACCTTTCTCCATAGCCATTTGTTTGGGCTTGCAATGAAGGGTATTTTTCCTCCCTCCTTTTTCGCACTCTGATCCTTTGAATTTTGCATTGAGAAAATCACATCTTATGGCATTTGGACGACATTGTTCACATCCACCAGTACATGGGATTTTTTTTTTAAAAAAAATCTATTTTAAAGGTATTTAAAATCAAGAGGCAAAGGGGTTTATGATTGTACCATTTTTGCACAACTGAAAGAAATGAAGCACAACCAGATGCGTTTCTGCACTCCTACGTTCCTGCTAGGTGACCTTGGGCTAGTCACAGTTCTCTCCGAACTCTCTCAGCCCCACCTACCTCACAAGGTGTCTATTGTGGGAGAAGAAGGGAAAGGAGCTTGTAGGCCAGTGATGGCGAACCTATGGCACAGGTGCCAGAGGTGGCACTCGCAGTCCTTTCTGTGGGCACACACCAAGAGTTCGTCATGTGGGGGGGTGGAAAATCACCCCCCACAAACACATCTAGGCTGGCCTGGGCCACTGAGCACGACATGCGTGCACCGCAGTGAGCAGGGATGACTTGGCTGGCAGGCATGGTGCCTGTGCTCCGGGTGGCTGCTGCCCGAGGTGGGGGGCGCAGAGGAGGCAGAGATGCTAGAGAGGCACAGAGCGGTGCACCCAGTACTTGCTGGAGGCAAGAGCATGCTGGCCCCTGCTCAAGCAGGTGGGGTGGAGGAAGAGAGAGCCAACCTTTTTTTCTAAACTAAAACCTCAGCATTCAGGTTAAATTGCCGGGTTGGCACTTTGCGATAAATAGCTGGGGTTTGGGTTGCAATTTGGGCACTCGGTCTTAAAAAGGTTCGCCATCACTGTTGTAGGCCATCTTGAGTCTCCTTACAGGACAGAAAGGTGGGGTATAAGTCCAAACTCCACCTCCTCCTCCTCCTCCTCCTCCTCTTCCTCCTTGACAGTATAGGGGAGGCATATCCTGAGGGCATGACCAGCCCTCATGTGATAAAATTACTAGAGGACATTTGCTGGATGTACATGAGGAAAACTTCCTGAGCTAAATCTGGGTTCTGTAGCACCTTTGAGACCAACAGGATGCAGACATCTTTGATTCTCAAAAGCTCATACTGTTACCAGACCAAACTATGGTGGGTGGGGGGAGTCCTGTTTTTAAGATATCAGCATCTCCACACATCCTCCCAACCCTCGGGGTGGCCTAAAAGTGCAGTGCTAAGACCGCATTTCATGGAGAGGAAGACGACTTAACAGTCTTTTAAAAACGAATAAAATAAATGCTTCTTAATATCAACTCAAACCAGCAATGATACACAATCCAGACAGTGGTTACCATGAGCTCGCTCTTTTCATCAAGGGTCCTTTTCCTTCATTACAGCAGCAAGAAAGGTGGAAGGAGGGTAACCGGAGTCACCCTGGAGGAAACAGCAGCTTTTGAGGGTTCTGTGATGTTGTGTCCTGTCCCAAACTTCATTCTTTGCATCCTTTCCCAAGCTACACCCGGAATCTCCAGGGGTTTCCAAGGCTGAAGCAGGCATCCATACTTTCTACAGCCATTAACTTAGACTGCAATTTCAGTATCCCAAACGATCGGCTGTATCCTCTTGTTTCCCACTATAATAAAAACTGTGTGCCGGGTTTATAGCTAACCGACCTAGTTCCAACCATTCTGCAGAACAGCTGCATAGAAACTGCTGCAAAATCCCCCCCCCCCCATTTTCATTCCCAAATTGATTCTGTTATCAGGCGGTTGCCCCCACCTTTAACCATACGGATAAAACCATGTTTAATGGTCCCGTCTTAATTATTGGAACTGGCTAGGGACACCGGGAGAGGCTGAAGGGCAAACCAGCCAGAGTGAAGGACGTTGCTGATAATCTTATCAAAAGGTTTCTCATGGTGGGGGGAAGTCCTTTAAAAAAAGCCATGAAACTACCTCCACCCTAGTCGTTAGTCAGACATAAACAGGTATTTGACTTGACATGGTTATAAGCCCTATTATCACAGTCTGAGCTGGCTTTGCTCATTTTTTTATGTGCTTTATTGGAAGATAGATGACGGCCCAGTACCAATTCCATTTAATGGGGTTAGACATATTTCCAAACAATATGTGCATGGTTAAAGCTGCTGAACGCACGTGGAGGATGATTCACTGCTCCTGTCTTGCATGTGAGAAATTTAATGTTTTTAAAGAAATGAAGAATAAGCAGCAATTTCTAATAAGGGAAATAAATTCAACATTTCTTGGATAACCTCCTGCCTACATATCACATTTCTTTCAAGGTTTCTTTTTTTTCCTGTGCCCCTCTTTTCTCTGCCTCTTCCCATTTTATTTCCAGGTGGCCTACAAGCTCCTTTCCCTTCCTCTCCCCACAGCTGACATCTGGTGAGGTAGGTGAGGCTGAGAGAGTTCTGAGAGAACTGTGACTAGCCCAAGGTCACCCAGCAGCAATGTAGGAGTGCGGAAACACATCTGGTTCACCAGATAAGCCTCTGTCGCTCAGATGGAGGAATGGAGAATCAAACCCAGTTCTCCAGATTAGAATCCACCTACTCTTAACCACTACACCACGCTGGGTCTCAGATGATGTGGTTGAACTTCATATATTCATCATCAGATGCTCCTGTGCATATGTAAACATACCTTGATGCCTTGTACCAAGCCAAAAAGTAAATTTGTTGAAAATATCAACATACAAAAGCTGACTCCAGCATGCTGTCACAGTCCTTCCTTGTCAAGGGTCTAGCACTCCAAGATACACTGCGCGTACACATGGCAGGTCCTTTTTAGGAAGGACATTTTTAAAAAAACACGCACAGGTGTTCACCTTCTATGAAGCCATTCTTTTTTTTTACCCTGAAGGAAAGGCAGCAAAGCAGGACTGGAAGTCAAGCAGGGTTGGCCCTTGGAAGGGAGACCACCAAGTAAGATCTCACATTTCTACCTGAGACTCTTCCTGAGACGCAGCATAAGTCAATGCAATCGATAGGATGAGACATCTAATAAGAAATGTAATAGGACTAGGATGACAGATATCTGAAACCCAACATCATGCATTAGACATGACACATTACACAATACAGAAAACTGTATAAACAGAAGACAATGTGGTAGAAGCAGAATAATACATACAGCAAACAGGTAAGACAAACTGTACACACGCTAGCCATGCGTGTGTAAAGCTAGCCATGCTAGTCTTCACTACAAGCACAAAATTCAAACCCAGTAGCACCACAGAGACTGAGAAACCAAGACCGACAAACCCAGTAGCATCCTAGAGACCGACAAACCCAGTAACACCCTAGAGACCGACAAACCCAGTAGCATCCTAGAGACCGACAAACCCAGTAGCATCCTAGAGACCGACAAACCCAGTAGCATCCTAGAGACCGACAAACCCAGTAGCATCCTAGAGACCGACAAACCCAGTAGCACCCTAGAGACCGACAAACCCAGTAGTATCCTAGAGACTGACAAACCCAGTAGCACCCTAGAGACCGACAAACCCAGTAGCACCCTAAGGACCTACAAACCCAGTAGCACCCTAGAGACGGACAAACATTTTGGGTCCATTACCATCTATGGGCCCACTCTTTTTCTCCCCTTCTGGGAGAGTTTAACAGGAATTGTTATGGGCATTGCTGTTATTAATTGTTCTTAATTGCTGCATTTTAACTTAAATTATCTACAGTCTATTATGTAACTGTTATTTTATGTTGTTCACTGCCCAGAGCCCTTCGGGGGTTGGGCAGTCTATAAGACTGATAAATAAATAAATAAATAAATAAATAAATAAATAAATAAATCCAGTAGCACCTTAGAGACCGACAAACCCAGTAGCACCCTAGAGACCGACAAACCCAGTAGCACCCTAGAGACCGACAAACCCAGTAGCATCCTAGAGACCGACAAACCCAGTAGCACCCTAGAGACCGACAAACCCAGTAGCACCCTAGAGACCGACAAACCCAGTAGCATCCAAGAGACCGACAAACCCAATAGCACCCTAGAGATCGACAAACCCAGTAGCACCCTAGAGACCGACAAACCCAATAGCACCCTAGAGACCGACAAACCCAGTAGCATCCTAGAGACCAACAAACCCAGTAGCATCCTAGAGACCGACAAACCCAGTAGAACCCTAGAGACCGACAAACCCAGTAGCATCCTAGAGACCAATGTATAAGCTTCTGAGAACCAAAGTATGCCTCATCAGATACAAGTAGGAGTGCAGATCCCTAAGATACTGTACACAGGGGTAAAGTTCACAGTCCTGTTCAGGGTTGCCAACTTCCAGGTGGGAGCTGGCGATCTCCTGGAATTAAAACTGATCTCCAGGCTGCTTGGATAGTTTATTTATTTATTCGAAGCATTTATTCCATCATGCCTCCTAGAGAAAAAGGCTGCTTTGGAAGGTGGATCGTATGGCACCGTCCCCAACTAAGGTCTTTCCTCTCCCTGTATCCCACCCTCTTAGACACCACCCTCAAATCTCTAGATATTTCTGAACCTGGGCAGTCCTCGTGCCACTTCTTTTCTACCAGTCCTTCATGAACTGTTTTGTCCCAATGAGCCAATTCGTACGAGGCAGTTTCATATGTTCATATATTATATACAGACATATTCATTTTGCCATTTGTTTGCGACTTGGCACTGGTTACTATTTTGCAGACAACGCTTTAAAATTATTTTCTAGTTCCAAAGCCAAAAACTCTTTCGTCGGGCTTTGGAACACAAGAACAGAGTGTACTGTCAGAGATTCACAAATGGGTGGATTTTTAAAATTTTTTCCAAAGGAGGGCGGTGGAGAATAAAACCCCACAACAATAAAGCCACGTTTTGCCATGAGAGCAAAATACAACTACTCCCCTAGTTGTTACGGCAGGCGTCAAATAGAAATGAGCATCAAATTGCACTTACAAGCTCATTTAATGTATTACTCATGTCTCGTGTCAAGACACCTAAAAATGGTGTACGGAACAGAAGTATTACCACTGCAGAGAAGGTATAAACCTCTCTTTTCCTCCCCCTTGATAGTGACAAATGGATTTCCTTTCCAATCTAATAGAAACATGTTTCTTTTTTTATTTTTTTGAGCTATTCCTTTAAACTCTGGATACAATTCCATAGCACTGTACGACACACACACAGCTAAGCGGTGATGTCACTGATAATCAAATGGAAGTATTAGCTATTAAAATCATATGCAATCTTTTTTTAAAAAAAACAACAACAACAGGGCTGACAGAATGAGATTCTCAGAAAGAATTCGTAGGACCTAAAAGACCACACTGAGCGCTGATGTGGTGTGGCAGTTAAGAGTGTCAGGCCAAGACTTCAGAAACACAGGTTCGAATCCCTGTTCTGTCATGAAAACTTGCTAGGTGGTCTCGGGCCAGTCACATGCACACAGCCCTACCTCACAAGGCTGACGTGAAATGGAAAAAATGCAAGGGAAAAATGCAAGCCACTTTGGCTCCGCACATTGTATCACTAAAACATTTGAAACTAATTAGCACCTTTACCCTTTGTATAATTACTAGTGTAACCAAAGATGGTTATCCTGTTAACCTTTTTTTAAAAATCCCCTTTGCTAAAATATTTTCTGTTTTATTTTTAAAAAATATTTTAGCCAAAGGGGAGAATATGCCATTACTGTCCCGATAAATAAGATGTCAAAGTCTCGCTTCCTTCTGTTTACATTAGGTTATTGCTTCTGCCTGTCTCTGCCTTGGAATGCATCATGAGTTTTGACAGTAACTGACACAATATTTTCATGATTTCAGAAGAGCAAAATGAGGTCTGTTTGCCAATTAATAAGGAGGAAACCTGCAAAGTATACCTGTCAGTACTAGTTTGTGTGTGAGTCTGTGTATGTGTGTTTGACGGGAGGCACAACATGCAGAAGATGCCCCAAATCTAAGGGGCTTAAAGTGGCAGAAAGGGAAAATGTCCCACATCATATCGGGGGCAAGGCAGCAGGGGTGTTTCATAGCTGAGGGCCAAAATCAAGAGAGGAATATGTATTGCCGAAGGCTTTCACGGCCAGATTCAACTGGTTCTGGTGGGTTTTCTGGGCTGTGTGGCCACACAGCCCGGAAAACCCAAGGACTAAGTAGACAAAAACAGAGTAAGAAATAAGACAAGATATAATGGCTGATCTTATTTAGCATTTTAGCTTACCTCTTAATTCTGTTCACTTTTGCCAATAAAAGGCGATGAATGAATGAATGAATGAATGAATGAATGAATGAATGAATGAATGAATGAATGAATGAATGAATGAATGAAACAAGACAATAGTCATTGGATGCCACATAGCAAAAGGAAGCAACCTTTGAAAAACCCAGTTTGGACTAATTTCCCAGATCGGAGAACAAGGGAAGCTCAAACCTTTTTCACATTGGGAACCCCTGATCTAAGAGAACTGGCGTGGCAAAGTGGTTAAAAGTGGTGGACTCTGATCTGGAGAAATGGGTTTGATTCCCCCACTCCTCCACCAGAGCAGCAGACTCTTATCTGGTGAACCGGATGTGTTTCCCTGCTACTCCAGATGAATCCTGCTGAGTGACCTTGGGCCAGTCACAGTTCTCTCCGAACTCTCTTAGACCCAGCTAGCTCACAAGGTGTCTGTTGTGGGGAGAGGGAGGGAAAGGAGTTTGTAAGCCATTTTAAGACTCCTTACAGGTGATAAAGGTGGGGATATAAATCCAAATTGTTGTTGTTATTATTATTATTCTAAATTGTCCCAATATGTTTGTTTGGCACAGTACTCCCCCAGGCCCTTGGCTGATCTCTGCAGATTATTGTGGCAGCTGAAACTGAAGCCACTGACCCCTCTTAATGCAAGAAGAACAAAAGTAAAAGCTTGTGCATGTAAATGACATAATGCAGAACATGGGAGGGAACTATTTTGAGATTAGTTCTGTAGCTTCTTCACTGAATAATTGGATTAGCCCACTGTAAGTTGGATCGATTTCGTACGGCCCATTCCTGCTCCTCTCTTCTTCTGTATCCTTGGACAGATAAATCTAAAACAAGCCGCTATTCCCAATCATTATAAAAATCTAATAATAATGGAAATAATTGCAGAAGGAAACGTTCTGCCGGGCTATTAAGATACAGCATCTGATTGGAAAATGAAGAAGAAGAGAAGGAAGAAAAACATTTAAATGGAAATATCTTTTGTTGAACTCTCCCTCTTTTGAGCAGAGCAGTCTAAGTAATAGCATCATTACTTGAAGATAACATTCTACTATGCCTTCATTTCCATATTTAATCTATAGGCCCTAGAAGAAAATCTTGAATACAATTGTATTAAGCCCTGTTTCTCAGCCATCTATACAAATAAATTCATCTCTGCCAGCAAGACTTTTCATGCACCCCAAAAGCAAAAAATGTAAACAGGCATTTAGTTACCCTGCCACAAAGAGTGCAGAGATGGAGAGGTTGATGGATGCTTGAAAAGCAGCCATTGAAAGTTTGCAGCGATGAAGATCCTCTTAGCACAGGGGTAGGGAACCTTTAACACTCAAAGAGCCATTTGGACAAGTTTTCCACGGGAAAAGAAAACACTTGGAGCCGCAAATAATTTTTGACATTTAAAATAAAGATAACACTATATATATATAGGGTTTTTTTTACCTTTTACTCCACTCATTCTGAGAAGCGCATGGATGCGCCCGCCCTACTGCTTGCAGGGCGGGCAAGGATGAAGCCAGCAGCTCGGCCTTGCCAGCCGCCGGGAAAGCGCCCACCCCGCTCCAATAGGGCGGGCGAGAGGGGAAGCCCGCGGCGTGGCCCAGCCGAATTAAGGGCAGTTGGTGCCGTCTGCTGCCCGCAGGGCGGCATGATGGGGACGGCGTTTCTTGCCTGTGGACACAGTGCAAGGGCAAGGCAGAAGAGCTGCATGTAGCCTTGTTTGCGGTTCCCTACCCCTGTCTTAGCAGAATGTGCTAAATGGGAGTTTGAGTGCAGCCATCACAAGAAGAGGGTGGATCATAGTTGAATTCCCACTGAAAATTTAAGCTAGATACAACTAAGTTTCAAAAGAATCGGCACCTTTTCATCCAGGTTCCAATATCCGCGCTGCAGCATGTTTCTAGTGAAGACATATAGGCCTGCCCCTTGGGGGGGGGGGGGTGCCTGCTATCAGGGGTGCAATTGTTAAGCTAGCAGCACCAACATTTCAGAGTATCTTTAGGAGACCCTCCTGATGATACCACCCAGGCTTGGTGAAGTTTGGTTCATGGGGGCCAAAGTTATGGACCCTCAAATGTGTGGCCCCCATCTCCTATTAGCTCCCATTGGAGTGTTTTTTTTTTAAAAAAAGGTGCATATACAAGCAGGTCCAGGGAAATCCTGTGGGGGGTGGGGGGGAGCACCAGAAACAGGACTGATCTGTGTTCCGCGGTTTGACAGTGGGGAGATCACGAGGAAACCTGGATATTTCGGGTGACTATCCCAGGATTAATCGCCAGTGAGAAATCGCCCCATATGGATCTTTTTGACCTTATTGCCCAAGCACGTAGGTTAAACCCACGTGATTGTCCCTATCTATGGCTGTGGAGTTCGCGTGCATAACAGCCACTCGCACAGTGTCACTTAAGATACTTCAAAAGCAGACTCTACCATGAGAATATTCAGGCAGAGTCCTGTCCACATGACAAGAACAGGGTACCCAATTTTCCACATTTCTAGTTCCTCCATCACACTGCAACATATCAAATTAGCCTTTGTTTCTTCACCAGCAGGGAAACACACAGGCTCCTAACCACTTAATGGAGATCTTTTCAGAGGGGCCAAATGAAGTATTTGTTGTGGAAGGAAGAAGCAGCGTGGCAAAAAAAAACTCATGTCCCATTTCTATACATCAAGATGACAGCTGGGCTCCAGCAGCGGGAACTGGGAATTTGGGCATCAGCCATTCACCCCACAACTTGGGAGCAGGGGACTGAAGGCAGCTCACACTAACCCGCAACTCTTATTTCCAAAGCTTCCCCTCCAAAAAAGCCCCCCAACTAGATTAGCCACCTGATAGCTTGTCTGATTTTGAGTACTCGCCAGACCTTGAACCTGAACGCTTCAGAGTGACATCTCAAGTTGCTCAGTGGACACGTTCAATTTTACTACCCTTCCAGCATTTATCTAATCTGTATCTCCCATTTTCTGCCCACTAGTAGATCCTCAATGCACTTAAAACAGTCCAAACATCAAAATACAGTCCTATTGCTGTTCAAATGACTGCGATGGTATCTTTGCAGAAAATAAATTGGCAAAGGCCACTCGCTTTTCCATTGAAATCTAAGGAAGGTTTTCAACGTGAACAAGAGAAAAAGCAAAGGGCAGCCAGGTGGGAAGGGGGCCATGATTCCATCCCTGTTTCTATACAGAAGTCTTGTTTGTATGTTTTAATTTTATTTTATTAGATTTGGTGCCCCGCCATTTCCCAGCCTGGGCTGCGCAGAGTATAAGCCTTGAAACAACTGTTCCATTTACAAAATGAGAAAGAAATGACGAAAGCAGCAGTAGCAGAAGAACTCCAATATCTTTTCTGTTTGACCTGGTTTTATAGAAAGCATCACCCACACAGCAAACTTAAACATGCCATGGAGTGGTTTTCCATTTGTACATTTATAGACTTGATACAACCAACAACACAGTGGATGATAAAAGACACACTTCTGGTAAGATTATAGGCCCCTTCCGTGCATGCAGAATAATACACTTTCAATCCACTCTCACAATTGTTTGCAAGCGAGTTTTGCTATTCCGCACAGTAAAACCCAGCTGCAAAGTGCACTGAAAGTGAATTGAAAGTGCGTTATTCTGCATGTGCAGAAGGGGCCTAAGTTTTGCTGAAGTGGCATTAGAGAAGGCCCCACTCTAAAAGGAAACTCACAGGTATTTTAATAGCACAGAGAGACTCCTCTTTCAAAAAAATCTCCTTTACAATTGATATCCAGACAACCATAAACAGTTCTAGAGAAAATGGCTGATTTGAAAGGTGGGCTCTAAGACATCATACCCCGCCAAGGTCCGTCCCTTTTCTAAACTCCCCCCTCCTGTAGCTCCACCCCAAAATCCTCAAGTATTTCCCAACCC